>NC_053028.1:388087236-388411021 GCF_003073215.2 Triticum urartu
CTTTCGAGGCATCATCCCTAGTCGAGAAGCACGATGTTCGGGAAGAATTAAACTTGATGTAGTATTCGGCACGCCTGACAATTATAGGTCAGAAGAGTTGTTCTTTCACATTTCTCCCTTCAATAGAGGATATCATGCCCTTCTAGGGCGGGCTGCTTTCTCACGCTTCCAAGTCGTCCGCCATTATGGGTACATGAAGCTTAAAATGCAAGGGCCCAATGGAATAATCATAGTTACGAGTGATCCATATAAAGCACTCCGCACCGAAAACAAAATCGCATCCTTGGCTCTTGAGGTACTATCCAAAGCCTTTGCGGCTGAAGAACTAACCACCCTACGATCCACGGTGGACAAGGATGATGTGATTCTCGACAAGAGACCTAAATTCACCTCTTTCAAGCCAGCAGATGAAATAGTTAAATTTCAAGTGCACCCGACGGATCCTAATAAAACAACGTCCATTGGAGCACAGCTGGACCCGACGGTAGATGCCACATTACGCATGTTCCTATGCGAAAACTGGGATATCTTCGCCTGGCACCCTTCGGACATGCCTGAGATCCCACAAAGACTGGCCGAACATAGCCTCAACATAATCAAAGGGTTCAAACCAGTCAAGCAATCGCTGAGGCGATTTTCCGAACCCAAACGACAAGCTATGGGGGAGGAGCTAGCCAAACTACTTGAGGCTGGGTTCATCAGAGAAATCAAACACCCGGATTGGCTAGCCAACTTGGTCATGGTGCCAAAGAAAGATAAGTCCTGACGCCTTTGTGTCGATTTCAAAGACCTCAATAAGGCTTGCCCTAAAGACCCTTTCCAGTTGCCCCGCAATGACCAGATCATTGATGTGACCGCGGGACACGACTCACTATGTTTCCTCGATGCTTACTCCAGATACCATCAGATTAAAATGAAGGAGTCCGACCAGGCCGGAATGGCGTTCATCACCCTGTACGAGCCTTTCTGTTTCAACACTATGCCTTTTGGGCTTAAAAACGCTGGTGCCACTTACCAACGCATGATTCAACAATGCTTAGAAAAACAAATCGGCAAGACAGTTGAAGCATATGTGGATGACATAGTTATCAAGACTAAACACATCGAATCATTGGTGGATGATCTCCGCCTCACATTTGATAACCTCGGAACATATGACATATGGCTCAATCCGGAAAAATGCTTATTCGGCATTCTAGCCGGAAAGCTACCAGGGTTCATTGTCTCCCATAGAGGAATTGAAGCAAACCTAGCTAAAATTCGAGCCTTGTCACAATTGGCTACACCAACAGACTTAAAGCAAGTCCAAAAGCTAGCAGGGTGCATGGCAGCTTTGAGCCGCTTCATCTCCAGATTAGGGGGAAAAGCATTACCACTTTATAGACTGCTTAGACGCACCGACAACTTTGAATGGGCGAAAGCGGCCACAACTAGATTGGAAGAAATGAAAACCTTATTAGCAGGCAACCCAATCCTAGCCGCCCCAAGTGTTGGCGAACCTATTTTGCTTTACATCTCAGCAACTCACCAGGTAGTGAGCGTTGTACTCGTCGTTGAACGAGAGGAAGAGGGACATAAATTCCCCATCCAAAAGCCAGTCTATTACGTATCGGAGGTCCTTACACCATGCAAATACGGATACCCTCACTACCAAAAGATAGCTTACGTTGTCTTTATGGCATCCCGAAAACCCCGACACTATTTTCAAGTGTGTTCGATCACAGTGGCATCCGAAGTACCACTTAACGACATTATAAAAAATAGGGACGCCACTGGCCGCATAGCTAAATGGGCCATTGAACTCTTACCGTTCGAAATAACATACAAGCCACGTCGAGCTAGTAAATCTCAGGTGCTAGCCGCCTTCGTTGCAGAGTGGACGGAAGCTGAGCTCCCTAACGAGTATAGTTCATACTCCAACTTAATCATGTACGTTGACGGCTCTAAGATGCTAGACAGACTAGGGGCTCGTGTCATCTTGACATCCCCTACAGGGGACACAGTCTGCTACGTGTTACAAATCATGTATACAGACTCCAACAATGCGGCCGAATATGAGGCACTAATAGATGGTCTCCGCATTGCTGTCTCCATCGGCATACAACGCCTAGAGGTGCGCGGAGACTCAAACCTCACAACATCTCATGTAAATGGAGAGTTTGATGCAAAAGACCAAAAAATGGCGGCATATTGAAATGCCATATTAAAGATATTGGCTCGGTTCGAGGGGCCTAAATTTCATCACGTCGCTCGAGACAGTAACCAGGCAGCTGACATACTCGCTCGCATGGGCGCCAAGCGCGACCCCATCCCGCCTAACACCTTTGTGGAAAGGCTCTTCAAGCCATCTGTGGTATGCAGGACAAGAGTAGAGATGCCAGTTTGTACCTAATCACGCCCCTAGCAACCGAATACAATACAGATATCATCGGGGGTTCGGATACTGAAGTAACACCCTCCTCTCATAAGATCATGGCCGTTATTGCACCTTGGACCGAACCCTTCCTAGCCTAACTTAATAGGCAAGAGCTTCCCGATGATCAAAATGAGGCCCGTCGCATAGTCTGGCGTTCTAAATCCTACAAAGTTCAGAAAGGTGAGCTGTACAAGAAAAGCACTACCGGAGTTCTCCAAAGGTGCATCTCCGAAGAGGAGGGATGGCAACTCTTGGCCGAAATACATGCTGGTCTGGGCGGCCACCATACTGCAGCTCGGGCCCTCGTAAGCAAAGCCTTTCGGATAGGCTTTTTCTGGCCAACAGCCCGAGCAGATGCACAAGCCCTTGTCCAACGTTGTGTGGGATGTCAGCTTTTCGCCAATCGAAGTCATATGCCTCCCATTGCCTTAAGAAAAATCCCCATCGCTTGGCCCTTCGCGGTCTGGGGGCTCGATATGGTCAGACCGCTTAAAGGGGGAAGCCACAAAAAGAAATATTTACTGGTTATGGTGGATAAATTCACTAAGTGGATAGAGGCCAAACTAGTAAAAACGGCTGAAGCAGGACTAGTTATTGACTTTATATCCAGCGTGGTACACGGCTACAGTGTCCTGCACAGCATCATCACCGATAATGGCGCCAATTTTACGGCCGATGAGGTGAAAAACTAGTATGCTAAATTGGGCATTAAACTCAACTATGCATCCGTCTACCACCCGCAAACAAACGGCCAGGTTGAACGGGCCAATGGCCTGATAATGAGCGGCATTAAACCCCGACACGTGCGCTCCCTATGGGAGTCAGATAAGCACTGGGTTGAGGAACTCGATTCCGTGCTTTGGGGGCTGCGGACTACACCTAACCGAACAATCGGACACACACCTTTCTTCATGGTGTGTGGCTCAGATGATGTCCTGCCTTGCAACATTATTAATGACTCACCACGAGTGCGCATGTACGAAGAGCGAGAGGCCAAGATCGATCGGCAGGATGACCTAGAAGGCCTCGAAGAGGAGTGCGATATCGCACAAGCCCGTTCCGCATTTGATCAACAACAGGCAAGGTTGGAAAAAGCGCTAGGCGATAGGCGGGCGGTGACCCTCTGCCTAGCGCCTAGCCTGCCTAGGCGTAGCCTAGGCGGGCCAAGGCGTTTTGTATGGTAGAAGGTTAGGATGATCATTGTTTAGCTAGACTTTGTACTATACCAGGTTAGAAGGATAATTTGATGATAAAAGAAACATACATGACACACTGTGGAGAACTAAATATAATCTATTCAATGAAAGTAGTACGCCCATAGAAATATCAAATGTTCGAATACAGGAGAGTCAAACATCACGCAAGACCGAATTGGCATAGCATTATATATTATAAGTTCAACAGTTCACACTTCAGAATGAAGTTCTTTATTCCTAGAATCTTATTTGGAAGACTTCTCTCACAAGTCAAAAAGTGAAAATTCCACATGGATGCACACACAAACAGTTCGACACATAATGACTTAAAAGATATAAGATAAAAACGAAGTACTTAACAAAGGACATCCATGCATTTGGGTCTCCTTAATTATCAATATTCATTCTCATCCTCTGAATGTATCTCCTCCTCATCATCAAACTCCTCTTCTTCAGAATCGAATTCTTCTTCTTCTTCATAAAGTTGTCTTAGTCTCGCACTTCTACGTGGCTCGAGCAGTTCATCACCTCCCATTGTTTCTCCAATGGCACTCCCTGGCATCCCTGTACTATCCATCTCCTCCTCATCATCCCTATAGACGACTTCTGCATAATCGTCTCCGCCCTCAAAAAGGAAACCTTGAGCTTCGGTAGTTTCAGCAGATAAGAGGACATCAGTGATCTTCTTCTCCTTGATCATTTGTTTCTTGGCCATCATTCTTGAGTTGAATTGTATAAACACAAGAGAGTTTAGACGTTCTGTAGTTAGCCTATTTCTTTTCTTTGTATGAATCTGCAACAGGAAAAAAATAACGATTAAGAACAGAGAATGTTTTGACATGCGACTGACTAATCTAAACGTGAGATTAGAGAGTCAGCAGACTTGCATTTTCAAAGGTACTCCAATTCCTTTCACAGACTGAAGAACTCGAGGTCAATGAGAGGATTCTCACAGCCATCCTTTGTAGAGCTGGTGCTTCAGTTCCATAGAGCCTCCACCAAGATGCTATGAATGAGAGCAGAGAATCAAGTTAACAATGTATTGCATAAACTCTGAATAAATATTGAATAAGTTAGACTTCACAAAATCACAATGCATACCTGCATTATAATCAAAATTCTGACAAGTCCTCGCAAGCTTCTTTGCAAATGATCCTTCTCTATTCTGGAATTTCTTTAATTCAAAATTGACAGCTTGATCTTGCTTGTCATCATCACCATAATAAAAGGTCTCCACACAACTGATGAACCCTTCGGTTATTGTTCCATCATCAAAAATATTAGTATCAGCATAACTATAATATGGATTCAGCAAATATGCAGCCAAGTGCAATGGAGAGTCAAGTCGATCTTTCATCTTTTTCTCAACAATATTAATCACATCTTTGTAACGTAACTCCACATTGCCATAGACTTCCTTGATCTCTTTCTTTGCCTTAACTATTTCTCCATAAACAAAGACAATAGATGGCTTGACATCCCCATCAACCAAGCGAAGGACTTTTACCAAAGGCTCAAAGACATTGAGGCAAAGCTTCAAATCTTTCCAAAAAGCCATGCTCATCATCATAGCTGTTGCCGCCTTTCCCTTTTTTGATTTAACTTCTCTCAGCTTGTCCCATCTACTATCAACCACCATCTTCCTCAGTTGATCCTTTTTGTCTAGAAGGCTTTCCAAAGTTAGATAAGCAGAAGCAAACCTAGTGACCCCTGGCCTTATGATCTCTTTCCCAGAAGAGAAGTGCCTCATGCAGTCCAAGGTCCTTGTGTGCCCATAGACAAAGATAGTGAATGCTTTTGCTTTTTCAAGTACCTTACTAAACCTTGGTAGGTCCCAATTCCTTACAACATCAGGTTAATGGCGTGCGTCGCACAAGAGCTCCAAAACATGTTTGGCCTCTTCTCCAACAACATCTTCTTTGCTCCCATGTTATTAGAAGCATTATCAGTCACTACTTGCACCACATGTTCAGGACCTACTTCCTCAATTGCTTCATCCACTAATTGGAAGATGACTTCACTTGTGTGTGATACAGCCGACATCTCACTCGACCTTATGAAATTAGAACCATCAGCACTATTTGTGCACAAGTTCATTATGCTTCTCCTCTTCCTATCTGACCAAGCATCAGTCATAATGGAGCAGCCATTCTTCATCTTTTCAGCATCACGTTCTTGCAGCAAACTCTTTACTCTTGCATGTTCCTCACTCAACAAAGTCTCTCGAAGATCATGTTTAGACGGAGGCTCAAATCCAGGGCCAAAGCTCCCAATGGCCTCGCACATTAACTTGAAATCATCATTGTCACAAGCATTGAATGGTATAGCTACAAATGTAATATGAACAAAATTAGTAACTGAAAAGTCAACCAACAGTCAAACATTACAAAGAAGTAAATAATCAATGGCAGTGTGGGTAAAAATAAATATTTAATTACCATGATTGTACACCCATCTAGCCACATACTGCTGCACTTCATGTGTTCTCTTTTTCCAAAGTTCCTTGTTTATCTTCTGTTGATGCAAGGCTTCAGCTTGAGTCAGTTTAGGATCAATAGGCCGTGTCCACTTGTCAATGGGACCTAACTTGTGTGACTCCGCACTTCCGATACAAGCGGCTTCGTCATCTCCAACGCGAGAAATGTTCACAGTTTGTCTGAGCTCTTTCTCACGGGCAGTCTTTTCCCGCCTCTTATTAGATGCCTCTTCAAGAGATTTCTTGCACCTATCTTTAGCTTCCTGCAAGCTTTTTTTACATTTGACCACAACATTACCAACATGAGCCACATGCTGCTTGTGACGATAAACACCTCCAGTGCTCACATGGTTACAAAAAATACACTTCACTTTATCCTTGTTGGAAGCATCAGCTAGACTCCCATAGTCCCATCCCACATCATCTGACTTTCTCTTAAGGACATTCTCCTCCTGCAATGCCGATGTTGCATTTCTCTCAGACATCCTACAAATATTGAAATACACAACAACCAATATTCAGTAATTCGCTTCGCTAATGCTAGAAAAATGGACCACATCTACCAAAGTCCAGACTACAAGTAGGGATAAATCCAGATAATAATCAAAGCAACAATTCAATAAATAGACCTTAAAAAAACAATTCAATATATAGCATGTTTGTACGTCTATGCGTAAGTCCACATCCTAGAAATATACAGCAGAAGATAAATCATTAACTGTTTAATTAGGTACACAATTCGGTTCCTGTAGCAATGGAGGAATCAAAGCAATATAAATTATAATATCATAATATATGCAGAGCAATATAAAATAGATAGCAAGCTGCATACTAGGAGTTTCCATGAAAAAAACTATTGTGAAGTAAATAGATAATACAAAAAAATTTCATTTTTTGTGGGGGAAACAAAGCAACTTTTTTTCTGCATTACAAAGTTATAAATCTGCTAATTCAAAACTTATTTAGTCTTGCAAGTTGCAATGCTCGATGCCTTGGTACAGATCTGGAAGCAATTTCATTTTTATACCAACTGAACAATCCCTCTGGTTAAACGACAGCACACTCATATACGAATTTGAACTACCATGTTTAATAACCTGATGTCTCTACATTCAAGAATAATAACAGCCACATCTGCATGCATATGACCCTGCTTTTAGACTAGTACTAGTACGAGTTAGTGTCAGTGTCACATCTTGGCATCATGCAACAAAATCTAATCCTACTTCTACACTAGTACTAGTACCGCCCAGTAGTCACCTCTTGGCATCATGCCATATATAACTTAGTAACTGAGAAAATCATAGAGCTAGCTTCAGTAACATCAATAGTGCCCGGGATGATTACCTTCAGACCAGTGGATGCTCCCTTTGTTCCTTCGCTACAATTACCTTCAGACCAGTCCGTACAACTGCATCACGGAGTTATAATTATTTTCAGTCATGTTTTATCTAGGAAGTGTTCAGCAATCAGTACAGAAAATTTCTCTTTGGGTATATAGATTTCTGATGGTTCAGATACCTAGCTTCTATCTCATTTCTCTCGGTCGATCACAGGAAGGAAACAAACACAAGAGATTTTGGTGCTTCCTGCAACTAACTGCAACGTTTTGCTCTAGCAAAAACAAAAGCTACCAGCTACTTATTCTGACGAAACTGAAGAAAATCAAACATCTAGCTAACTGAATATTGTGTAGCAGGATTACAGTAGCCAACGATTTCCTCTTGATTTTTGTGAAGGAAACAGAGCATAGCAAAACTGCAGCTCAAGGGATTACAAGCGAAGGACAGATCTAGCAGCATCCAACATGCAATCCAGATAAACCAATACTGTTTATAAATTTAAAAGACCATTTGTGGATGTAAAAAGATCATACAGAAATTACAGATCGAGTGATTACATGATAGAGATGGAGCAACAATCAACTAGCAATCCACCGGTGATGCAGAGGCAACACACAGGCATAGTGAAAGACACGAGAGAAGGAATGGCTGAAATCGCATTGGCAGCTCACCTACAGCAGGGGAGAAGACCGGACCTCAGGCTGTGGTCGAACGAAGAAACAGCTAGGAGGAAGAAGTCGTGGTGGTGAATCACTTCGTCCCGGCGGTCGGCGGACGAGTGGCAACAGAATAGATCGAGCCGCCGCCACCCCTTCAATGTTTATATATACAGATCCTAACCTAATCTCTCCGTTCCTCCCGCCGGCAAACTGCACGCAATCATCTCGCAATCTTCTCGCGATTCTCTCGCCACCTTCCCGCATGCTAGCACCCTCCCGTTGCATCTCCGGTCCGCCTTGCTCCGCCTAGCACCGCCCCCTCACTGCTTTTCTCCGCTTCCTAGTGCCTAGGCGCACGCCTTGCTCCGCCTAAGCGATGGGCCCTCCTAGAGGACCGATTAGGCCCAAAGCTACGCGATGGGCTATCGCCGAGCGCTGAGGCGCGCTGAGGCGTACGCCTAATACCGCTTTTTCCAACCCTGACAACAGGCCAGGCGATACCAAAGCAGAGAAATGCGAGCAAAACATCTAACATTGGCGATTTCGTCTCGTGTCTCCCCGAGAAGAAAAATGATAAGCTCAAACCAAGATGGGATGGCCCCTTCATCGTAGATGTTCTCACAGGAGGAGCCTATCACCTTCGTAATGCATTGGATAATCGCCTTGAGCCGAATCCATGAAACACTACTAGGTTCCGACGATTCTACAGATAGTTCGGTAGCACCTATTTTTTACTTTGACTAGGTTCCTTTTTCTCCTCTCCTTTTTCTTTTTTCTTTTTAATTACCCAGGGTGTGTTCGGATCTACTGAACTGTTAGGGGTACACATCTTTAAATGTACATACCCCAATATAACTGGGGGCTTCTTTGACAAAGCTTATTACTAAAAGCTTGTTGCTTACATTGTTTACATCGTTTGTTCTATACATTTTTTGCCATAATATGCACCTCTATTACTTAAGTTTTTTTCAAGATGGGTTTTCCTCTCTCCTGTGTTTATATCCTACGTTCCTGATTGTTCGGCTAGGATGTAAAGGGAGCACCTCTGTGATTGTTACAACTGGGTAATCCAGATCTGTACCTCAGACGGGTGAAGCCGAAAGCTATCGTTCTTAAGGGAATAATTGGTCGGCAAGCAATGAAAAATTATTTACATTTATGTAATTCTTATAAAAAATAAGGGACAAGTTGCCCGTAATTCTATCTTTTGGATCAAAGCCTAGACATGCATAATTAAGCATGCCGACCCAAGGAAATGAACCCTTAATGGAACTATTTTCACTGGAATATGTTTCTTATGTTAAATAGTAATATAACATAACTCCTCGAACAAATTTTGTCTGCTTGAGCAATACGACCGGATTGTCTGGTTTCCGAACATAATGAGTGTTTATTACATTCAAACATGGTAACCGGAAACACTTCAACTATTTGGTTCGGAGGTTGACGCTGAAGTCTTGCGATGACAAATTTTGCCAAGTTCGGTTGGAGATAAGTTTGATGATAAAGTACATTGATACATCGAATCGAACGCCCACTCTTTATGTATGCCATCTATAAGACTGTTTAAGCTACAGTCTTCTTGCGAATATTTCGCAGCTGTCATCTCTTGGTCATATACCAAGTTCGTGGGAATCTCTTTTCTGTCCGGTCCCCGAGATCCAACTCGGGCCATATGATTCAGCTCGAGCCCGATGTAGCGTGTCATCACCATCTCCCATGCCTCTCTTGCACCTTCCCGGCATGCTGAAGCCTTCCATACCCCAAAACGATGCCGGGCACCTTTGAATAGGTTCACCAAATCCTCCATACTTTCTGGAGGGGCATCGGATGGCCATAAGGCTTTGACCATATCTTCATAGATTTCCGGGCCCGCTCATGCACTATGGCAAGCTCTTTTAGAACGTCACCTCGAAATCCGGATACTTCTTCTTCATGACGCCCGATCAACATACTTGCAAGAACATCATTATAATACTCCGAATTACTAGATAATATGAGTCCCCTGGATGGTTCAAAGGTCATACCGAATATGCCGCCTTTCAACTTCTTATTTTCTTCTAGTGTGTCTGATAGTTGAGCCTTTAAGCTCTTTATCTCTTAGACTTGTTTATCCTTTTCCTCCTCTAGTTTGTTCTTTTGATAAATGGCCCGTGCTAGTACTCGATGACCGTCTGCTTTTTGCCCTTCAACATATTCCTGGGCTTTCTTGGCAACCTTTAAACTCTTTTCAAGTTGACCTATAGACTCCGCTGCTAAAATACAACAATGTATGCTTAAACATCATTGAAGCAGATCATATTTTTTGGATACAATTTTTCCTTACCATCATCTCCCACCGTGAATTTATTCATTTCCTCTAGCTCTGTGGTGGCGGCATTTAGCTTTGTCCGGCTCGTTTCAAGATCCTGGGATAGCGCATTGTTCTTCTCTTTCAGAACCTATGGTCAGAACGATCCTTAAATCGGTTTGTCTAACCACTTAAAGTCTCGGGGCCTACTGGCATATATCTATTAAATTTACACAAACTCTTACCTGGATATCCTTTGAAAACAGGTGAGCGACTCCTGCAAGTTCGTCCCAGGCAGCTCAGATATATGCATCCATGGAGCTGAGGGTATTGAATTCCTCCTCAGTGAAAGCTGGAGCATGCATGGTCTCTTTTAGTCGTCGATGGTTCATCACGCTCTCCACTTCGGAATTTGTGACGGATACATCATCTGAATCCTCATGAGGTGGATGATTTGGCGCTGCATCCGTATTGGCTCTTGTCCTGGTTGATGAGACTGGTGCCGGATTAGCTGGTGATTGGCTAACTGGGTCTTCGGACCCAGTTCGCCGTATGTTCCTTTTGAAATAAGATGGGAGGAGAAATATGACAATCTGGTCTTATGCCTAAGCACATATTAAAGGTTATAGATCTTTGATGAAGGAAGGAGCTCGACAGAGCTCCCTGTTTCCATTCGTTTTAATGGCTCGCCCTGTGTAGGCGCTATCTTCCTAGAGGCCGCCCTCGATGGAGTGTGGCTCGCTGAGCACCGACCCTTTAGAGCACGATTCAGTGCGATGGGTGAGGCGCAAGTGGGGGGCTCCTTTTTTGAGGATGACTTCTGAGTACTTACATTGGAGAAAGGAAGAAGGCCGGGATAATCGGCCATAATAACCACTGCTGAGCCATCAAGGCTTGCTTGATAAAAGACTCCATCATCAAGCTCTGTAAATATATCTGGATCCTCGCGGAATCAGGGTTCTTCGTTGCGAGCATAGTCCTCTAGCAGTGGGGAGGGGCAATGAACCTTTTCGACCACCTTCATCCATGTATGTTTTAAGACGACTAGAATAATTTGATTAGTAACCTCAATAATGAGGGAGGACAATGCTGATAATCAAAAACTTACCCATTCGATAGGGTTATACATGGAAAATACTTTCCCGACAATTTAAACGGGCGAATTCTTCTTTCTCCCCCTTATAAAGATCTGCCAGAATGGCCGCCGGAGTGGCTGGGGTATCTAGGCCCTGGCACTTGTAACTAGACGCGTTGTTTGTTCCATTGTAACACCATAAAGGGTGCTCCCTAAACTGAAGGGGCTGGATGCATCGCTTTATCACGATGGCCAAGACTTCGATTATCGAGAGTTTGGAATGGGCGAGTACCCTGACCTTGTAAACTAACCTCTTTACTTCCGCACTATCTCCTTGCTTGGGGCTCTGGGTGTAACACCCCGGATGTAACTTACCATATTTGTAGCTTCGACTCTTGCTTTCTTTGGCTTTAAGTTATGAGTTTTCCTTCGTTGTTGGGTTTTTGTCTTTGTTTTGCATTTTGTTCATGTCATGCATTTCATATCATGTCATCATGTGCATCTCATTTGCATACGTGTTCGTCTCATGCATCCGAGCATTTTCCCCGTTGTCCGTTTTGCAATTCGACACTCCCACGTGCACCGGCTACCCCATTTTGTCTTTTTTCGTGAACGGGTGTTAAACGTTCTCGGAATGGACCAAGATTTGCCAAGTGGCCTTGGTACACCACCAGTAGACCGCCTGTCAAAATTCGTCCCATTTGGAGTCCGTTTGATACTCCAACGGTTAACCGGGGAACCACAAAGGCCTCGTGTGTGTTGCAGCCCAACACCCCTCCAAAACGGCCCAATAACCCATCTAAACCCCTTCCGTGTCCTCCGCCGTCGGATCGCGATCACGTGGGCGAAAACTACACTCCATTTGGACAATCCTACCTCCTCCTACCTACAAATAGGTGCTCCCTCCGAATTTTTCGTGCAGTCCAACCCTAGCCCCGCTTCTCCTCGCCGCCGGACGCGTCCGGACCGCACCGGACACGTCCGCCCGCCGTCGCCCGGCGAACCAGCCCCGCCACGTGGTGTCCCCGCCCCGCCAGCCGCCGTGGCCCACCGAGGCCCATCGCCGGCCCCCGCGGGCCCGAGACGCCCCGCACCCCGCGCCTCCAAGCGCCGCCGTCCCGCACCGCCGCCTTCGCCTACCGCCGTCGCCTGCTCCCGCAGCCGCCTCACTGCCCTCCGCCGGCGCTGCTCCGCCTCGCCGCCACCAGTCGCCGCACGCGGTCGATGCCGCGCTGCCCGATCGCGCCTCACCTGCTCCGGCCGCCGCGCCCCAGCGCTCTGGCCACCGTGTACTCCTCTCCCCGGTGACCCCCTCCTCTCAGGTGAGTAACTCTGGCGAGAGCTCGCGCCCACCTCGGTTCGCGCGCCTGAGGTCAAAGCCTAGATCTAGGAGGGTATAATTTCCTCTAAGTCTTTTTCCCCTAACTTTTAATGCCTCCGTTCTTCATGCCATAACTCCATGACCGTAGCTCGGTTTCATGCGCATGATATATCAAAATGTTCATTGTGAGATGATCTTCATTTAATTCCATTGTGCCATACTTGTTTGAGTCCGTCTTGATGCCCAAATATCTGATGCAAGAGTGCTATAAAATGTTTGCTCCTGTTGCTTAGCAGATTATGATGATTTGTCATTTTTGTCACTTTTGTTGTGTGCATCCTATGGGCATGAGCTCTACATGTGTTTTGAACTATGACATGCCATATTTACAGGGGTGCTTGCCATGTATTTTTTTATCAATATGGTGACTAGCACAAGCATGCAAAGCAGCCTTCATGATATTGTTGTTTTCAGGGACTTTGGATTTTGCGCTAAGTCCTTGTTCTGCTGTTATTTTTATGCCATGTTAACATGATGCTACAGCGATATCCAACATTATTTTGAGTACCTTCAGTAAGGATGTTTTGGACATATGGTTATGCTCTATCCGTCCATTACTCTGTTGGCAATTATGGAGTGCCCTAGCATGTCTTAATCTTGCTCTACTTTTGCTATAAAATGTTCGAGGCAGATTGTTTACATGTTAATCAATTTTGCCATGGTTGTTGTTGTTGATCCATGCTTGCTATGAACTTGCTCTTTCCATCATTAGCTTCATTAACATGTCATCCATGGCAAGAGCAAGTTCATAGCATGCATGGATCAACAACAACAACCATGGCAAAATTGATTAACATGTAAACAATATTCCAGGAACATTTTATAACAAAAGTAGAGCAAGATTAAGACATTCTAGGGTACTCTATAATTGCAAACAGAGCCATGGGTGGATAGAGCATAACCATATGTCCAAAACATCCTTACTGAAGGTACTCAAAACAATCATGGATATCACTGTAGCATCATGTTTACATGGCATAAAAATAATAGCAGAACAAGGACTTAGAAAAATCCTAAGTCCCTGAAAACAACAATATCACGAAGGCTACTTTGCATGCTTGTGCTAGTCACCACATTGATCACAAAAATACATGGCAAGCACCCCTGTAAAGATGGCATGGCATAGTTCAAAACACATGTAGAGCTCATGCCCATAAGATGCACACAACAAAAGTGACAAATCATCATCATCTGCTAAGCAACAGGAGCAAACATTTTATAGCACTCTTGCATCAGAGATTCGGGCATCAAGATGGACTCAAACAAGTATGGCACAATGGAATTAAATGAATATCATCTCGCAATGAATATTTGGATATACCATGCGCATGAAACGGAGCTACGGTCATGGAGTTATGGCATGAAGAGCAGAGGCATAAAAAGTTAGGGGAAAAATACTTAGAGGAAATTATACCCTCCCAGATCTAGGGTATGACCCGGGGCGCGCGAACCGAGGTGGGCGCGAACTCTCGCCGGAGTTACTCGCTGGAGAGGAGGGGGGTCGCCGGGAGAGGAGGACATGGTGGCCGGAGCAGGCGAGGCGCGACCGGGCGGCGCGACGTCGAGCGCGGGAGGCGACTGGTGGCGGCGAGGCGCCGGCGGAGGGCGGTGAGGCGGCGGCCGGAGCACGCGGCGGGCGAACGCGGCGGTGCGGGACGACGGGCTAGGAGGCGCGGGGCGCGGTGCGTCTCGGGCTCGCGGGGGCCGACGATGGGCCTCGGCGGGCCGCGGCGGCTGGTGGTGCGGGGACGCCACGTGGCAGCGGCTGGTTTGCCGGGCGACGGCGGGCGGACGTGTTCGGCGCGGTCCGGACGCGTCAGGCGGCGAGGAGGAGCTTGGTTAGGGTTGGGCTGCGTGAAAAATTCGGAGGGAGCACCTATTTATAGGTAGGAGGAGGTAGGAGTGTCCAAATGGAGTGTAGTTTTCGCCCACGCGATCCTGATCCGACGGTGGAGGACATGGAAGGGGTTTGGATGGGTTATTGGGCTGTTTTGGAGGGGTGTTGGGCTGCAACACACGCGAGGCCTTTGCGGTTCCCGGTTAACTGTTGGAGTATCAAACAGACTCCAAATGGGACGAAATTTGACAGGCGGTCTACCAGTGGTGTACCAAGGCCACTTGGCAAATCTCGGTCCATTCCGGGAACGTTTAACACCCGTTCACGAAAAGAGACAAAAGGGGGTACGCCGGTGCACATGGGAGTGTCGGATTGCAAAACGGACAATGGGGGAAATGCTCGGATGCATGAGATGAACACGTATGCAAATGAGATGCACATGATGACATGATATGAAATGCATGACATGAACAAAATGCAAAACAAAGACAAAAACCCAACCATGAAGGAGAACTCATAACTTAAAGCTGAAAAAAGCAAGAGTCGGAGTTACAAATATGGTAAGTTACATCCGGGGTGTTACAACACTCCACCACTACGAAAGGATATCGTCCCGAGATCTAGGACTGAAAGAACTACGGATATTCGGAACGGAGGTGATCCTCACGCTCCAAGGTGGCTTCTCGGTCGGAATGGTGTGACGACTTCACTTTCATTAATTTGATAGACTTGTTGTGAGTCTTGCGCTTAGTTTCCTCAAGAATAGCAACGGGATGCTCATGGTAAGACAGGTCTTCTTGGAGATCAATATCTTCGAAGTTGATGGTGCGCTCAAGAGTCTTGAAGCACTTGCAAAGCTGTGACGCGTGAAACACGTCGTGCATGTTTGCGAAGTTGGACGGAAGCTCGAGTTGATAGGCGAGATCGCCTCTTTTACCAATGATCTTAAAAGGACCCACGTATCTAGGGGCAAGCTTCCCTTTGATATCGAAGCGACGAGTGCCTTTCATTGGAGAGACGCGGAGGTAGACATGGTCTCCGATCTCGAAAGCCAAGTCACCATGCTTGCTATCATAGTAACCCTTCTGGCGCGATTGCGCGGCTTTGAGATTTTCGCGGATGACTTTTCACATTTCTTCAGCCTCTGTGATCAAGTCATTGCCAAGGAGTTGGCATTCACCAGTCTCTGACCAATTAAGAGAATCACGAGTCTGTGGAGTACGTCACTTTCTGCCATAGAGAATCTCGAATGGGGCCTTGCCCGAGCTCGCTTGGGAGCTGTTGTTGTAGGAGAACTCGGCATACGGAAGACAATCCTCCCACTTCATACCGAAGGAAATGACACAAGCCCTGAGCATATCTTCAAGGATTTGATTGACTCGCTCGACTTGGCCACTAGTTTGAGGATGGAAGGCTGTGCTGAAGCGAATGTTGGTGCCCATGGCCTTCTGAAAGGAATCCCAGAACTTAGAAGTGAAGATGCTTCCACGATCTGAAGATATCAATTGTGGAATGTCGTGCAAGGAGACGATCCTGGAGGTGTATAGCTCTGCCAGATGAGCTGCTGTGATAGATTCTTCGATTGGAAGGAAATGAGCCACTTTAGTAAGCTTGTCGATGACAACGAAGATAGCATCATTTCCATGCTTGGACTTGGGAAATCCAGTCAACAAGTCCATCTCAATATGGTCAAACTTCCATTCTGGAATAGCAAGAGGTTGGAGGAGACCCGCTGGTCGTTGGTGTTCTGCTTTCACTCTTCTGCAGACATCACATTCATTCACGAACTAAGCAATTTCTCGCTTCATTCGAGTCCACCAATACGACTGCTTGAGGTCATGGTACATCTTCGTACTTCCAGGATGAATGGATAGAAGGGAATTGTGCGCCTCGTTCATAATGACTTTCCTTAGATCACCTTTAGGAATGACAATTCGATCCTCGAAGAATAGAGTATCTTTGTCATCAATGCGATAACACTTGTACTTGGGTTGGCTCTTGGCAATCCCATTTTTCACCTTCTTCACCATGGAATCAAGAAGTTGTGCCTCACGAATTTGATCTTCCAATGTAGGAGAGACTTGGAGGTTGGCAAGAAAGCCTTGAGGAACAACTTGGAGATTCAGTTTGCGGAAAGCTTCGCAAAGGTCCGGTTGGATGGGCTTGAGAATTAAGCTGTTGCAGCAAGCCTTCCCGCTCAAATCATCTGCAATGACATTGGCCTTGCCTGGAGTATATTCAATACTCGGATTATATTCTTGAATCATTTCGACCCAACGAGTCTGCCTGAGGTTGTGGTTGGGTTGAGTGAAGATGTACTTGAGGCTCTTATGATCAGTGAAGATGTCCACTTTCCTTCCCAACAAAAGATGTCTCCACGTTAATAATGCATGGACAACTGCCGCCAACTTGAGGTCATGAGTGGGGCATTTCCTTTCGTTGGGATTCAACTGACGAGAGGTATAGGCCACAACTTTCTTCTCTTGCATTAACACAGCACCGAGACCTTGCAGGGAGGCATCACAGAAAACTTTGAATGGTTTGGATTCATCAGGAGGAGTCAAGACAGGAGCTGTGACTAACTTCTCTTTGAGGCTGTTGAAAGAAACGTCACATTCAGGCATCCAGACATACTTAACATGCTTCTGGAGGAGGTTGGAAAGAGGCTTTGCAATCTTATAGAAATTCTCAACGAATCTTCGACAATAGCTTGCAAGCCCAAGAAAACTGCGGAGCTGCTTGCATCCGAGCATTTTCCCCGTTGTCCGTTTTGCATTCCGGCGCTCCTATGTCCTCCGGTGGTCCTTTCTACCTCTTTTCGTGTGCGGGGGTTAAAAATTTCCGGATTGGACCGAGACTTGCCATGCGGCCTTGGTTTACTACCGGTAGACCGCCTGTCAAGTTTCGTGCCATTTGGACTTCTTTTGATACTCCAACGGTTAACCGAGGGACCGAAAAGGCCTCGTGTGTGTTGCAGCCCAACACCCTTCCAATTTGGCCCAAAACCCACCAAAAACCCCTCCATCGTCTAGAGCGTTCGATCACGATCGCGTGGCCGCAAACCACACTCCATTTGGAGCTTCCTAGCTCCTCCTATCTATAAAATGGTCTCTTCCCCGAAAATCCCGGGTCATTCCTACCCTAACCCTAGCCCAGCTCGTCTTCGCGCGGGCGGACACGTCCGCCGCTACCGGACGAAGCCACCACCGCCGCCTCCGCGCCAATCAGGCAATGCCACGTGGCGCCCCGCCACCCGCCGCCGCGGAGGCCCGCGCGGCCCGCAGCCGGCCCTCGGAGCCCATCGCGTCGCCTTCGCCCGCCTCCCTGCCGCGCGTCGCTCGCCTCACCGCATCGCTTCCCCGTCGCCGCGCGCTTCGCTGCCTCGCCCAACGGACCGCGCCGGCCGCCGCCTGGCTCCGCCCGAGCTCGCCGGAGGAGTTCCGGAGCCGCCCACCGCCGCGCCGTCCGGTGCCCTCGTCGCCGGAGCACCTCGAGGCCACCGGATCTCGCCTCCTCCTCGCCTCCCCCCTCGCCGGTTTGGAGCTTTGACCCCGCTGGAGAAAAAACAACCTCACCGGAGACCTCGGTTTTCGTTCTCGCGAGGAACCCTAGATCTAGTCGGGGTTGACCTTTTCCCTCTCCTCTCGTTAATTTTTGCAATCTTCACCATGCCATAACTCTGCATCCGTAGCTCTGATTCGTGCGTGTAGCATATCAAAATGTTCGTCTCGATGAGTACATCATTTCATCTCATTGCATCATTTTCATTTGAGCTCATCTTGATGCCCGAAATGCTGTTGGAAGAGGGCTATGTGATGAATTTGTCAGATCTGATTCAGCAAATTGCTTTTTGTCATTTTTGCCATGATTAATGTGTGCATGTTATGATCCTGAGCTCTACATGTGTTTTTTTCTATGCCATGTCATCTTTACAGAGGTGATTGCCATGTATTTTTGTGGTGACTAGCACAAGCTTGCAAAGTAGCGTAATCGTTGATGGTTATTTCAGGGACTTAGAATTTCACTAAGTCCTTGTTCTGTTTTTGTTGTTATGCATATGTTCATGTTGTTTCCTAGTGATCCGTGCCTCTTTTGAGGATGATCAGTAAGGATGTTTTGTTAACATTGTGGTGCTCTATACATCCATGCCTTTGTTTGCAATTATGGAGTACCCTAGCTTGAGTCAATCGAGCTCTACTTTTGCTATAAAATGATCCTGGCAGATTGTTGACATGTTTAGCGATTTTGCCGAGTATGTTGCTTTTGATCCGTGCATGCTATGTTGTTGTTCTTGCCATGTATAGCTTCTATGCCATGTATTCTTGATGGGTGTATGCTTAGTTTGTCATGCCATACTCTGTAGTGAGTGCATCGAGCTCGTAAACATGCCTACTCGTTAACTGTTTTGCATGCTCCCGTTTTTCACTAAGTCTGAATCTGTTTATGTTTTTGCCATGTTCACATGCTTGCAATTGTATTTTCTTATCCCTTTTGGCTCAAGGTCACTAAGAGACTTTTGTTAAGTGTTTTGAGTAGCTTCATTCCACGCGTTTCCTTGCCATGTTAAGTTCCTGTAGCTTGTAGTTTTCATGCTCTAAAGTGTGCTTCCTGATGATAAATTCCAGACTTGTGTTAATTTCACTAAGTCTGAAACCTGTTATCATTTGCACTTTTGCCATGCTTGTTTGAACCTGTTAATGGATGAATTAGCCGTAGCTCAGCGTCCATATTTTGTCAAGCTTCATGAGTGGATCCCTGCCATGTATTTTGTTGTAATGATTGAGTGCTGTAGCATATTTATCTTGATGCATTTAGTTGGTCACTTGCTGATTATCGCAGACCGGTGCCATATTTGTTTTGCTTGCCATTTCCAAACCGCGCATCCGATTCCGGTGATCTTTATATCGATTTCAACCGAAATCACCTCACCTTTCCAGTGGAACTCTTGGATTTCCAAGTTGAGGCTAGGTTCAATCATTCCTTGTCAAATCTTGCATAAGCATCACATACCGCATCCCGCATATCATACCATGTTTGCATCATGTTGTTTGAGCATTGCACGTGGTTGATTGTGTTCCGTTTGCTTGTTGTTCTTGTTTGGGTAGAGCCGGGAGACGAGTTCGTGAACGAGGAGCCCGTTGAGTTCGCTTACGAGGATCAAGACAACTCTGACAACTTTGCAGGCAAGATGATCATACCCTCGAAATCACTTCTATCTTTGCTTGCTAGATACTCGCTCTTTTGCTATGCCTATGCTACGATACCTACCACTTGCTTATCATGCCTCCCAAATTGCCATGTCAAACCTCTAACCCACCGTGTCCTAGCAAACTGTTGTTTGGCTATGTTACCGCTTTGCTCAACCCCTCTTATAGCGTTGCTAGTTGCAGGTGAAGTTTGGAGACCGTTCCTTGTTGGAACATTGTTTATTGTTGGGATATCACAATATTATCTTGTTATCTTAATGCACCTATATACTTGGTAAAGGGTGGAAGGCTTGGCCTTTTGCCTAGTGTTTTGTTCCACTCTTGCCGCCCTAGTTTCCGTCATATCGGTGTTATGTTCCCGTATTTTGCGTTCCTTACGTGGTTGGGTTATAATGGGAACCCCTTGTCAGTTCACCTTGAATAAAACTCCTCCGGCAATGCCCAACCTTGGTTTTACCATTTGCCACCTAGCCTCTTTTTCCCTTGGGTTTCCGGAGCCCGAGGGTCATCTTTATTTAACCCCCCCGGGCCAGTGCTCCTCTGAGTGTTGGTCCAAACTAGAGCCCTATGGAAAACTTCGCATAGAACTGATGCTCTCCGAGTTTGTCGAGTACCAATCTCAAATGCTTGGCATGATCCTCCTTATTCTTGGAAAAGACCAAAATATCATCGAGATACACCAAGACGAAATCATTTGTGTAAGGGTTGAAGATGAAGTTCATCATGCGATAGATCGTTGGAGGAGCATTGACAAGGCCGAAAGACATGACAGTATATTCATAAGAACCATATTTTGTTCTGAATGTTGTCTTCGGGATATCTTGTTCATGAATGCGAATCTGATGATAACCCATATGGAGGTCAAGCTTGGAGAATACTTGGGCAACCTTAAGTTGCTCGAACAGCTCATTGATGTTGGGAAGTGGATACTTGTTCTTTATTGTCTTCTTGTTCAATGGACGGTAGTCGACGCAGAGTCGTTCCGTTCCATCCTTCTTATTGACAAAGGGAACACCACAACCCCATCGAGATGAACTCGGTCTGATCAGACCCATACGCTCTTGTTCATCGAGTTGTTTCTTAACTCCTTCAACTCTTCTGGTCCAAGCTTGTAAGGACGCTTGCAAACAGGTTCCGTGCCAGGCTCAAGATCGATAACGAATTCAACTGGCTGGTGAGGAGGCATTCCTGGAACCTCTTATGGAAAGACGTCTTGATATTCACAAACGACTGGAATCTGAGAGATGGCATTCAACTCGCCCTTCTCATTGAGAGAAAATAGTCGAATGGTATCATCACGAGCGGCATAGATGATCGCATCCTCAGACGAGTGTGCCAATTGAATCTGCTTGGCAGCACAATCAAGCAGAGCCTTGTGCTTAGAAAGCCAGTCCATGCCGAGAATTAGATCAATATCCGAGTCACCAAGAACAATTGGAGAAGACAGAAACTTATAGTCACCCATATTGATCACAGAATCTGAAACGAATACTCAAGAAGTCATTTGTCGGGCCGGAGAAACAATAGACAAAGGTCTCGGCAATACTTGAGTAACCAAATCATGCATAGCCACAAAAGGTCTTGAAATGAAAGAATGCGATGCACCAATATCAAATAAGACTTTTGCAGGAATATCATTAACAGGAAGGTTACCCATGATCACTTCTGAAGAATCCTCTTCCTGAGCTGTGTTCATCATGTTGACCTTTGCAAACTTGGAATTATGCTTGACCATTTCATTGCTGGCACATCTCACAGGAGGAGGTGGCGGAAGGCGCCTTTGGTTGAAGCACTTGTTCGCATAGTGCCCTTTCTGCTGACACTTGTTGCAAGTAACCTCTGAGAGCGGATGGTGATAAGGAGCACTTGACCTTAGAGTATGAGACTGATATTTGTTCTAATAGCCTGGGTTGGGTGGTTGACCGTGAGAGCTTGTGATGGGCTAAGTTGGGACACCCCTGCAGGGTTTTGAACTTTCGAAAGCCATGCCCACGGTTATGGGCAGATGGGAATTTGTTAATATCCGGTTGTAGAAAACTTGACACTTAACTTAATTAAAATGAATCAACCGCGTGTGTAGCCGTGATGGTCTCTTTTTGGCGGAGTCCGGGAAAAGAACACAGTCTCATGTTATGCTTGAACGTAAGTAGCTTCAGGATCACTATTAGCTTCTCGACCGTGCTTTGCTTCTCTTCTCGCTCTCTTTTGCATACGTTAGCCACCATATATGCTTAGTGCTTTGCTGCAGCTCCACCTCACTACCCCTTTCCTACCTTAAGCTTAAATAGTCTTGATCGCGAGGGTGTGAGATTGCTGAGTCCCTGTGACTCACAGATACTTCCAAACAGATGCAGGTGCCGATGATGCCAGTGCAGGGGACGCTACCGAACTCAAGTGGGAGTTCGAGGAGGATTCAGGCTATTACTATGTTTCTTTTCCGGATGATCAGTAGAGGAGCCCAGTTGGGACGATCGGGGATCTAGCATTTGGGGTTATCTTTCTTTATTTCGGTTCCGTAGTCGAACCTTGATTGTATTCTGGATGATGTATGACTATTTATGTATTGTGTTAAGTGGCAATTCTAAGCCAACTCTTTACCCCTTTCTTATTCAGTACATGGGATGTGTAAAGATTACCCCTCTTGCGACATGCCTACCATGCGGCTATGCCTCTAAGTCGTGCCCCGACACGTGGGAGATATAGACGCATTGTGGGTGTTACAAGTTGGTAATCAGAGCCTTCCCCGACTTAGGAGCCCCCTGCTTGATCAAATCACTGACGGTGTTAAGTCTAGAACAAAATGTTTTGAGTTTTGGATTATATATATCGGAGAGTAGGATTCTTTTTACTCCCCAGTCCCTTTGCCGCTCTGGTGAGGACTCCTGACGTAGAGTTTTAACTCTTCTCTCCTCAAATTTCACGAATTTTTTTAGGATCACGCGGGTATCTTGGAATCTTCCGATGGTTTTGTGATGAGAACATTGTTCTTGGTGCCTCCCGACATTTAGGGGTTGTGGCAGTGTCCCAGGGAGTTGAGCTCCGAGGTGTTGTCATTACAATTTTATCGTTGCAGTTCTGGAATACTTGAGTTCGCCGACATCGAAAATCTCTTTTATGCAGTTGTTGGTGAGATAACCTCGATGCCACTCAGTACTAGGGCGGGAGTTCGGGAGTATTGCCATAACTCGTATAACGGATGCTTTTCGAAGGTTGAGGTAAATGATTTCCAAAGGTTTTTGGTTATGTGTTGAAGGATGGATACAGCTGGATGTAGGATTTGCTAGTTTTGGGTGAGATATTATGCTTCCCCTGTATCCCCAACACCTGATTGCATAACCAGAAAGTTTTGGGAGTTTTATAGGTGGGAATTCAAGTAGCTCTAGTATATCTTCTCGCAGATATTTGGTTTGTGATTGGGTAATCCTTGCCAATTATTTGTTCATATCCGTACCTTGTTGATTTATTCATCAACCTTTATCTAAGTGGCTTCTCAACTTTATGGAAGTGTGATGATTTACTTTGGAATTCATTCGTTCATCCTTGTTCGAATTTTTATTGTGAAGACTTTATGTTGCAATTTCGATCCATTGATTCAGCTTGAATATGTCTTTCAAGATGCTAACAGATGTCAACCTCTTCAGGATGGCTCCTCCAACGCGTCAGAATCCGGAACCTCCGCCACCACCTCCACCTTCGGAGGCATGGCAAGCTGTAATGGCAGCCACGAATGCCAACACTCAGATGCTTTTGCAACTCTTGCAAGAGCACAACCAAGGGCAAGGCAACCAAGGAAATCAAGGCCAAGGCAACAATCAGCCTTAGTTTGCTACCCTCAATCAGTTCCTCGCAAACCAGCCGAAGTCCTTCAGCAACTGTGTCGAGGCCACAGACACCGACGACTGGCTCGTGGATATCTGCAAAAAATTTGAGTGTAGCAATGTCAGGCCTGAGGACTTTGTCAAGTTTGCTTCGTTTCAACTCCTGCTGAGTGGTATCAACAATACAAAGATTCCAGAGGAGGTCGTGTGATTACATGGGATGATTTCCTCCGAGACTTCAAAGCTCATCACATCCCACAAAGTGTTGCTGAGAGTAAGCCTGAGGAGTTCCGCAATCTCAAGCAAGGCAACATGTTTGTGTATCAATACAATATCCAGTTTCAGAAACTCGCTCGCTTCGCTAAACAAGACGTCCCTGATGAAAAGAGTATGATTTATCAATTCAGAGGTGGCCGCAGAGAAGATCTGCAATTAGCTCTCGTGCTTCTTGAGCCGACTAAGTATGATGAATTCTACAACATGGCACTAAAGCAAGAAGCCGCTCAGATTAAGTGTGATGCTTCTAAGAAGACAATCAGGGATGCAATTCAATATTCTTCCTCATCTCAAGTGGCAGCTAAGCATCAGAAGTTCTGGTTGCCTCCTCCTCCTCCATTCCGTCAGCCCTACCAGCAGAAGAGCAAAGGTGGCAATGGATCTTCCCAACCTCCCAACCTAGGCTATCAGAACAAAGCTCAGTCTCATACTCCAAGGTCAAGTGCTCCTTATCACCGTCCGCTCTCAGAGGTTACTTGCAACAAGTGTCAGCAGAAAGGGAACTATGCGAACAAGTGCTTCAACCAAAGGCGCCTTCCGCCACCTCCTCCTATGAGATCTGCTAGCAATGCAGTGGTCAAGCATAATTCCAAGTTTGCAAAGGTCAACATGATGAATGCAACTCAGGCAGAGGATTCTTCAGAAGTGATCATGGGTAACCTTCTTGTTAATGATATTCCTGCAAAAGTCTTATTTGATACTGGTGCATCGCATTCTTTCGTTTCAAGACCTTTTGTGGCTATGCATGATTTGGTTACTCAAGTATTGCCGAGACCTTTGTCTATTGTTTCTCCGGCCCGACAAATGACTTCTTGAGTATTCGTTTCGGATTCCGTTATCAAGATGGGTGACTATAAGTTTCTGTCTTCTCCAATTGTTCTTGGTGACTTGGGTATTGATCTAATTCTTGGCATGGACTGGCTTTCTAAGCACAAGGCTCAGCTTGATTGTGATGCCAGGCAGATTCAATTGGCACACTCGTCTGAGGATGTGATCATCTATGCCGCTCGTGATGATACCATTCGACTGTTTTCTCTCAATGAGAAGGGCGAGTTGAATGCCATCTCTCAGATTCCAGTCGTTTGTGAATATCAAGACGTCTTTCCAAAAGAGCTTCCAAGAATGCCTCCTCACCGGCCAGTTGAATTTGTTATCGATCTTGAGCCTGGCACGGAACCTGTTTGCAAGCGTCCTTACAAGCTTGGACCAGAAGAGTTGAAGGAGTTGAAGAAACAACTCGATGAACAAGAGCGTATGGGTCTGATCAGACCGAGTTCATCTCGATGGGGTTGTGGTGTTCTTTTTGTCAAGAAGAAGGATGGAACGGAACGACTCTGCGTCGACTACCGTCCATTGAACAATAAGACAATAAAGAACAAGTATCCACTTCCCAACATCAATGAGCTATTCGAGCAAGTTAAGGGTGCCCAAGTATTCTCCAAGCTTGACCTCCGTATGGGTTATCATCAGATTCGCATTCCTGAACAAGATATCCCCAAGACAGCATTCAGAACAAGCTATGGTTCTTATGAATATACTGTCATGTCTTATGGCCTTAACAATGCTCCTCCAACAATCTCTCGCATGATGAACTTCATCTTCAACCCTTACACAAATGATTTCGTCCTGGTGTATCTCGATGATATTTTGGTCTTTTCCAAGAATAAGGAGGATCATGCCAAGCATTTGAGATTGGTACTCGACAAACTCAGAGAGCATCAATTCTATGCGAAGTTTTCCAAGTGTGAGTTCTGGCTTGATGAGGTTCTTTACCTTGGTCATATCATCTCTGCCAAGGGCATCGCTGTTAATCCTGAGAAGGTGTCTCCAATTGTGAATTGGGAACCGCCTCAGAATGTCAAGCAGCTCCGCAGTTTTCTTGGGCTTGCAAGCTATTGTCGAAGATTCGTTGAGAATTTCTCTAAGATTGCAAAGCCTCTTTCCAACCTCCTCCAGAAGCATGTTAAGTATGTCTGGATGCCTGAATGTGACGTTGCTTTCAACAGCCTCAAAGAGAAGTTAGTCACAACTCATGTCTTGACTCCTCCTGATGAATCCAAACCATTCGAAGTTTTCTGTGATTCCTCCCTGCAAGGTCTCGGTGATGTGTTAATGCAAGAGAATAAAGTTGTGGCCTATACCTCTCATTAGTTGAATCCCAATGAGAGGAACTACCCCACTCATGACCTCGAGTTGGCGGCAGTTGTCCATGCATTATTAACGTGGAGACATCTTTTGTTGGGAAGGAAAGTGGACATCTTCACTGATCATAAGAGCCTCAAGTACATCTTCACTCAACCAAACCTCAACCTCAGGCAGACTCGTTGGGTCAAAATGATTCAAGAATACAATCCGAGTATTGAATATACTCCAGGCAAGGCCAATGTCATTGCAGATGCTTTGAGCAGGAAGGCTTACTACAACAGCTTAATTCTCAAGCCCTTCCAACCAGACCTTTGTGAAGCTTTCCGCAAACTGAATCTCCAAGTTGTTCCTCAAGGCTTTCTTGGCAACCTCCAAGTCTCTACTACTTTGGAAGATCAAATTCGTGAGGCACAACTTCTTGATTCCATGGTGAAGAAAGTGAAAAATGGGATTGCCAAGAGCCAACCCAAGTACAAGTGCTATCGCATTGATGACAAAGATACTCTATTCTTCGAGGATCGAATTGTCGTTCCTAAAGGTGATCTAAGGAAAGTCATTATGAACGAGGCGCACAATTCCCTTCTATCCATTCATCCTGGAAGTACGAAGATGTACCATGACCTCAAGCAGTCCTATTGGTGGACTCGAATGAAGCGAGAAATTGCTCAGTTCGTGAATGAATGTGATGTCTGTAGAAGAGTGAAAGCAGAACACCAACGACCAGCGGGTCTCCTCCAACCTCTTGCTATTCCAGAATGGAAGTTTGACCATATTGAGATGGACTTCTTGACTGGATTTCCCAAGTCCAAGCGCGGAAATGATGCTATCTTCATTGTCATCGACAAGCTTACTAAAGTGGCTCATTTCCTTCCAATCAAAGAATCTATCATAGTAGCTCATCCGGCAGAGCTATACACCTCCAGGATCGTCTCCTTGCACGGCATTCCGCAATTGATATCTTCAGATCGTGGAAGCATCTTCACTTCTAAGTTCTGGGATTCCTTTTAGAAGGCCATGGGCACCAACATTCGCTTCAGCACAACCTTCCATCCTCAAACTAGTGGCCAAGTCGAGCGAGTCAATCAAATCCTTGAAGATATGCTCAGGGCTTGTGTCATTTCCTTCGGTATGAAGTGGGTGAATTGTCTTCCATATGCCGAGTTCACCTACAACAACAGCTTCCAAGCGAGCTCGAGCAAGGCCCCATTCGAGATTCTCTATGGCAGAAAGTGCCGTACTCCTCTTAATTGGTCAGAGACCGGTGAACGCCAACTTCTTGGCAATGACTTGATCATAGAGGCTAAAGAAATGTGTAAAGTCATCCGCAAAAATCCCAAAGCCGCGTAATAGCGCCAGAAGGGTTACTATGATAGTAAGCATCATGACTTGGCTTTCGAGATCGGAGACCATGTCTACCTCCGCATCTCTCCAATGAAAGGCACTCGTCGCTTCAGTATCAAAGGGAAGCTTGCCCCTAGATACGTGGGTCCTTTTAAGATCATTGGTAAAAGAGGCGATCTCGCCTATCAACTTGAGCTTCTGTCCAACTTCACAAACGTGCACGACGTGTTTCACGCGTCACAGCTTCGCAAGTGCTTCAAGACTCCTGAGTGCACCATCAACTTCGAAGATATTGATCTCTAAGAAGACCTGTCTTACCATGAGCATCCCGTTG
The DNA here is from genome assembly GCF_003073215.2 of Triticum urartu. NCBI lineage: Eukaryota > Viridiplantae > Streptophyta > Magnoliopsida > Poales > Poaceae > Triticum > Triticum urartu. The sequence goes on from NC_053028.1 coordinate 388,115,031, forward strand.
CTATTCTTGAGGAAACCGAGCGCAAGACTCGCAACAAGTCTATCAAATTCCTGAAAGTGAAGTGGTCACACCATTCTGACCGAGAAGCCACTTGGGAGCACGAGGATCACCTCCGTTCCGAATATTCAGAGTTCTTTCAGTCCTAGATCTCGGGACGAGATCCTTTCGTAGTGGTGGAGTGTTGTAACACCCCGGATGTAACTTACAATATTTGTAACTCCGACTCTCGCTTTTTTCGGCTTTAAGTTATGAGTTTTCCTTTGTGGTTGGGTTTTTGTCTTTGTTTTGCATTTTGTTCATGTCATGCATTTCATATCATGTCATCATGTGCATCTCATTTGCATATGTGTTCGTCTCATGCATTCGAGCATTTCCCCCATTGTCCGTTTTGCAATCCGACACTCCCACGTGCACCGGCGTACCCCCTTTTGTCTATTTTCGTGAACGGGTGTTAAACATTCTCGGAATGGACCGAGATTTTCCAAGTGGCCTTGGTACACCACTGGTAGACCGCCTATCAAATTTCGTCCCATTTGGAGTCCGTTTGATACTCCAATGGTTAACCGGGGAACCGCAAAGGCCTCGTGTGTGTTGCAGCCCAACACCCCTCCAAAACGGCCCAATAACCCATCCAAACCCCTTCCATGTCATCCACCGTCGGATCATGATCGCGTGGGTGAAAACTACACTCCATTTGGACACTCCTACCTCCTCCTACCTATAAATAGGTGCTCCCTCCGATTTTTTCGCGTAGTCCAACCCTAGCCCCGCTCCTCCTCGCCGCCGGACGCGTCCGGACCGCGCCGAACACGTCCGCCCGCCGTAGCCCGGCGAACCAGCCGCCGCCACATGGCGTCCCCGCCCCGCCAGCCGCCGCAGCCCGCCGAGACCCATCGCCGGCCCCCACGGGCCCGAGGCGTCCCACGCCTCCTAGCGCCGCCGTCCCACACCGCCGCCTTCGCTCGCTACCTGTTCCGGCTGCCGCCTCGCCGCCCTCCGCCGGCACCGCTCCGCCTTGCCGCCACCAGTCGCTGCCCGCGCTCGACGCTGCGCTGCCCGGTCGCGCCTCTCCTGCTCCGGCCGCCGCGCCCCAGCGCTCCGACCACCGTGTCCTCCTCTTCCCGGAGATCCCCCTCCTCTCCGGCGAGTAACTCCAGCGAGAGCTCGCGCCCACCTCGGTTCGCGCACCCGGGGTCAAACCCTAGATCTGGGAGGGTATAATTTCCTCCAAGTCTTTTATCCCCTAACTTTTTATGCATCTGTTCTTCATGCCATAGCTTCATGACCGTAGCTCCGTTTCATGTGCTTGATATATCAGAATGTTCATTGTGAGATGCTCTTCATTTCATGCCATTGTGCCATACTTGTTTGAGTCCATCTTGATGCCCGAATCTCTGATGCAAGAGTGCTATAAAATGTTTGCTCCTGTTGCTTAGCAGATTATGATGATTTGTCATTTTTTCACTTTTGTTGTGTGCATCTTATGGGCATGAGCTCTACATGTGTTTTGAACTATGCCATGCCATCTTTACAGGGGTGCTTGCCATGTATTTGTTTGATCAATTTGGTGACTAGCACAAGCATGCAAAGTAGCCTTCATGATTTTGCTGTTTTCCGGGACTTAGGATTTTGCTAAGTCCTTGTTCTGCTGTTATTTTTATGCCATGTAAACATGATGCTACAGTGAGATCCATGATTCTTTTGAGTACCTTAAGTAAGAAAGTTTTGGACATATGGTTATGCTCTATCCATCCATTGCTCTGTTTGCAATTATAGAGTACCCTAGAATGTCTTAATATTGCTCTATTTTTGCTATAAAATGTTCCTGGCATATTGTTTACATGTTAATCCATTTTGCCATGGTTGTTGTTGTTGATCCATGCATGCTATGAACTTGCTCTTGCCATGGTTAGCTTCATGAACATGTCATCTTGCTGATGCTATACTTTTCTTGTCATGCAATGCCCTGTGGTGAGTGATTTGAGCTTGCAAAGATGCCTTCATAATTCTGTTTATGCCATGCTCTGTTTTCTGCTAAGTCCGAAACTGATAATAAAACTTGCTATGTTTACATGAGTGCCATCATATCGTCTGTGCCTTTTTGGCTCATGATCAGTAAGAGACTTTCGATGTATGCATTTAGTAGATTCATGCCATTCCTTTGTTTGCTATGATATGTTCCTGTAGCTTGTGTTTTGCTTGCTTTAAACATGGCTTCCTGATGTTATTTTCTGGCATGTTGTATTTTCACTAAGTCTGTGAAGCTGATATCTTTTGCACTTTTGCCATGCTTGCTTGAACCTGTTCTTGTGTGTTTTAGCCATAGCTCAGTGTTCATGTTTTGTCAAGCATCTTGAGTACATCACTTCCATATGCTTTGTTGCTATGTTGGAGTGCACTAGTTTAGTTTCTTGTTGCATTCTAGATGGCATCGTCCTGTGAATCACAGAATTGTGCCATTCTTGTTTTGCTTGCCATTTGCAAACCGTGCCTCCGTTTTCGGAGATCTTTATATCGATTTTGACCAAAATCATCTCATATTTCCAGCGGCACACTTGGTTTGCCAAGTTGATGGCTTGATCATTCTTTTCCTTCCAGAGCACGCATATGCATTGCATATCATGTCTTCCATATCATGCCATGTTTTGCATCATGTTGCTTGTGCATTGCACCGTGGTTGATTGTGTTCCTTGATTGTGTTCTTGCTTTGGGTAGAGCCGGGAGACGAGTACGTGATCGAGGAACCTGTTGAGTATGCTAACGAAGATCAGGCTTTCGTCAACACTGAGAACTTTGCAGGCAAGATGATCATACCCTCGAAATCACTTCTATCTTTGCTTGCTAGTTGTTTGCTTTATTGCTATGCCGCGATACCTACCACTTGCTATATCATGCCTCCCGTATTGCCATGTCAAGCCTCTAACCCACCTTTCCTAGCAAACCGTTGTTTGGCTATGTTACTGCTTTTGCTCAGCCCTTCTTATAGCGTTGCTAGTTGCAGGTGGAGATAAAGTTTGTTCCTTGTTGGAACATGGTTATTGTTGGGATATCATTATTATCTCTTATTTACTTTAATGCATCTATATACTTGGTAAAGGGTGGAAGGCTCGACCTTATGCCTGGTGTTATGTTCCACTCTTGCCGCCCTACACTACAAAAAATACACTTCCGTGATGATACATGTTTGTCACAGTAGGTCGCGTTTTCTGTCATGCATGTACATCCATGCCAAATTTATGATAGAATCAAGATAGTCATACCTGTGCTGTCATAGAAGTGTTCCATGACATTGCCAAAATTATCATCACGGAAGTGTCCACTTCCATGACGATAAATCACGTGTCACAGAAGTGCTTTCGTCAAGGGTGACCGACACATGGCATCCACCGTAACGGAACGCCGTTAAGCTATCGGGTCGGATTTTGGATCCGATAACCCGTTAACAGCCACGACCAATGCCGATTTTCCATGTGTAAAATTCTCATTGGCTGACGGATCCACGCGTCAGCTCCCCGTTGGCACAGGTGTCACTCATCCAACGGTCGAGATGGGCCTATGATATGTTGACACGTGGACCGGCCCAAAAGTGGCCCACAAAGATTAAATGGGCCGGCCCAACTGAAGGCCCATAAGATTTAGCGGACCATAATGGGCCGGCCCAGCTAAAGGCCCACAAAATTTAGCGGACCATAATGGGCCGGCCCAGCTAAAGGCCCACACGATTTTGCAGACCATAATGGGTCGGCCCAGCTAAAGGCCCACAAGATTTTGCGGACCATAATGGGTCGGCCCAACTAAAGGCCCACAAGATTCTGCCAACCATAATGGGCCGGCCCAGCTAAAGGCCCAACATTCTCTGTCAAATCGGCCCGTCAACGGCCTGTCCTAAACTTGTCATCAACGCGGCCCATGGTCACTTCTGGCCCGTTAACAGTCCGCTAAGTAATTGGGCCGAATTACGGTTTGGCTTCATTTGGGCCCATTTACAGGCCATCAAAAACTTTCGGCCCATAAACGAACGTGAAGGATTTGGGTCATATTCGGCCATGTGTGACATTTGGCTTGTTAGAGGCCCACTATAGCTTTGGGCCACTTTCGTCCTGTTGTCATTTTCGGCCTGTTAACGCTGGACATAAACCATGGGCCATATGTGGCCCAACGTCATATCGGGCCGATTAACGACCCATATAAAAATGACGATAATCTAGCCCGACCAAAGTTTCGGCCTGTTAAAGGCCCGTGTATTAGGTCGGCGCATTTACGGCCCGTCCGAATTTCGGCCTGTTAAAGTCCAGTGGGTTATTTAGCACAACCAGGGCCCAATCTCACTTTCGGTCTATTAAAGGCCCATGTATTTTATGGGCTCGAGATATTTACACCTGTAAACAGCCTATTTTTACTAAGGGCCCAAATTATGTTTAGGCCTGTTAAAGGCCCACTATGGGCACAGGCCTACCAGAAAAATATGAAAGCTTATGTTGATTTAGGCCCAGATATTTTTAGTGGGCTACATGCCAATTTTGGCCCGTAATCGTTTTTAGCCCAATTGGAATGGGCCCGACGAATGTTGGCATGTTGGGCTCCTACGAAGCTTTCGGCCGAATACATTACAAAGATAAACCTACACTATACAAAAATAGCGTCGTAATTACTGCAGCCTGAGGCAGCATCATAAATGTTGTATCACAACAAAATAAATTCCGACCATACAACAAAAGGCCTGTTGGCATAAAGTTTACAGTCCTTCCAGATAAAAGCACCATCAGATGTATAGAAGCACAGATCACTTGACCTGAGTGCTAATGTTTTAGGCTGTAGAATCTGATGGAGCAGCATGATCTCCACCTTTTTCCGCCATTGCTCTTGAACAACGAAGCGAATGTCTGATAATCTGGTTTCAAAACCATTCATGTCTTGACGACATTTCTCAACCACTATTCTTGTTTCCGAAACAACGTCCATTAGGGATTGGACTTGTGTCTGGAGCACAGATATATCACTCTGTCTAGCAGGAAACTTTTGTTCAGTAGGCGATTTGGACGAGGTTACCTTGACAACCAACCCAGAATTACGCAGGAAGGTGCTTTTTGCACTATTAGTGGAGAGATAGTGACGCACTGCAGCAAGATGTGACATTGTGCCTGTAGTAGCCTCGTCACCTTCAGGTGGTTGTGGCTGTTCAATCATTTGTTCCATAGCTTCCTGAAAGTTTGAACTTATAGATTAGTGTACCAGATAAGTTACTAATGAGACAAAAACAAACAAAGTAGGTTAAACGTTTATACATAACTTATTTTGGTGAACTACTGTAATACATTAGCATGTATTGTAGTGCCAACTACATAATAAAATCACTTTCGGAACATATGTCCATGTAGCATGCCTACTGTATTGTCTATTTCCTCACATTCGTTGACATCTAAGGATAAAGAGACATGGTTTAAAGTAGGATGAACATAGTATGACATCATTCATATCATGGGCAAACATATATAAAACAAACAGGCTATTTTATCATTGTGTGCGCACGTGAACATAACAACTAGATTACAGATCAAGACCAAAAGAATATCCTTCATCTCTTTTAAACCATGTAAGGTGAAATGATACGTTAAGACAACTCTGAATAAAAGTGAACAGAGTAACTGACATTGGCTGCAAACCAAGTAGTTAAATGAACACATCACAGTACCAATCAGTTCAAGGCAGGAGGAGTGAGGACTTACAACAGCGGCTTGAACTAGTGTGCTCATGCCCTTCATCTTGCTGGTGTGGCAATCCTTGAAGATTTGCAGTGCATTCGGTTCAGGTTCTTTTTGGTCCGCATGGGATTTCCTCTATATTTGGAACAAGTCAATACAGATATGATAATATGGCACACAAAGAAGAAGGAAGTAGCAGCTATTTACAAGATCCTCGCAGTGTGCAATATAGCTACGAGATCCTGTGGTCGGTTGGAATTTCACTTTAGAACGGTTGGTTTTGTTCTTCAAACAGTTAGCCTAGAAGAAGATACACTTGTGAGGCACATACATAAATACAAGTTCAATATGTGGTCTGATCAAATACATATAGCCTACCTGATACTTTGGATCAGACCGGTATTTAACAAGGGCTGTCCAGTCTTCATCTATAATATATTCCACTGGAGATGTTTGGGCGATTTCATTGTTAGCCTTTCCATCAAAGTGAGATTTTCTAAGGTGGTACCAATACTGTCGCAGAGCAGACTGAAAAACATGAGTGCATGATTGTCTAGTTGCATCATCTTTTGGATCCAACTTGAACCTCATCTGTTGAAAAAAAATGTGAGTCTTATTAAGAGGAAGCTAGAAAGTATGGGACAGAGCAAGACAATATTACTAATTGCGATGAATAACATTACTTACGGATAAATGGTCAAGGAAGGTGTTAAACTGGGTATTGTCTTTCTCATTCCTGTACTAGATCCACGTTGGGAGGATACGTGCATGACACCTAACGGCAATGGCTGCCTCTGATACTAACTTGGCTGACTCTGTAGCATCACGTGGCCTTTTTAAACCTGCCTCAAAATGGATCTCCATTCTTCCTCCTTTAGATTTTGTTAATCTGTCAAGCATTATCCCTGATGTCTGTTTCCGCTTGCGCCGTGGTGCTAGTTCAACAACGAATATGGAAAGTGTTAGTGTACATAAAACTATGAGAGTACATATAAAGGAGCATGCAACTGCAACTTGACTCAGTTAGGTACCATCTTGGTGTTGATGCTCATGAGGTTCATCTGATCTTGCCAAGTCCTGTTGTGTCAGCAGTGCTTTGGAAGTAGTGTTAGGTGTGAAGGCAGCTTGGGAACTGGCCAGTTCCGGAGCAAACGAATGAGTAACTGGTTGAGATGCTGGTATAGTTGAAGCGGATGCTGCAGCTGGTGGAGCAGGTGATACTTTGTTTGTAGATTTAGCCGGTGGACTTGGACCTTCTACTGCACTATAAATACCAGCAGAATCTCGACGGCAGAACCTTTTCCGTTTCACCCGACGAGTAACAGCACTCCCTACTATATTATTTTCCTTGCTCTTTTTTGACTTTGCCATGTCAAGCTGTACCCACAACACAAAAGAATAAAATCACTCTTCAGAACTCATTGATGCATGATATAGACAAGCAATACTTTTATGTAAGACAACCGTATGAGGATGGAATATGTAAGAAAAATAGGACGTCATGACATATTCACAGCTACGATGTGTAAACTAAGTAGAAGGATTTTCAAGAAAATAGAAGTAATGCAAGCTAGACACCATATGAAAGATGCAACCAATATTACTCTGCCAAGTTAAAAGTGTCTTGTCATAAGTGGCAATTCGAAAAATTAGAAGCAGTACAACGTAGAAATCAATGCAAGATGCAACCACTATCAAACTGCCATGTTAAAAGCCTCCAATCATGAGTGACTGATGCGGGATACACAACAGCAGTACTTTGATGTAAGAACATGGTATGATAGATAGATCCAGTGTATTCTAGACACAGAAAGCCATGTCATATGCACATGTATAACGTATAAACTCAGCAGGTGCAATTTAATCAAAATAGAAGAAATACAGGCTAGACAACATATGCAACATGAAACCAATTATCACACTGTCAACTTAGAGCAAGCACCCGCGACGGTGGAGTAAGGGAGATGAACTCATCATGTAGACTTGGGACTTGAACTTCGTTAGCAGTAGCAATGGCAAATCTAGAGAGTCTCTGTTTGCGTCGGTGCGGAGGACCACCAACATCCCCTAACTTACTCTTTTCCTTCCTATTTTCTGATATTGCCTTATGAAGTCAAAACCACAAGAAGATGAATAAAATTAGCTCTGCATAACAGGTTGATGCATGATACAGACGAACACTACTTTGATGTAAGGCAAGCGCAGGATAGGAGGATGGAATATATACAAATAAAGACAACGTTTCATATTCACACGTATGATAGGAGGATGGAATATGTATGAAAAAACAGTAAGCGGAAGGCATTTCAACAAAATTAGAAGAAATGAAAGCTAGGCACCATATGAACATGCAACCAATATCACTCAATCAGGTAAAAAGTGTCTCGTCGTAAGTGCCATTTCAAGAAATTAGAAGCAGTACAAGCTAGAAGACAATGCCAGATGCAACCTACATCATAGTCCCAAGTTAAATGTGTCTTATGGGTAAGTGATCATTGCAGGTATAAGTTGTAAGCTACGCAGATGCAATTCAACATAATCAGAAGCAATACAAACTAGACATCATACGGAAAACGCAACCACGTATAACAGTTCCAAGTAAGAGCAAGCACCTGTGATGGTGGAGTAGGGGAGATGTGCTCATCATGTACACGTATGTTCTAGAAATAGGAACACGTGTCATATTCACAGGCATTATGTGTAAAGTAAGCAGATGCAATTCAAGTTAGAAGCAATACAAGCTAGACATCATACGCAACATGCAACCACATATAATAGTGTCAAGCTAGAGCAAGCACCTGCGATGGTGGAGTAGGGGAGATGTGCTCATCATCTACACAGCTACGTTGACTGTCCAGCCTTGTGCTGTCTTGCGAATCTTGTTGGGAGGATGGCGGATTTGAATCTATAGAGACCCCCTGTTTGAGTTGCTCCGAAGGACCACCATCATCCACTGCCAGACTAATTTCCTTCAGCTGTAATGATTTTGCATTGTGAAGTCAAACCGATAAGAAAAAGGAATAAAATTCGCTCTTCAGAACTCATTCATGCATGATACTGACGAACACTACTCGGATGAAAGGCAAACACATGATGTGAGGATGGAATATGTATGAAAAACAGGATGGTGTGACATATTCACACCTATGATGTGGTAACTAAGCAGAAGGCATTTCAACAAATTAGAAGCACTGCAAGCCAGACACCATATGAAAGATGCAACCAATACCACTCTGCCAAGTTCAAACTGTATGGCGTTTCAACAAATTAGAAGCAGTACATGCTAGAAATCATATGCAAGACACAACCAATGTCACAGTGCGACTTAAAGGTGCCTTATCATAAGATATAGTATGTACCAAAAACAGGAAAGCGTGTCATATTCACATGTATCATGTGTAAGATAAGCAGATGCAGTTTACACTAATTAGGAGCAATACGAGCTAGACACCATATGAAACATGCAACCAGATATCACACTGCCAAGTTAGAGCAAGCACCTTGGATGGTGGAGTAGGGGAGCGGAGACTTGGACCTTGTAATGCAGTATCAGTACAAGGAGAATCGGTACAAATGCTCCGTTTACGTTGCTGCAGAGGACCACCATCATCGCCTTCCTTACTCTTTTCCTTCCTCTTTCTTGATTTTGCCTTGTCAAGTCAAACCCATAAGAAAAAGGAATAAAATTTGCTCTTCAGAACTCATTGATGCATGATATTGACGAACACTACTTTCATGTAAGACGAACACTACATATCACACTGCCAAGTAAGAGCAAGCACCTGCGATGGTGGTGTGGGGGAATTGCGGTGATCAACTAGAGAGCTACGTTGACTATATTCATTTAGCCTTGCTGTTTCTTGAGAATCATGTGGGGAGGATGACACTGCACTCTTTAAACGAGTATGGCGTCTCACAGAAACCCACCCGGGTGACTGTCTCATCATAAGTGATTGACGAGGGATACAAAAGAGCATTAGTTTGATGTACGAACATAGTTAATAGACATATGTAGTATGTATCAAAAACAGGAAGGCATGTCATTATCAAAGGTATAATGTGTAAAGTAAGCAGATGCAATTTAACCAAATTGGAAGCAATACAAGCTAGACATCATATGCAACATGCAACCACATTTGACAGCGCGAAGTTAAAGCAAGCACCTGGGATGGTTGTGTGTGGCAATTGAGATCATCAACTACAGAGCTACATTTACTGTCTCCAACTGCTGACACTGCACCCGTTAGAGCACTGGAACGCTTAGTGCTTATCTTCGAATTACACTGGAGCGACTTCTGTCTTTTCTTTTCTGCATTCATCAACACTGCGCCAGAGTCTGAAATACCCATGCATAAAAAACAATAGTGTGAGTATGGGTGAAGTGTGTGCACAATTAGTATAGTGTAAAGGTAGCAGATAGCAGGTCGGTGAGAAATAAATGATGGGAGACATATGATAGCTCTACAACATGCATGGCACACTAAATTACTACTGGATTCTATGAAAATAACAGTTGACTGAAAGCTAATAGGTCAGTCCATTTTTTCTGCACCGTCCGTTGTACAAAGAACGGGCAGATTGCCTTCATCTACCTCTAGCGAGTCAGTGTTGACGATCTTCCTCGAAACGCCAGCGACCACCGGCCCAGTATTCCTCCCCTACATGCGCCCTCCCCTCGACCTCACCGCACCGCCGTGCTTGGCACCGCCCCCCGGCCATCCATTCAAGCCCCACCGACCTCCAGATCGGGCGCAAGCAGCTCCTGCGCCCCACACCCCTATGATAGACACCGATGCGCCGCTTCCCTGGGGAACAGGCAGACTAGGTGCTCCGCGCGCCTAAGCGGGTGCTGCTTCTTTTAATTGCGGTTCGACTGACCCTGAATTGAAATCCAGGCGGGCTACTGACCTCTAGCAAAGGTGGAATTGTAAAAGGGAGGAAACCTTGTGCATTTAGAATCACGAAGAAGATGCAGTAAGAAGCGCTCAACTAGTTTCTTTCGTGGGATGAATACGGTGTGAGCGGAGACGTAAGATTTGCACGAATAAGGGAAGAGGAGTACCTCTTTCTGCTAGCAGTGTTGTGTCCTCCTTCTGTTTTTCCGACGATCTTCTTGTTGTACACCGGAAACCAAAATTTGTGGAGGACGGTGCAGCCTTGGATGAACCCATGGCCAAGTTGTTGAGTGTGGTGCGGTGGCCGTCTGTCGGCGGCGGGGAAGCAGATCCGAGGAGGCGAACGGTGGCGTAGAGGGAATAGCTCCGGTGCGGTGGACGGTTGCGACAGTGGAGCCGCAGCAGTGAGGTGCAGGACGGCGTGGTTGGAGTGGTTCTGGTACGGCGCACGTTGGCGTCGGCATCGTGGAGGCAGCTCTGCCTCGGCTGCAGCTGCTAAGTCCTTGAGGGCGGTTGCGGTTGCGTTGGACGACGATGTCGGGGTACCGGCTCCGGAGTGATGGAGGAGGGCGGCGGTGGATTGGCCGCTATGGGGTGGAGGACGGAGGAGGCTGGGGTTTCGCGGCTGGTGGAGAGGGCGTTTTTGCGCCCACGGAGTATGAATGGGGAAACGGAGGGAGGCGGGGAACTAAGGGGGAACAATGTTTCGGTTTGAGACGCGCTTGTTTGAAATTTGGGGAAAGTTACAAACTTTCCCCCCATCTAAAATTTCGGACATATTGCGGGTTGGGGTAGGACAGTCATGTCAGGTGTCCCAAATGTGGGCGGGGTAGATTTCGGCCGAGCGCATGGGTAGGCGCCCACGGCGTATGAATGCTTCTCTGGCGTCTTGGTGAAGTTACAAACCTACCCCGGTTTAGACCTTTGGACATCGGGCCGATAGGCTACACGGGCCAGAGTCAGGACAGTAATTTCCTACCACCAAAACATTAGTCTCACGCGGTTTCGGGTGACCAGAGGCCTATTTGGTGCTTCTTTCAATATTTGGGAGCAGAAGAATTAACGTTTTCGGTTCTCTTGAATTGAACTTTCAGGATTTGTCAAACTTCACAAATCTTTACTCTTGAAAATCCTAAAGCTACATTATTTTGGAATGGAGGGGGTACATTTGAATATACATTGTACACGAGTATATATTAAAAAATATGCAACTTACCTCAGTTCATGCATGGTTCCAGATATAATCTCCTTGGTTGCAAAAAAAGTTAGATATGCGTATGAATATATATAGCATGTTCAAACTCACAACAAAGATTGATGCCCCCTTTTACATCTGATTTACAAATGCCATTATCTCGGGTTCAAATAGATGAATGCACTTCCTATGAATTTGAATCTTCGAAACCCCCTTTATGTTGATTTCGACATGTATTCTATTTCGTATCTAGCAATTTGGAATGTATCCATGCAAGTGACAAATGTATAAAGTGCTTCACACTAACAACATGGAGTGCACTAATTAATGTTTATATATGAATTGCAAAAGCATCCATTGCCTGTATTTCAAACCGCTCTCACTCTATGGATCGATAATATGAAATAAACACATGCACATGCTAGAATTCAATTGTAGTTGAAGAAAGAGCCTACTCCTGGTACTGTATATTAGTGATAGGGGTGTGTACAAAGTACACATGAATACCAGGCATTTTGTGTGTGTGTGTGTATACTATCGACGAACTAGCCCCCAAGATTGTTTAACATACTAAGGGCCTAGGGTTACAAATCATATATAGTCGGCTTATCACCAGTGGGGATAGAGTCCTCCGCGACTCTGGTAGCTTCGTGTTGTACGTCGAGTCCTCCACATGGGTCTTCGTATAACACGTCTCGGTCCAACCTATATGTGGCGCAGGATGGAACCGACCCATGAGTCTTCATGTTGACCCACCACAACTAGAAATGATGTGCCCACCACACCACACACGCAATCGGGCACTAAGAAAATAAGCATATACAATAGTACAACAGTATCTAGCTCACGATACGTCTCCATATTTTGTTGATGACACTGACGGACTTTGCATTTGATGTGTGCTCCGTATTTTGTTGACGACACTTACGGTCATTGTATTTGAAGCGAAAGCATGATATGGTCACTGGACTTCAGAATAAGCTCATCACGGTCACCACATACATTTTGTCGTGCTAACCAACACGTGGTTGGATGGTTAGAGGACAGTGGTTTCTCGAGCCCACCAAGGTTAAAGTCCCGGTGCTCGCATTTATCTTGTGTTAATTTCAGTATTTTCCGGCGACGTACGTTCAGTGGGAGGAGACGTTCCACTCGACTACGAGCACCTATGGTGACTTCGTAAAATCTCAAGATCATATATGCTGGCCCACTCTCTCGAAGGTGCTCATAGGGGTAGGGTTCGCGTGTGTGCGCTTATAGCGGTAAGTGCTCGCGCGTATATATGAGCCGTTGCGTATGTACCATGTTAAACAAATACATATCATGATTATACGGTCACTAGCTCACCCGTACAACTCCGTATTTTGTTGATGACACAATCAATTGACCAGTCAAATGTTCCACGCGGCGCAACTAGTGTTGCACCATCGGGGCGCGTAACCGTGGGGCCACCTATCAGCCCGTATATGAAAGAAAGAAATGGTAGTTTGAGTCTGTACTGTGTTAATAAAATAGGAGTACATTTTAGGGTGATCATACGATCACTGGCTCACCATACAGCTCCGTAATTTGTTGATAACATGATCAATTGACCAGTCAAACGGTCCACATTCAGCAGCGCACATTACCATAGGGCCCACCCGTCAGCGCGTATATGAAGGACAGAAATGGTAATAAATTAGTGGTCAGTGGGTATTCGAAGTCGTGAGACCTCTGGTTGGCAGTCACCGGCGGTTGGGGGGCGTTCATTGGGCGGTGGGGTGGGGATCCCTGGAGAAAAAGCTCGATGGGGGGGGGGCTAGAGGGATGGCCAATGCGGCGGCGGACCGGCGGTGGGGAGGGGTTTCGGGGAGGGCGAGCTGGCCGCGGGCGGCGGGGGCTGGCGGTTTGGCCGGTGGTGGCTGGCGGCTCAGGGGGGTGGAGTTTGATGATAAACTGGAGGCCCTTGATTTCATATCCAACGGCTGGAAAATCTAATGACCAGAGATGAAAAAGTCTGTCGACTGACGTGTAGCCTCACCACGCACGTACACATGCATGCACGCAAGACACGCACGCATGTAGGCGTGCAACACTGGCACATACACGCGCACGCATGCTGGCCTGCAACACTGACACGTACACATGCACTCACGAACACATGCACGTATGCACCCATGCATGCAACACTGAAACATACCCTTGCACGCACGCAACACTCGCACGCCTGCATGCACACAGCACACGACGCAAGATACACGTTCAACCTATACATGCATGCACCCTTTGTTAAGGACATGGATTGTTACGGGTATTAATCAATCTTATCTGTGATAAGCAGAACATTGATGTTTGTAGTGGTCTTTATGAATCACAACGCATCGAACGGGCTATCAACATAGTAGGCTAATCTACATGAAAAAGATGACGTCACACTCAATGAACAATCATCGGTTTATGAAATGCCCGCTTCTGACCGCCCTAGCCCACCAAAGGTTCCTCTGCTATGCGCTGCCTGCGTTGGGTCACTGACATGCATGCCATGCACCCAAAGAGCCCACATGTCAGTGGAAGAACGGCGTGGTGTCCTAGGTCAGAGTCGAGGGCGCCACTCGCGGCACGCCCGGCTGAACACGCCTCTGTGCCGCATTCAAACGCCTCCATGAAATCCTCCCGTGTGGAAGCCAATAAACCCACTCTGGACACACGTCCGTTCATGACCGGGCCGGCGTTAAACGCAACGCCGGACGAGCTCCTCCCATCCGCCATCTATTTAATCTTCTATTTAAACGAGGCCAAACGCCGGCCAAGAATCGCACACCTCCGCCGCTCCCCTATCTCCTCCACCATTTTGTCCACTCTTACAATGGGTTACGAAGAGTAGTTATTCCGCATCCAAGCCGGCTGGGTAGCCCGCCGGATACGAGCTATGCAGCTCACTGATCCACCTCCCTCCCCTCGCCCGACGGAGCTAGTTGCCGCCCCAAGCCGGCGCGCGGTTCAGCAACTCGCCGCTTCAGGCCAGCTCGACGAGGAGCGGCGCACTGGCGTCGTTGCTGCCGTCCACGCCGCCGCCTCGTACCGCGTCTCCCGTTTCTGTGGCTGAGACTCCCATGCCGGTGGCCACGCCATGCAAGCAGCGACAGAAGCCGGGTGCATGGAGAGCCACGAGTCGGTGGCCAGCGCCTCCGCGTCCGCCGCCATCATCGAGGAGAAGTAGAACACGGGAGGCCGCCGCCGCTTGGGTCCCATGAAGGCCACCGCGGAGGCGACGCCGGCGTACATAGCAGGTGTCTTGTCGGATCCTTTTTTTGCGAGGACCTTCGTTGACCCCGCATGGGCTCCACGAAAGAGGGGAATGTTAGGATGAACTCGAGCCGGTGCCGGCCATGGCGAAGTAGTGGCCGGTGATGAACTCGAACGGGTATCGGCCACCATCATCTTCGGCACCAGCCAATGATATCAGTTGGGTAGTGGGGAAGCGAGCCGTCCTTTGCGCTGAAGCATATACCTTCGAGGCTCCCGGTAGTCCGGTGATCGTGCTGCCGGACATGAGGAACACAAATCGATCGGCGGGCAACTATTTAGGCCAGGTATTATATACCTGTGCTGTCCAGAAATAGCACCGCGTAGTTCATTTGAATGTGATGAAATCCGTCATGTTTGTATGAAAATCCGGTATTTTATATGATTTCCGTTGTTGTTTATATGAAATATCAGTTTGTCTACGTGTTTGCGTGAATTTCGTCCGGTTGGTTGAGTTGCTGTCATAATGTGTGCGGCTACGGTTGGATGGCGTAATTTGCGGGTCCCCGGTCGGTCTGCGGGCGGCTCGGGCTGCGTTGTGGGACAAAAAAACACAGCTCGTGCGAGCTCGTCTCCAACGTGCGCGCTGGAGGATGCATGACAGCATGAGCACCCGAGCCATTCCTCGTTCATCGGTTGCAAAGGCACCGGTGGACAAAAGGGTCGCCAATATTTTGGCTACCCCGGGCAAGATCCAAACAGCCCCTCCCAATAGATTCAAATCCCTCGTTCGCCGTGGAATTTTGCCATGTGTTGTTTTCATGGACTAGCAAGATGCTCGTGCATTGCACGGAACATCAAGATGCATTTTTTTACAAACTCCCGCATGCATGCAAGGGATAATTAATGTCCTCCTTTGCTAGTACCACGAGGCAAACACCATTAATATTGCATCGATTAGTGTTAGTGGCCTTGTATATCTGCAAATTGTAATTTTGATAGTGGCCCCTTGTATATAAAAATGGAGGGAGAAAGATGAGAGATAAGGTGAGGAGGAGTGGGGCATGGTGGTGACTGGTGGTCGGACTAGGCGGAGGCATGGGGATGGATGGTGCATTATGTCTAGGTTTGTATCTCTCTCACACACACCCACGTAGGTGGGGGACGTGCACGAAGAGAAGAGGTGCACGCACGGCGCACGTACTCCCGTCTCTTTCCCAACCACACCCGCGCGGGTACACGGTGGAGCTCATTTCTGAACGAAAAAGGCAGCCCACATGGTAATTTGGCACGTGTACTGGTTGTCCACTTGGTGGAGGGAGGATCGTCTACCACGGGTGAACAAATAAATTGCAACTTGACGCGTTATGTTAAATTAAAAAAGAGGCAAACCATGTGGGGCCTACCTTAGAGGCAAGGCTTTATACACTGGAGTACTTTTGATGTGTCCCGTCAACTCGCAGAACGAGGAGAAGATTGCTTAGTACGCCGTCTCCCCCGCCCACGGGTGCGGTGGCTCACAGGATGAGGTGAAGCTTGCTTACTACACCTTACGCCCGCTCCCTCGCCCACGCGCGCGGTGGCTCGCAGCACGAGGAGAAAATTTTACTACTCCATCCGTTTACTCCTCGTCCCTAGTACGTACTTTGGTTAGTACTCCCTCCATTTACTTATACAAGGCCACTATAAAAAAATACATTTTGCATCTATACAAGGCCACAAATAGTAATCGAGACAAAAGTTACTACTCCCTCCTTTCCAGTTTATAGCTCAATTTCAAAATCTCTCCAACCAAGGTAGACGGTGAGTGGTCGAATTAATTTCGTAGTTTGCACAAGTAATTAGTACGCTCATTTTTTTCAAGAAGTTATGTTTACCGAGGCATTAATTAGAATGAATGCATGAATGACCACTAAATTTCCATGAACTTGTACATGCATTGGTTAGTTTCCTCTTGACACTGCTTGCGTCGGGTGATCTAACGCACCTCAAAATCCAACATGTAATGGTACTACTACTAGTATAGTAGAATTGAGACTTTTCAAACAGAAAAACGAATGTTTTTTAGATGAGCCCTATAAACCCTAGTGGGCACGTACTCCGTAAAAACAGATTTTTCCAAAACTAAGTCACTCCCTTTCATGAATTCTGTAGTATACTCCTCCGTCGACGCTCCCTTTCATGAATTATGTACTTCCTGTCACCGACATGTGGGACATATAGCAAGCGGGTCGATGTGTCAAGCACCAAATAACAGTGCAGAACAGCAGGGGGGACGCACCCCACTCGTACCGGCCCAGTAGTAGTAATGAGCAATGAGGCATCAAATCACAATGCCGCACTTCCCCAGACGGACGAAGCAACCATTATTTCACACTTCGGTTCGCCATCATCTCATACCACGTACTAGTATTGCTTCTGCCTCAAGAGGGACACGCGCATCGCCTTGGTACATCATGACATGTGGGACTGCATGACAGGCCATGCTCCCCTGCCGATCGCTTGGTAAAATCACCTCATTTTTACTATACTTCCTCCGTATCGGTTTACTACATGGCATGCACGTCGTTCTAGGTTGAGAATTTAACTGGCTATATATGTGATGAACAGTACTCTAGCCTTTTAAAAAATGTATACTTTTGTACAGTAGTACTATCGATGGATTGCGCCATGGAGCAAAAATTGAAATTAAAAAAAAGGTGGTACATATAGAGAGCGCTCGTCGCCAAATTATGCATATAGTACTATTAAAAAAGCTAGTACGTGCTTAATTGGGGTGCTAAATTCTATTAAAGTAATACTAGTAGTATGTACATACTGAAGAGTTAAAGTAACAAGAAGAAACATAACATAGTTCTGCTGGGGGCTCAGCACAACACACCCCTCAAATTAAACTAAGCACACCTGAAATTAAACTATGCAACTAATCCGGTAGACACTGCATTAGAAGTTTAGAACCACCATGAGCAACGACACTGCCACCTTACTCGGAGTCCTCGTCCATGTCCTCGACTTCGTCCTTGTCCATATTCCTCTTGGCCGATACTTCTTTGCTTGAACCGCACACTTGGCTGTTGCTCTTCATCCAACCCTTGTAGATATTGAAACAAAGTTAGCCATCCATTGCAGCGTAGTGGATGTGGTCTATATCTAGTACATTCCGCTGCCATGCATGACGATGAAACATGTATGGAGGTTTCTCTAGTTTACCGTATGAAGGATGAACCATGGCTCCTACTAGGGTCAGCATTGAAGGCCGACGAGAGGGCACCAGCCGATTCTTCTGGAGGTCGAAGGGGTTGCCTACAACGAGGCCTATCTGACCCAGGACTTCTTCGTCATTCATAAAGTCTACAATAACGAATTTCACTGTTTTGTCCTTGAGGAAGTTCTTAAAATCTTGGCACTCAATGTCGGCATGGAATATGTGGTAGACCAAGCAAACGTTATGTACGCAAACCTGGATCACGGAGGGCTTCTTCCTCTCTTCGTCCTTTAGATCCTTCTCTCGTCCCAGAACTGTGGTGTACTCAACATCTAGCCCAGCGACCCACTCATCATCCGAGTTTTCGAACATGCGTCTGAAGCGAGAAAGGCATCCTTTCACCGTCGCGGAAGAACGGGTGTAGATGACGTCGAACTCATCGCCGGTGATGGTTCTAAACTTGTACGAACCGCCGATCATGGAGATTTGGGACGCCATGGATTTGGGAGGAGGGTTAGGATTAGTGGAACTGCCATAATGTGAATGGACGGGACGACTAGGAGCGAACCCTCATAGTATTGAAGGACGTGCGGGGACGAGTAGGAGCGAACTGCCAGCGTGCGAACGGCAGGGTAGTGGTTTCCATTCTCCCATGATACGGGCTTCCGAGAGCCCTTGGATCTGAGATCGAATGGTTGCATGGCGTGATTCTAGACCTATGGGTGAATATCCTATCCTGGAGGGTTATTCTGCAAATTTTCAGCAACTTAGCATGCGACCGTTTGATCTCAGATCCCAGGGCTGCCAGCAGCCCATATCATGGTCGCGCCAACCACGACCGTCGCATCGCTCACGCGGCAGCGCCCTTGGAGATTTAACACGGTGCGTTAGGCTATCTGATGTTGGCATGTCATACATAGTCATCACTTAGTCACTCATACTACAACAAGGTTGGCTATAAGTGTATTTTTTTACTCCTCTCTATCTCTTTCTTCATACTCAAGGAAGAAACGGTGCTAAGCGCGTGTATTTATTGCATTTGCCAAGGAGTGACCTCTTCCAATGAAATGGTGTTGCTAAGTTTGCTTCATTTAATTAGCTATAGACTCAAAATTGTCTTTTCACCTAGGTACACGCGCTTAGCACCGTTTCTTCCTTGGGTCACCAAACTAGTCTCTCTCTTCTTGATTAACTTGCCACATCAGACTTCATGCCTATGTGGCAAGCTTAAGAACCTGTAGGAGCAAGTAAAAGTAAGTACAATAGTGCGCTTTACATGGCATTTTTGCATATGTGGAGGAAAGAGAGGCAAGGAAAAAGTGGAGAAGTGGGCTCTCATGCAAGAGCCAGCCTCTACTACATGGTGGAGCATTGGGAGAGGCACCTGTATGGAGGTGGTCAGGAATCTGGGAGACTCATGCCGGTCGTAGCGCCGCAGTTAAAATGATAATGGCAAGTCAAATCACGGGGGCCCACCTGTCCAGCAGTAACTCGCTGTCAAATCACACAGCCCTACGTTTGCAGCAGCCTACTCCCTCGTCTTCTCGTGTCTCTGTCGAACCGACTAGGCGGAACTGCCCCGCCGCCTACTGCGCAGGAAAAGCCCCGCCCTCGACTTTTAAATACAACTACATCCGCTTAAGAATCCAATGATATACTTTTTGTGACATAGTAACTCATATTTAGTTAGTCAAATGGATGACCTAGAACTACGTGCAGGCCCTATAAACCGAGATGCCTAAAAATAAAAAAACCGAGACGGAGAGGGTAGTTCAGCACGTATCTTTTTAGATCAATATAGTCGGGATTCACCAAGGAGCAAAACCAAGTGGTAGGCTGCTCCTGTCGTGTTGGCGTAGCAACTCAAGCAGGGTCAGTCCGCACACGAAATGGTGACACACTTAACAGGACCCCTTTGGCCGACATGTGGCTCATCCACCGTCTTGTTCCACGTGCGATGCACCAAATTACAGTTCGGAGCAACGGTTGGAATTGGAGGCACCCCGGTCGTAGCGCCGCAGTAGTAGAAAATGAGCGACGAGGGGTCAAATCACAAAGCCCCACCTTTCCCGCATTAAGCTGGACGGACGAAGCAACCATCATTTCACTCTAGGGCGCAAGAGCATAAAGAAAAGAGAAAACAATGATGCGTGCGGCAGCTACCTAGGGCACCCTAGGGTAGGGGTCTCCCCTATAGATCCTTTTTTTTGAAAGCGCCTCCACTACAAATCGGCTTCTCCCTCGTCCTCTTGAAGAAAACCGATGATGAGTGCGGCGATAGGGTTTGTAGGAGTACTACGGCATGCGGGGCCACGTCGTAGTAAAAGGGTTCGAGCCGACGCCATAAATATGTGTGGGCCGCTTGGTTTTACGGGAACGAGGCAGCATTTTGGGTTCGGGGACCAGGGGAGATATAGTACGTACAAAAAATTGTGGATGTAGGTTCGACCGAAAGGCAATGATGCATGGGCCCTGCATTTTGATATACCCGGGGCCGCGTGAAATTTGCTACTCTACTCAAAACTATTAAGGTACACATGTATTGAACGCATGAGATTTCAAAACCAAATTATGAATAAATACACACTATAGCATGTAAATCTTTGAGTCATATATGCATGATGTAGATGTTCGTTTAGTTCTTATAGTTCATCTCATTCAAAGTCAATAAGTTTTATAAAAATGTTAAGATTCATGGGGTTGTGCATTGTACTCCCTCCGTTCCAAAATAGATGACCCAACTTTGCACTAACTTTGTACAAAGTTAGTGCAAAGTTGGGTCATCTATTTTGGAACGGAGGGAGTAAATCATAAAGTAAAAAACAAATAATGGCAATTCATTTAGAAAAAAAATAATCAATTATGATACAGAAGATTCTAGAACAAAGGAGAAGTGCTTGTGTTTTGAGGTTTGTGCATTATGCTTAAGTTCAACCATGGAGTCTTCTAAATTGTACATGTGGCAGATCTGGTGGAATGTTGATGATATCCAATGGCCAGTAGTGCTCGGATTTGCCTATCTCTGCACTGTCAGGTTAGCTTCATCCAACGACCATCTTTCAAAGTTATTGGCACACTATATAGTTCTTGTGCCATAGTTGCATGTTTTGGAAAAAAGCTACTAATGGGTTGTACTATCTATTTAGGAATAGAAGATGTATACATGGAAGTTGTAGGGAAAGAGATGACATGGAGCATCTCAATTCCTATGAGTAGGGATTGGAAAAGAGATGTCATTTGGTTCACATCATAGGAACTTTTCTATTGAATGTAGAGATGACATGTTTCTCAATTCCTATGAGGAGGGATTAGAAAAGAGATGTAATTTGGTTCATATCATAGGAACTTTTCTATTGAATATACGCTAATGTTTATTTTCCTTTGAAATTAAGGGAGTATAGGAATCCATTCATATGAACCAAGTGGCTCTAAAGCTATAGAAATGATATCTGTTTATTTCCTTTGAAATGTGGAGTATATGAATCTATTCCTATGAACCAATTGGCTCTAAAGGAAAAAATCCTATAAAAATCATATCATATAGAGTTCCTATGATATTCCTCGACACTAAAGGATGCTTGAAATTGCTGTGGGTGATACGATGGTCTTTCTTTGTAGACTCCTCACCCAACTTTATAGTTACCTCTCGAAGATGAATGAAATGATATATACATGGTATTCTACATGTGCAATTTGGTACATGAAAACTCGGTAAAAGTTTGCGAGGTTCAAATTTTCAATAAAGCTATATGCACTGCATTTCGGAAGGGAGGGAGCATATGGCAGTTGCTAACACTCACGTGGAAGATTTGTGTGTAGGATGAGTGGCTGTTCTGTTAAATGATATGGCAAAACTGACACTGTCGGATGCCGATCTAACGATCCTTACGGCGTTCGTCAGGAAAAGGCTTGTGGCGAATGTTTGTCAGATAATGATTTACGGACACATGCATTGCATTGATACATGCCCCCCTCTCTCTCATGCACACGCACCCTCACGAGTCACGACTCTCCCGAGTCCTCTCGCAGACTCGCACGTCGCACCCACCGTCTATCTGCAGGTAGACGTCACGCACATATGTGCTCTTCACACCCTACCCTCAGAACTTCTAAAAAACAAAAGACGACGCGCACATTTTATTTTAGCTCACACGTCACACACTTGTACTATTACTCTTGCGGCGAACGTTCTTTGGGCATAGTATATTGTACTCTCATGAAGAGAAGCGGTGCACGCACGCACTAGTTCTCTCACACCCACTCACAGGTACACGTAGGAGCGCATTTTTTTGAAGCTGGTACAACAAAATCACTCCACTATATATAAAAGCAGGAGCCTTAGCGCTAGCTTTACTAGGGTTCCTCTCATTCACCCTCTCATGCTCTCCAGATCTAAGCAACACATAGGTGGCCACACTCTCTCAGCTCACGACTGGTCACAAATCCGGCCGGACAACCTCGACCGGGCAGGGGTGTAGGTGCATCGTTCACGCTGTCGTCGGCGGCGAGGGAGGAGACCAACGGCTGCCCGCGCGTCCCGATCGGCGGCCGTGCCGTTCTCTCCGAGAGAGCGCCAGCTCGGGAGGGCCGCCGACCCCTTCTTCCTCCCTGCGATATTGTGGCCAAGATGCGGCCTCCCGACGCCATCTTTGCGACATGCCGACGACCCTCAGGTATATATTCCTTCTAAACCTGCCTTGCTCTACTACCCTAGCTCCCTTCGTGTGGATCCTTTTCTACTTCCGTCCGCTGTTCCAAAGCTACCTAGACTTCTACTATTATTAGAAGTAAAGTTATTTCATACAGTCGACTCAATGCGTTGGTTCAAACAAGGAAGATAGTGGGAAAGCTGTAGCATGAATCTAGGACTTGGTTCTAAGAGGAAACGGGGGAAAGTACTAATATCTGTCACTATTTAAATAACCGTATTTATTATTTGCGCAAACAGGGATGTCTGTCTCCATATCGTTTCGGTATGTCTGTCTCCGTATCGTTTCTATCCGTGCAATCAAAAGCACAAACCTCAGTTTTAGTACAACTATGCAAAATGAGATGGCTATCCCTCACTGCCGTCGTCTAACCTCCCGTCTTCAAGGTATCCCTACATTGGTAGTAACTAAGGTAGAATGACCAACGCAATCTAAAAGAAGCTGATTCGTACGTTTTACTTCCTGATTGCAGTGCAGGGACGAGCGAAAAAAACTGCATCCTAGTTCGGAATACACTTTCTACCAGTTCATCCATGGACCAAGGACTAGCTGGCACGGCTGCATAGCGGTTTTTTGGAAAGGTGCGCGGACAAGAGGCATTGTGGTCTGCTTATTTCTGCAAATAGCGGTGCTTAAATTTAGTGGAATGCACAAGCATTTCAGCTGGTTAGTACACTGCATGGTTCAGTTCAGCATTCCAGCTGAGACCACAATTTTAATTGGTTATTCTAGAATGAGAGAACCTAACCCTGAATGGTGGCAACAAGAAAAAACCAGAGTGAACTCCAGGAAATTTAAGCCTGCCGGGAGGCCCTTTGCTCAGAGAGAAGCCTTGCTTGCTTTTTCCTGATTTGTAAACCTTCTCACAACTTTGTCTTTTGCTGTGAACTAGTATATGTTTGTTATGTTCTATGAATCATTGAGATGTATAAAATTGCTTAACTTATGCTTTTCAAGTTTTTTATGAAGATGAGTTTAATGTGAGTGTTCCACATGAGCGCTGGACTAGCGTGTGAACGTTTGGAATTTATTACATTGTGGCCTCAATTAACTGCATGAACCACTGTAACAAGATACATAGTTGCTTATATGCCAGACAACATATTGTTGATTGTTAGCTGGTCGATAGCCTAGTGTTGAAGCGAGCTGAGCCAATGTGCCATGTTTTGCACAACTGCTTACAAGTGGGGTAGAACCAACAGTGTTTACAAGTACTTATGTATACGTTGGCGCACGGTTCTCGAACGAGTGCTCTATTTCATCAAAACACACACTGCTCGTATGATAAACCATGACAACTTATGTCTTACCATGCCATATTCATGAAAAAACTGGTGAGGACGCATCTGTTTCGGCAACAATTACGATGGTTCTCACATGATTCACGGGCACACAAAAGTAGCAGCAGTTCCCATAGATGGATTCAAACAGAGTACTAGCCCCAGAGGGGTCAATAATAGGCAAGGTTCGGATAATTAGACACAAGCCAAACTACTATTAAACACTAGCTGGGGCAACTATTTCATGCCTCGATCTAATTTGGGCTGGACACAAGACGAACCTTTCCATGAACATCATCGAGGACGTCCCGCAGCAGCTCAATCCTGTGAACCTTCATGAAGACAACCTTGTGGCCTTGCCACTAATAAACTTGTTTGTGGAGGCATGCCACGTCATGTTTCTGCGTAAGCTTGAGAAGAACAGTATTCCTCACAAACGAAGGAGTAGCTTTGAACTTCTTGTGCTTCAGTACACCCTGGACAACATGCCTGACAACAGTGAGGCTGGTATACAACTCTTCATTAGTATAACCGCAAATGGCTTCCAGGATCCAACAGCCTAAGAACTCTGTTTTCCCAGTGCATATATTCAGGTCGTCCGCCTCATAGCGAGTGACATGTACAACAACACAATCCTTGTCTGCATTAGGGCTCTAATTGAAACAGAAACAAATTCTGAATTACTTTTCAGTATAAGAAACACAAGTTATTTAAACCACTACGTATACCATGGCATCGAAGCTAATAAAATTTTGCATTATTAATCACCACATACTTCCTTTTCTAAAAAAATCACCACATACTTAGATGAAAAACCACAATTGAGATCGGCAAAGAAGGAAATCACCTTGGGCAGCTCAGCGGGGGGGGGGGGGGGGGGGTGGACACATCCTCGAAGGGGGAAAACTGCTCCTGTAGTGCCACGGGGGCTGTAACCTCAAACGGGGCGTTGACCATCTCAGTATATGGGGTCGCCTCGGTGGTTGCCTCCATCTTCTTGGAGCTCTCGGTCTCGTGGGGATCAGCCTCCCGCGTCTGCTCCAATATCGCCAGATCTTTGCCTGGTTCTCCTTGGTCCATCATAAAACTGACGAATACTAGGGGACCACTGAAAGGAAAACACAATCGCAATGACAATGAAACAAAAAAGAGAGTGAGGATCGGTTACTGCTTTGCAAAAGTTCTTTTTTTCCTCTGAACGAAAATATACCAACATCACGGATCCGCTTACCTTCCCTTCGTTCGGAGAGAAGAACAGTGGCAGATGCAAGTGTTGCCTTTCTTGAAGACGGTGAAGGAGAAGGGGATTCAGCGAAGAGTGAAATGATGGTTGCTTAGTCCATCAAACTTAGACTGCGGGGAGGTGGGGTTTTGTGATACGACGGCTCGTTACTGCCAGCTACGACCGGGGTGACTCTCCACCTGCATACTGCCTTCTAATTTGGTAGATGGCATTTGGGCCCGCGCGTTGCATGGCCCGCATGTCGGTGAACAAAAGTATAACAACATTCAGGTGAGGGAGACGTTTCAATGACCTAGGAGGTGCCAGAAGCGCTACAGTGTCTCCACTGTACTAATAGTAATTGTTTTTCTGGGTAGCTGTAGAGTGTCTCCACTGTACTATTAGTAATTGTTTCTTGGGTCCCAAGACAAAACAGCCCATCCACACTAGTAAACAGTAAAATCAATTCAAAAGCCCATATATTTACTGAATGAGAGGCGCTACCCACACCCAGCACACCGCCCCCCCAAAAAAACCTAGGTGCTCTTCTTCCTCCTCGCTCCCACCCACCTCACGTCAGCTCGCTCCACTCGTACCCCCAAGTTACTCACCTCACTCCTACTGAAAACCCCAGCTCCCCTTCTTCCTCACTCCTACAGAAAACCCCCAGCTCCCCTTCTTCTTCGCTCGCACTACAACTAGGCTCGTCATTCGTTACTCTGCTCAAATCCGTGAGCGCGACGCGACGCCCTCGAGGAAAATGGAGTCGGCTTACCCCAGCGCCAAGAAAATGAGGCTCCCGCCAGCGGCGACGCCTATTGTAGATCCCGCACCCGGCAGCGCGGGGAGAAGTGGTGACCCCGCCCCCATCGGATCCCAGGAACCCATAGAATCTCGGGTGGACCGCATCAACGATCTCCCGGACGCCATCCTTGGGGAGATCATCTCGCTTCTCCCCACCAAGGATTGCTACCGCACCCAAGTCCTCTCAATTCGGTGGCGCCCTCTATGGCGCGCCGTTCCCCTTAATCTCGACTGTCGTCAGCTATCTCTCTTCAATGATTTTGAAATCCCCAGAGCCATCATCTCCTCCCACCAGGGCTCTGTTCAAAGCCTCTACATCCCGTCATGCTACCTGAGCAAGCATACCATGCCCTGCACGGTGGACGCCTGGCTGGAATTCCCTGAATTCACAGAAGTATAGTTGCTTGAGTTCTACTATTCCCCTGGAAATCACATACCACATACCGAACGCCATGAACTTGTGCCCTCAGCACCGATGTCCATCTCGGGGTTTTCGTCCTCTCTCCACACCGCCACCTTTGCGCAGTGCTACCTACCAGACAATCTGGTACTAAACCTTCGACTCCCATTTCTCAAGAAACTTCCACTTGTGCGGGTTTGTATATCGGAGGCCTCATTGCACAACATCATCCACTCCAGTTGCCCTGCGCTGGAGTGCTTGGTGCTTGTTTTCACAATTAGAATCGGTTGTCTCCAAACAAAGTCGCCTAACCTTGTAAGAATTGGAATTTCTTTTGATGGAAGGCAGCTCATCATCCAAGATGCCCCTTCACTTCAAAGGTTGATCCTTGATTCTAGTTATTCACCGTTGCAAATAACCATCCTCTCTGCGCCTAAACTGGAGACCTTGGGTGTAATGCATGATCTCTGTGCTCATTTCAATATGGTGTTTGGCTCCACAGTTCTTCAGGTACTTTATATTATCATCTACACTTGTAACCATAAGCTGCATTTTAAATTTCTGCGCATAATTTATATATCATCTTGGAGTACACATTTTGTACTAATATTATGTTCTACGCTCAATGAAGAGTTTCTCCATGGATGGCCTATCAATGGTGCTTGATAGAGGTGAGGGTCCCGATCTTTCGATGAGATGATAACTATCTATTTGGTGGAGACGACTTTGACGATCCGACTACAAATGTGCACGACTTGCGCCTTAGCAACCGCTAAACCAATCTCCTGAGGTTACTGACGATGCTGGAAGCACGGTCAGCCTGACCACAAAGGTCTATTCCTGCAAGCAATCGAAGAACGAGCAAGAATATGATAAAGCAATCTGAATATCGCAAATATATATGAAGTATTGATAATGGTGGGGATCCGGAAGCGGTCTTGGTCTGGTCGTTGGACACAAACGAAGTACACGAAGTTGCAATGGCTAACTTTTAACTAAACAAATCCCAAGGAAAAAGCTACTAGATGGATCTACTTATATAGGAGCAAGGGGTGGCGGCCAAGGAGGTGGGAGGACGTCCCAAGGCAGCCTAAAACTAACCCTAGGTCGTACAAGGCTCATGGGCCCAAGTGGAGGTGATGCAACACCTTTGGGCTTGTAGTTTGACTCGGATTCTGCTGCAACGTCAGATTGTTTCATCCGTAACTCAACGCTCCGGACGAATTTGAAGGTGAATCCAATTGGGTTGGAAAGAACACGAAATCTAGTTTCCAAAAAAAAAGAATCACCCAATTCGGAGTCCGTATGAAAAAGTTGTTGGCGTTTTGAGTCAGGTATGTCTGTGCAGTCCGAATCTGAATCCAGAACGTGAGAGACTTGGACTCTATCTTCTCTTGGCCCAAAAGTGACGTGAGAGGACTTTTTGAACACAACCTAAACTTCTCATTTTCCCTTATCTTCATATGTGGATTGTACAAATGTCCCATACACCTGCAATTAGACAAAACACAAAAGTGTGTGAAGTATTTTTGTTCTGGATAACATAAATAGATTATTGAATAGCTTGCATTAGAAATCACCTGACAAATATGCATGTATGCAATATTTTTGGTCGTATCCAAGGTAGTCATGTCCTCATCAGTGCTGGATTCTGTCAAGATCTTATATATCCAAATGAATAGTTTTGATCTGAACAAGATTATTGGCTTGCTGCAATGCTTTCCATGTCTGGAGAAGTTGTATATAAAGGTGATAATTTCACGCACATTGGAAGCCCGCATATAGTGTACTAGAATTAACCGTTCAGCTGTTGCTCTTTCGACACTTTTATTTTAGACCTTAACTGTTTTCAATCTTCATGTCTATTTAGGCAACAGGACGGGGTAAGAAAGTTATAACCAATCGGATGATTCATAAGCATCGAGATTTTCTCACTTCTCATGAGATTTGATTGAAGACAATAACGCTAGAACGATATGTAGCCAACCGTGCAAACACAAGATTTGTCACATTCTTCCTGCTGAATGCGATGTTACTATTGTCCATCAGGCTTAAGTTTATCAGCAACATGGTTTTGACGGATGTGTATGTCGAAGAGCAAAAAAAGGAGTTTCAGGTGGGCAAAAGAGCTTCTGAACGTGCCGGGCTTCTATTTACAACATATTGTGGTCATAATCCAGTAAATTTTACGACCCAGGATGTTCATTCTATGGACCTGACCGATCCATTTGACCGTGACTGCCGAAAGCAGTGCTGGAGTTAGATGTTGTTGCCCTTTTCAATCTGTTTTGTTGTAAACCTGATGAACAACTAACCCTCGTGCTTTTGTACAGTTTGTAAGCTAGAGTTAGATGTTCCTGCCCTTTTCAACTCGGCTGTGACTGTCATATTTTCTTTGAAACAAGGCAAATGGCTTGCCATTTGTTTAATTTAGAGTGAAATATTGTAACAAATCCAAACCAAGGGAAATAACATCACTCTCGCCGGCTGTTTGAGCTCACTGTGCATTACAGAAGCCAAGTGATTAGCCCCCACCAGCACCCACAAACTTATTTCGAACTAGCACATCAAATGGGCTGTAAATTTTCATAGGAAAGGCTTCATGACCGTGAAAGATTTGGATTCTGACATTTGGGACCCGTGAGGAAATAGCCTATCCAAGGTGGTGTCGACTTACTAGCCAGTCAACAAACGATTCTGCCTACCAGCTGTTGGATTGACATCCAACATCTGTCATGTATCTTCTATCTCGTGTCTTCTTCTTCCTCCAATCGCCCAAACCAAACCACCCCGTCGGCTCCGCCTGCTCCCGCCTCCCATGGCTGGCTGCGCCTTCGCCACCCTACCGTACGTACCCTCCAACATTGGTCAGTCCCTCCCTCTATTCCCCCACACGTCCTGTTATTCTCCGGCGACATCAGCCCCAACACGCACCCGCGCCCGAACCAGTCAACCCTCGTACTCCCCTCCGCCTGCGACTGGACCGGCGCATCTTCAACGGCTCCTGTTCGTTTCGTCCGAGGCCTCGCCGTCGTCCTCCGCCTTGCGGCCTTGGTTCGCTCGCCGTGCGCGGTGCGCCGCCCTCTTGCGTTGTCAACGTCGTCAACAACCAAGAGGAACAAGGAGATGACTGTACGTGGAGAGGATGATAGTAGGGACCCACCGGCGTCATGGCAGTACGCAAGCAAGTGCCTCTATAGTACAAGCCCAAAAATATGGTTCCTCCTAATGGTTGGACATCTGGGGCTCACGCCATTGTCAACGTAGTCAATAAACGAGAGAATTACACTACGAGCGGCTGACACCAGGGACCCAGCAAGTCGCGCAGTTTTTTTGGAGGAACGAGCAGTTGTTATTTATACTAGTTTTAGCAACGGATCAGGGTAACAACGGGGCTGTGCGGGGGCTGTGGCCCGTCTAGCCAGGGTTTTATTTATATTTACCACATCATGAGCCCAGTTGTGTTTTTTTCTTGCTGAAAATGGCTAGCCCAGTTCTATTTTTTAAAGAAATACCCAAACAAGGCCTACTTGCTTTATCGGCCCTGCTGGGCTGCAAATCTTTCAAGACGCGGAGAGTTTCATTCGGTTTGCCCAGAAATGGGTTGTACATTTTTAAAACACATCAAACGGGGAATTAGTTTCAATTTTTTTTTCATTACAAGATCTTAAATTCCATTGATTTTTATGCGTGGACAATTATTTGGATTTTATATTTATATAAATTATTTTTCAAAATAGTTTGAATGTGAATCGATATTTCTGGATTAAAAACAGTTGACCGGACCGAAATATGCAAAATTTCGTATACTTTTTAACCGTGGCCACAATATGGGGTGTGATGCTAACAAAACTAAGATGGGCTCCAAAAAAATTCTTAAGAATTAGCAAATGGGCTGTACATTATTAGAAATAATGGCAGATGGGTTGTATGCTGTTTTCCACAGATTTGAGGCTGACTTGTGCGCCTACTATAGGTTGACGCGTAATCTTTCATAAAAAAAGGTTGACGCACAGGCAACACCCTGTCAACTTAGTCAACACACGAGAGCAGTGACTGTTGGATGTCCATCCAACGGCTGTCGTGCTTCTTCAATCTCTGCTCTTCATGCTCAAGCCGCTCAAACAAGCGCCGGCGGGACTGCCTGCTCCCTCCTCCCGCGGCCGGCTATGCTGTCGCGCAAGCCTCACGGCCCCACCATACTCCCATCGCTGGCCTAGCCATTCCTCTACTCACCCACACATGTTGTTATTCTCTGGCGACGGCAGACGAACCCGTAAACCCTCGTACTCCTCCGCGTGGGAAACAACTGCCGAGTATTCCCTGGCTCCGTGTCGTTCCCTTCCTAGGCCTCGCCGTCGTCCACCGCCTGGAGCTCTCGGCGCGGCCTGGTCAATGAACGACATCCATCGGAAGTGGACTATACGTGGAGAGGCTGACAGATGGGTCCATGGCCGCACGCAAGGAAATGCCTCCTTATTACGCGCAAAATAATGATTCCTCCACCTGTCAGCTAGGACCCACAGGAAGGTGAAAGCACAAGTGCTCCCTAGGTGGTTTTGATAATTGATGACAACATATATCTTGTTGGACTAACATTTCTATCTAGCATGTTTCAGATAAGTTCAACAATGGAGTGGCATGGACTAAAGGTTGTGGGAACTCCTTCAAGATGCTAAGGACAAAGGATTGGCTAAAGCTTCAAGCTCAAGACTCTTCATTTTACATTTTAGTGATCCAAGATCACATTGAGTCCATAGGAAAAGCCAATACTATCAAGGAGGGATGAGGTGTTGCTTAATGAGCCTCTTGCTTCATGTGCTTAATGATATGCTCCAAAATCCTCAGCTACTTTCCCACTTCCACATATGACCTAAACCCAAAGCCAAACTCGGACCTACCGATTATTCCTATCCGGCGCCACCGAGTTTCACCTGTCATAGCCACTGCCAGAAACCCTAATCAGTTCGGTCTCACCGATGGGATCTCGGTCTCACCGAGATGGGCTTGCAAACTCTCTGTTACCTATTGCAATATTTTCGGTCCCACCGAGATATGCAATCGGCCCCACCGAGTTTGCTTGGCCAACTCTCTGTTTCACTTATTACCCAAATCGGTCCCACCGAGTTTGAGTAATCGGTCAAACCGAGTTTTGGATTTACCCTAACCCTAGCACATCGGTCCCACCGAGTTGATCCAGTCGGTCCCACCGAAAATCTCTAACGGTCACTAGGTTTACCTTTTCGGTCCGACCGAGTTTGTTGATTCGGTCCCACCGAGATTGGAAAACTGTGTGTAACGGTTGGATTTTGTGTGGAGGCTATATATACCCCTCCACCTCCTCTTCATTCGTGGAGAGAGCCATCAGACTAAGCCTACACTTCCAGCATCCTATTTCTGAGAGAGAACTACCTACTCATGTGTTGAGGCCAAGATATTCCATTCCTACCATATGAATCTTGATCTCTAGCTTTCCCCAAGTTGCTTTCCACTCAAACCTTCTTTCCACCAGATCCAAATCCTATGAGAGAGAGAGAGTTGAGTGTTGGGGAGACTATCATTTGAAGCACAAGAGCAAGGAGTTCATTACCTACACACCATTTGTTACTTCTTGGAGAGTGGTGTCTCCTAGATTGGCTAGGTGTTACTTGGGAGCCTCCGACAAGATTGTGGAGTTGAACCAAGGAGTTTGTAAGGGCAAGGAGATCGCCTACTTCGTGAAGATCTACCGCTAGTGAGGCAAGTCCTTCGTGGGCGATGGCCATGGTGGGATAGACAAGGTTGCTTCTTCGTGGACCCTTCGTGGGTGGTTGCTTCTTCGTGGACCCTTCGTGGGTGGAGCCCTCCGTGGACTCGCGCAACCATTACCCTTCGTGGGTGGATCCCTCCGTGGACTCGCGCAACCGTTACCCTTCGTGGGTTGAAGTCTCCATCAACGTGGATGTAGGATAGCACCACCTATCCGAACCACGGGAAAAACATCCGTGTCTCCAATTGCGTTTGAATTCTCCAAGCCCTTCCCTTTACATTCTTGCAAGTTGCATGCTTTATTTTCCGCTTCCTATACACTCTTTGCATGCTTGCTTGATATGTATTGTGAATGTTGAAATTATGCCTAAACTCCACTTAAACCGAAAAAGCTTAAAAATTGCAACTTTAGCATTAAGTGTCTAATCACCCCCCCTCTAGACACATCTACCTCAAGATCCTACAAGTGGTATCAGAGCTTTGGTCTCCATTGCCTTGGTTTAATCACCATTGGAGGAAGATGGATATGTCTACCTTAGGGAGTCTTAGACATAGAGTGCCTATTCTTGATGGAGAATATTTTCATGAGTGGAAAAATGAGATGCTTGTAATTTTCAATCAATATCATTTGAACAAGTATATTGCTAGCCCTTGTGCACCTCATATTGATCCTTTGCATCCTACCCTAGATGAAGATATTGACATGATTCGCAATCTTAGAACTATTGAGCTCATCATTAGAGGATTGCCCAAAAATTTGATTGCTAGTTTGCCTACTCTTAATTGTGCCTATACTATATGGAAATTTCTCGAGGAACGATTTCCCGATCATTCCTTGAAAACTTTGGATGAAATTCTCCATAAATCTATTGCCTTGAGTAAGATGAACTCTAGTGATCCTAGTTTTGGTAATTGTCTATTTGAACTTACCAATCTTAAGCATGCTAAAGGAGATGTTGGAATCATTAGTGATATCATATTCGAAGCTATAAGAATTCATAAAGGTGACCACTTTGATGATCATTTATCTAATGAATTACCCTCTCTAGGAAATGATGAGTCACAAGATCATGGTGAACATGGATACTATGATGATGATGATGATAGTGACTTCGATCTTGATGATGCAATGAGACATTTTGGTCTTATGGCAAATCTTCGGGGATATGAGTCAGGAGGAAAGGAATGGGTTCTTGATAGTGGATGTACTGATCATATGACCGGAGATGAAGAGATGTTCCGTGAGCTTGCTGAAAATGACGGCCCTCGAAAATATGTCACCTTTGGTGATAATTCAAAGGGTAAAGTGGTTAGCCTTGGTAAGGTGGCCATCTCACATGATAGTTCCATTCAAAATGTCATGCTCGTTGAATCTCTTGGCTACAACTTACTTTCAGTATCTAGACTTGCTGATTTCGGTTTGAATGTCCTATTTACTGAGGTAGAGTGCCAAGTATTTCGTCGAGACAATCATAAAATGGTCTTTACCGGTATGCGTAGAGGTGATCTTTACATCGTCGATTTCTCTAAAAAGGCACAACCTAAAACTTGCTTTATTGCTAAATCCTCAAAAGGTTGGTTGTGGCATAGACGACTAGGTCACGTTGGCATGAGAAACCTTGACAAGCTTATTAAAGGAAATCATATCCTTGGAGTTAACGATGTCATATTTGATAAGGATAGACTTTGCAGTGCTTGCCAAGCAGGTAAACAGGTTGGAGGAAGACATCCCGTGAAGAACATCATGACCACAAGGAGGCCACTCGAGCTACTTCATATGGATCTTTTTGGTCCCAACGCCTACAAGAGTCTTGGTGGAAATTCTTTTGGTCTAGTTATAGTTGATGATTTTTCAAGATTTACGTGGGTGTTCTTTCTTAATAACAAGTCGCAGGTCCAGAAGATCTTCAGAAACTTCGCTAGGAAGGCCCAAAATCAGTTTGACATGAAGATCAAGAAGGTTCGAAGTGACAACGGAACGGAGTTCAAGAATGTAAATATGGACACCTTTCTTGACGAAGAAGGCATTTCACACGAGTTCTCGGCTACGTACACACCTCAACAAAATGGAGTTGTTGAGAGGAAGAACCGGACGCTCATCGAAATGGCAAGAATGATGCTTGATGAATACAAGACGCCGAAGCACTTTTTGGGCAGAAGCAGTTGAGACAGCTTGTCACGCAACAAATCGCTTATATCTTCACAAGCTACTCGGCAAGACGGCATACGAGCTTCTCACCGGTAACAAACCCCAAGTTGGATACTTTCGAGTATTCGGCTCAAAGTGCTACATTCTTGATAAGCATCGTCGTTCAAAGTTTGCTCCTAAATCTCATGAAGGTTTCCTACTTGGTTATGGCTCAAACTCTCACACTTACCGTGTCTACAAAAATTTCACCCGAAAGGTTGAAGAGACGGTAGATGTGAAGTTTGATGAATCTAATGGCTCGCAAGTAGAGCAATTGCCAATTGATGTAGGAGACAAAGACCCTTTAGAAGCAATCCAAGACTTGTCCATTGGCAAAATTCGTCCAACGGAGGTGAAGGAGAGTACTTCATCCGTCCAAGTGGAAGCTTCTACTTCACGACAAAGTGAACCAAGAATTGACACGGAAGCATCCACAAGTGGGACACACAAAGATGAAGAAAACGAGGAAATACATCAAGACGAACATCAACAACCTCCTTCTCCACCACGACAAGAGAACGACAACGTCAACAATGAAGAAGACCAAGAAGAAGAACAAGATGAAGAAGATGTTCGACAAAGACCCAAGCAAAAGCTCTCACGAGTTCGAGCAAGAATTGCCAAAGATCATCCCGTCGAGAAAATCTTAAATGATATACAAATCGGGAGAATCACTCGCTCAAAGACTCGTTTAGCTAACTTTTGTGAAAACTATTCATTCATCTCTAGCATTGAACCTATGAAGGTTGAAGAAGCATTGGAAGATCCGGATTGGATAAGCGCTATGCATGAAGAGCTACACAACTTTGAGAGAAACCAAGTTTGGACATTAATTGAGAAGCCCGACAACAACCACAACATAATTGGTACCAAATGGGTGTTTCGCAACAAGCAAGATGAAGATGGACAAGTGGTTCGCAACAAAGCACGTCTCGTCGCCCAAGGATACACACAAGTCGAAGGTATGGACTATGGTGAGACATATGCTCCCATTGCTAGACTTGAGTCCATTCGCATCTTACTTGCCTATGCTAATCACCATAATATCACCTTGTACCAAATGGACATCAAAAGTGCTTTTCTAAATGGTGAAATAGAGGAGGAAGTTTATGTCAAACAACCTCCTGGTTTTATCAATCCTAAGAAACCAAATCATGTTTACAAACTTCACAAAGCTCTTTATGGTCTTAAACAAGCTCCTAGAGCATGGTATAAATGCTTGACCAAGTTCCTTACTACAAGTGGTTTTGAAATTGGTAAAATTGATTCTACTCTTTTTACTAAAAGGGTTAATGGAGAACTATTTGTATGCCAAATTTATGTTGATGATATCATATTTGGTTCAACTAACCCTCTCTTTAGTGAAAAGTTTGGAAAGCTAATGTCAGAGAAGTTTGAGATGTCTATGATGAGTGAACTCAAATTCTTTCTCGGTTTGCAAATCAAGCAAACTAAGGAAGGTACATTTGTCTCTCAAACAAAGTACACCAAGGACTTATTCAAGAAGTTCAATATGCAAGAATGCAAAGGTATGTCTACACCCATGCCTACTAGTGGACATAATGATTTGACCAAAGATGGTGAACCGGTTGATCAAAAGGTTTATCGCTCTATGATTGGTTCATTGTTATACCTATGTGCTTCATGTCCCGATATTATGCTAAGTGTGTGCATGTGTGCACGATATCAAGCTGCTCCTAAAGAATGTCATCTTAAGGCTGTGAAAAGGATAGTGAGATATTTAATCCATGCACCAAATTTTGGCATTTGGTATCCTAAGAGGTCTTCTTTTGATCTTGTTGGCTATTCCGACTCGGATTATGCCGGAGATAAGGTTGATAGAAAGTCCACTTCGGGTACTTGTCAATTTCCTGGTAGATCTCTTGTGTCTTGGTCTTCCAAGAAACAAAACTCGGTATCCTTATCCACCGCCGAAGCGGAATACATTGCCGCTGGTTCATGTTGTGCTCAATTACTTTGGATGACCCAAACTCTTAAAGATTATGGGATCTATGTGAAACATGTTCCACTACTTTGTGACAATGAAAGTGCTATCAAAATTGGTCATAATCCTGTACAACATTCTCGAACTAAGCATATTGAAGTTCGTCTTCATTTCATTCGAGATCATGTTGCTAAGGGTGACATTGATCTTAAGCATGTTCGCACCGATAAGCAATTAGCGGATATATTTACTAAAGCTCTTGATGAGAAAGTGTTTTGTAGGTTGAGAGGAGAATTGAACATCATTGATGCTTCGAACTTGGAGTAGAAACTCCATTGGATACATGCAAGACATGAGCTTATGACTAATCCATGATATATCTCTTATGATAACTATCTTATGTCTTGGATATATTTGCACCTTGCATGTTGTCTAACCCATGTAGGTGCTTGGTTGAATCTAATTCCATGAGATTGTGACTCACTCACATCTTGAGCAATCTCTACATCACCAAGACTCTACACAATGGTGGTTGAAGACAAGGAAGCACAAAACCATTCAAACATATCCTTTGACAAATTCTATGTTGAGCTTCATGATTGTCATTTTTGGATACACAAGTGCTCTTCCTTGCAAGAACTAACCCATGTAGGTAGATGAACTCAAACTCCAAGTGGTGCTCCCAACTCTTGATGAGCTACATCAACCTTTAGCACCCACACAAGTTCAACTACATGAGCAAGAACCACACCACCACCCAAGGTATGTTATTCCATCTTAGAGAAGCTTTACTCCAAGACATGAGTCAAAGCAACTCAACAAGATGTGAATACATCAAGATGCTTAAACGAAAAATGGTAACCCCATTTTGAGCTTAAACGATGAGTATGACCTATGATCAAGTGTTCTCACTTGACTCCTAAGTCAATATACTCTAACATAGGTGACTATGTCACCGCCCAACTCTAGATGAAGTTCTCTTGTGTTCTTTTTATGTGTATCTCATGCATGTTTAGTTCCTTTCTCTTTTTCAAAAACAAAAAAAAACTTCATCTAGATTTTTCAGTCTCTTCTCTTTTCTTTCTGTTTATGTTCTGCATTTTCTGCATTTAATTCCTTGCAAATCCTTCAGGTAATTCATTGCAAATCTTTGTGAGATCCTACATGTCTAGTGAGCTGAGGTGACAAGTGTTTTTCTCTGTGTGAACTCGGTTTCACCGACTTGTAATTTTCGGTCCAACCGAATCTTTTCGGTGCCACCGAAACATACCACTCGGTGCCACCGACTTCGCAATAGGAAAAACAGTTTGCCACTTGTTCTATATTTCTTCTGATCCAGCTCTACTCAATGAATCTTGTCCTCTACAAGCATCACAGTTTTATCCATTGCTTTGTGCTGAGTCTCAAGGACCAAACCTATACGACGGATTCCAGAAAGCCCTTCTTGGAAATTGATGTCAAAGGGGGAGAGAGAGATCACATCAAAGCTTGTAGGAGAGAGAGATCACATCAAGGGAGAGAAAAAGTCTCAAGGACCAAACCTACAAGAGAGAAAGTATTAAGGGGGAGAGAGAGACTTCCAGGGGGAGAGAATACTCAAGGATCCCAGATGCTTGATGTTCAAGAGGAGAGATGTCACATGCCTTTTTGGGGGAAAGACATGTATTTGCATTAAGTTCTATCCATTTGTATCTTTCAGCTCTGATTTTCTGTTCCCTATCTTCTCCCAATATCCCATGTAAGATTCAGGGGGAGCAAGACACCTAAGGGAAAGAAATCAATCAAATTCATTGCATATCTTTATTCTTGGGGACATGTTGAATCCAATGTGGTACCTTGTACTCACTCTCTACATGTCATCCCAGTCTTGGTATTCTTGTGGTTTCTTTTGTTTGCTCTGGCTAGTGGATGTACCTGTGTTATCTAACTTTGTTTGTGCAGGTTCATTCCATCCTAAGCCAACTCAAGACCACAAGGTAAGTATATGCATCAAAATCATGAGTATGAGGAGTTCTTGCTTATGTACATACTGTTTGCAAGAAGGACTCATGAGCATGAAGGTACTTTCCTTGATAATCTTTTGCTCTGATGCATATGGCCAAGATACATGTAACACATTGCCTACTCTGTCATGGTTATGCTCTCACATGCCTCTATATTTCATATTTACATTAGTGCATACATGTAGGGGGAGCCTATGCTTGTTACATGTCCTTCCAAAGCTTTACTTGCTGTTCTTTATATCTTTATCTAAAGCTTTGATGTATGTTGCCATCAATTACCAAAAAGGGGGAGATTGAAAGCACAAGTGCTCCCTAGATGGTTTTGATAATTGATGACAGCATATCTCTTGTTGGACTAACATTTCTATCTAGCATGTTTCAGATAAGTTCAACAATGGAGTGGCATGGACTAAAGGTTGTGGGAACTCCTTCAAGATGCTAAGGACAAAGGATTGGCTAAAGCTTCAAGCTCAAGACTCTTCATTTTACATTTT
This sequence comes from Triticum urartu, assembly GCF_003073215.2. Classification (NCBI taxonomy): domain Eukaryota; kingdom Viridiplantae; phylum Streptophyta; class Magnoliopsida; order Poales; family Poaceae; genus Triticum; species Triticum urartu. The sequence goes on from NC_053028.1 coordinate 388,154,046, forward strand.
AGTGATCCAAGATCACATTGAGTCCATAGGAAAAGCCAATACTATCAAGGAGGGATGAGGTGTTGCTTAATGAGCCTCTTGCTTCATGTGCTTAATGATATGCCTCCAAAATCCTCAGCTACTTTCCCACTTCCACATATGACCTAAACCCAAAGCCAAACTCGGACCTACCGATTATTCCTATCCGGCGCCACCGAGTTTCACCTGTCATAGCCACTGCCAGAAACCCTAATCAGTTCGGTCTCACCGATGGGATCTCGGTCTCACCGAGATGGGCTTGCAAACTCTCTGTTACCTATTGCAATATTTTCGGTCCCACCGAGATATGCAATCGGCCCCACCGAGTTTGCTTGGCCAACTCTCTGTTTCACTTATTACCCAAATCGGTCCCACCGAGTTTGAGTAATCGGTCAAACCGAGTTTTGGATTTACCCTAACCCTAGCACATCGGTCCCACCGAGTTGATCCAGTCGGTCCCACCGAAAATCTCTAACGGTCACTAGGTTTACCTTTTCGGTCCGACCGAGTTTGTTGATTCGGTCCCACCGAGATTGGAAAACTGTGTGTAACGGTTGGATTTTGTGTGGAGGCTATATATACCCCTCCACCTCCTCTTCATTCGTGGAGAGAGCCATCAGACTAAGCCTACACTTCCAGCATCCTATTTCTGAGAGAGAACTACCTACTCATGTGTTGAGGCCAAGATATTCCATTCCTACCATATGAATCTTGATCTCTAGCTTCCCAAGTTGCTTTCCACTCAACCTTCTTTCCACCAGATCCAAATCCTATGAGAGAGAGTTGAGTGTTGGGGAGACTATCATTTGAAGCACAAGAGCAAGGAGTTCATTACCTACACACCATTTGTTACTTCTTGGAGAGTGGTGTCTCCTAGATTGGCTAGGTGTTACTTGGGAGCCTCCGACAAGATTGTGGAGTTGAACCAAGGAGTTTGTAAGGGCAAGGAGATCGCCTACTTCGTGAAGATCTACCGCTAGTGAGGCAAGTCCTTCGTGGGCGATGGCCATGGTGGGATAGACAAGGTTGCTTCTTCGTGGACCCTTCATGGGTGGTTGCTTCTTCGTGGACCCTTCGTGGGTGGAGCCCTCCGTGGACTCGCGCAACCATTACCCTTTGTGGGTGGAGCCCTCCGTGGACTCGCGCAACCGTTACCCTTCTGGGTTGAAGTCTCCATCAACGTGGATGTAGGATAGCACCACCTATCCGAACCACGGGAAAAACATCTGTGTCTCCAATTGCGTTTGAATTCTCCAAACCCTTCCCTTTACATTCTTGCAAGTTGCATGCTTTATTTTCCGCTGCCTATACACTCTTTGCATGCTTGCTTGATATGTATTGTGAATGTTGAAATTATGCCTAAACTCCACTTAAACCGAAAAAGCTAAAAAATTGCAACTTTAGCATTAAGTGTCTAATCACCCCCCTCTAGACACATCTACTTCAAGATCCTACAGAAGGGCCTCTGTATTTTGCGAAAAAACGTTCCCTCGCTGACAGGTCGGACCCACCAGCTACATCTACACACGCAAGGAAGTGCCTCCTTATTACGCCCAAAAAAATGAATACCCCCTGCTAGCTAGGACCCACCATATTATTTGGCTGGCTTGTGGGCCTACTAAGTTGACAGGGACGGAGAGCTTTGTCAACTTAGTCAATACTCCAGTGACCGTATGATGTCCATCCAACGACCATAGTTCTTCTTCAACCTCTGGTCTTCTTGCTCCAGCCGCCCAAAGCAGCGTCGGTCGTGCCGCCTGCTCCTGCCTCCCGTGGCCGGTTGTGCTACCGCGGAGGCCTCACCGCCCCCATACTACTCCCACCACTGGCCAGGCCATCCCTCCACTCACCCACACGCCCTGTTATTCTGCGGCGACGGCAGCCTCACACCGCAGCCGAACCAGTGAACGCTCGTCCTCCTCTCTACGTGGGCATCCACTGCCGCGTCTTGCACGGCTCCATGTCGTCCCCTTCCTAGGCCTCACCGTCGTCCACCGCCGTGGTGCTCTCGGCGCGGCGTGGTCAATGTGGTCAACGACCGACTTCCATTGGAAGAGTACTGTATGTAGAGAGGCTGACAGCTGGGTCCACGGCAGCCGCAAGGAAGTGCCTCCTTATTACGCGGAAAATAATTATTCCTCCACCTGACAGCGGGGACCCATCGGACGGGCCACCAGTATTTTGTGAAAAAAATCGTTTCCCCTGGCTGCTGGGACCCACCGGACGGGCCACCGTATTTCACGAAAAGAACATTCCCCCTGCTGTCAGCTTGGACCCACCGGAAGCGCCTCCTTATTACGCACAAAAAAAATGAATACTCCTCCGGCTATCTAGGACCCACCTTGCTGGGAGGCTGACTTGTGGGCCTACTAAGTTGACGGGGACGAAGGTGTAACGCCCTCGATGCGGCTATATCTCCCACGTGTCGAAGCACGACTTAGAGGCATAACCACATTGAAAGCAATATCGCAAGTGAGGTAATCTTCACACAACCCATGTAATACATAAGGGAAAGAGATACATAGTTGGCTTACAATCGCCACTTAACACAATTACATGAATAAAGCATTACAACATCCAAAACAATCAAGGTCCGACTATGGAACCAAAATAAAAGAAGAACCCCAAATGCGACAAGGTCCCCGATCGACCCCAACTGGGCTCCACTACTGATCAACTAGAACGAAACAACACAAAGGACAAGATCTTCATCGAGCTCCTCCTTGAGCTTGGTTGCGTCATTTGCACGGACTCATCGGCACCTGCAAGCTGGTTTGGAAGTATCTGTGAGTCACGGGGACTCAGCAATCTCGCACCCTCGCGATCAAGACTATTTAAGCTTATAGGAAAGGCAAGGTAATATGTGGAGCCGCAGCAAGCGACTAGCATATATGGTGGCTAACCTGTTCGCAAAAGAGAGCGAGAAGAGAAGGCAAAGCGCGAACGAAGAACTAGAGAATCAACCTACGACAAACATTACTCCAACACCGTGTTCACTTCCCGAACTCCGCCGAGAAGAGACCATCACGGTAACACACACAGTTGATTCATTTTAATTAAGTTAAGGTTCAAGTTATCTACAACCGGACATTAACAAATTCCCATCTGCCCATAACCGCGGGCACGGCTTTCGAAAGTTCAAATCCCTGCAGGGGAGTCCCAACTTAGCCCATCACAAGCTCTCACGGTCAACGAAGGATAAACCTTCTCCCGAGACATTCCGATCAGACTCGGCATCCCGGTTCTACAAGACAACTTCGACAAGCTAAAACAAATCCAGCGACACCGCCCGAATGTGCCGACAAATCCCGATAAGAGCTGCACATATCTCGTTCTCAGGGCACACTCAGATGAGCAGTCCGTACAACTAAAACCAAACCTCGAGTTTCCCCGAGGGGGCGCTGCACAGGGCTCTAGTTTGGACCAACACTCAGAGGAGCACTGGCCCGGGGGTTTAAATAAAGATGACCCTTGAGTCCGCGGAATCCAAGGGAAAAAGAGGCTAGGTGGCGAATGGTAAAACCAAGGTTGGGCATTGCTGGAAGAGTTTTATTCAAGGCGATTTGTCAAGGGGTTCCCATTATTACCCAACCGCGTAAAGAACGGAAAATCCGGGAACATAACACCGATATGACGGAAACTAGGGCGGCAAGAGTGGAACAAAACACCAGGCATAAGGCCGAGCCTTCCACCCTTTACCAAGTATATAGATGCATTAATTAAATAAGATATATTGTGATAGCCCAACAAGTAAACATGTTCCAACAAGGAACCACATCTCCATGTTCCACCAAGGAACAAACTTCAAACTTCACCTACAACTAACAACGCTATAAGAGGGGCTGAGCAAAGCGGTAACATAGCCAAACAACGGTTTGCTAGGACAAGGTGGGTTAGAGGCTTGGTTCAACAATATGGGAGGCATGATAAGCAAGTTGGTAGGTATCGCGGCATAGGCATAGCAAAAGAGCGAGCAACTAGCAAGCAAAGATAGAAGTGATTTCGAGGGTATGGTCATCTTGCCTGAATCCCGCAAGGAAGAAGAACGAGTCCATGAAGAAGACAAACGAACGTAGACGGACGGGTCCTCACAAATGCGATGTTACCTGATTACCGAGAAGAAGTACACCGGAAAGAAAGCAAACAACATAGTAAACAATCATAACATAAGCATGGCACGATGCGCAAACAAGTATGATGCATGTCCAGTTTAAAGAGGCATGGCATGGCAAAATGCACAAACAATACTACAAATTAAGTGGAGCTCATTATGCAACGGAGTTGTATATTGAAGAAAACACCACATGACTTATTTAGTTCTCTCTCGTTTATGTACCCAACAAGAGTAAATGTTGATTAACATGGCAAGAGGTGAAGCACAACAAAACTACCTATCTAGGCAAGTTTAAATGAGGCCAGAAGCAACGAACAACAATTCCGGAAAATCCTCATATGCATAATTTAAGGTTTGGTACTGTTCTGCCCTAAACATTATTTTAGAGTTTTTAAACATGCAAGATGAGTGCACCATGTTAAACTAGGCATTTTTCTACCCCATTTACATATAAAGTTTATTAAAATCGGAGCTACGGTTATTTAGTTATGAAATAAAGCAGTTTAGCATGGCATTTGAGCAAATTTAAACAAACAACATTTTAAGCATTTCAAACATGGAGGAAAATGGCATAATATGAAACTAGATGCAATTTTAAGCATATTTCATATATAAAGTTTTTCCATATGATGCACAGTTTGAGATATATGATATGCATGAAGTTTGAGGGTTTTTCTGCAATTCTGTTTTTAACTGGATAAATAGATAAATCACTCCTCAGGAAAAAAACAGGAGTCGGGCCGACACTGGGCCGAACTAGGCTGCACAGGAGCAAACAGGAGGTGGGCTTCCTCACATTGGGCTTTAGGGAACCGGGCCTTGGCGTCTTGGTGTTGGGCCGGCCTTGGCGCTCGATCTGGGCCTTGGAGGCCGAGCGGTCAACATGCGCGACGGGGCGAGGTGCTCTGCTCGTTACTGAAGAACGCGCAACAGAAACAGCGGCAGGTTCACGGCGATGCAGAAGACGGCGTCAGGGAGGTTCTGGCGACGGGGTCAGCGGGAATTAGCGAGTAGGCGCCGAAGATGGCCGGATCTGGGCGGTGGAGGTCGTCGGGGTACCGTTCTCTGCCGAATCGAAGCAGAGGCGGCTCCAGTGGCGCGAGGATGTTCTTTGGCTCGGTGGAGCTGGCCTTGCAGAAGAAACACGGTGGCGCGCGGTGCTCGTCGTAGAAGAGGGCGACTCCAGCGAGGCAGAGGAACGGACGAAGCTCCTGCAAGGCGGGCGTCCATGGCATCCCTGATGGAGGTGGCCACCGGCGGCGGCGCTCTGGCAACGGAGCTTCTCCTTGACACCGGCGGGGTTGCAGGTGAACTCCTGTACCTGGTACAGGGAGAGAACAAGGGGTGAGGTAGAGAGGAGAGAAGCCAGGGAAGGAAACGGAGAGTGGAAGAGCAGGGAGAGGGGCGGCCTGGTCCTGGACGTGGTCGGGTACTCCGGCGAGGTACTTGGCGGGCGACGGGGTCCTCCATGGCGGGTCTTGAGATGGCGACGGAAACGGTGGCCATGGCAGCAGGGGCGACCTCCTGTTGCTCCTGTACCTGGCAAGAGAGAGAGAGAATTTGAGAGAGAGCGAGAGAGACCGAAAGAGACGACGAAGAGATAGGAGGGCAGGGAAGGAGGCGTAGCTTTGCTGTGGTTGGGCGACGGCGGAAATCAAGGGAGTTGGTCGGGGCCGCTGGTTGGATCTGGCATGAGAGGGAAACGAGGAGGAACTGGATTGGGGAAGATCCCGATGGGGATTTGGTTGAGTGTGGCGGCGGCTGAGGGGGGGCAAATGACCTAGTTTTAGGGTTTGGACCATATTTAGACTAGGGAGGATATATATAAGGGAAACAGGGGGAGTTTAGGGGCTAATCCGTCCCTCCGATCGTAATCGGACGGTCGGGAAAAATAGGCTAGGGAGTCCAAATAAGAAAAACGGTGATGTTTTGTAGACATTTGGGGATGATCCGGACACGACGGTGATGACTGCTCAGGTCGGGTCCGGGACAATTTTTGGACGCACGCGAGGAGGGCCGCGGGCTGACGAGAGAGGTTAGGTTGGACCTGGCGATAGGTAGTGCAGAAGGCAAAGGGCTGAGAAGAGAGAAGAGGAGAGGCCCGGTGACTGTTTCCGGAGACCGAAAACGTCCGACGTTAGACCGGCTATACTGCCGCTATAGTTTAACAGTTGGTCTATCAAACGAACTCTGAATGCGATGAAACTTGACAGGCGGCCTACCTACAACATAAAAACACCGCACGCCAACTTTCATCCCATTCCGAGAACATTTTCCAGACACTTATAAAATACTATTTCGGACGTGCCGCGGGCGCGTGCAAGTGTGTCTGGGCTCAGAACGGACAACGGAAGGAACTGGGAGAACCCGGGCTAATGCAAGTTTTGAAAACATGATGATGCAATGCACATGATGACATGACAAGGTGCAACACGCAAGCGAAAGACAAAGCAACAATAGCGAATAACTGGGGGACACCTGGCACAACGGTCTCGAGGTGTCACAACACTCCACCACTACGAGAGGATCTCGTCCCGAGATCTAGAATGGCACCGGAGGGAAAACAAAAGAGAAAGAGAAGAGGTAAAACTAAGTTGCTTTTTGACAAACGAGTGAAACCAAAGAACCTTGAGAGGTTAAGCCACTTCGAGAGAATAATACAACGGAGATGAACGAAGTTGAAAGCATTCCGTTAAGAAAGAGGAAAAGAAAGAACAACTTCGGGCAGCACTCTTATTGAAAGGAAATGGAATTGAATAAGAACTTGATAAGATGAGGGAACTTGAGCAGAGGGCACAACACTCCGGTTAAAAGGTTAAGCACGAAAAGAAAAACATGATCTTCACAATTCGAGATGATGATTGAAAAGAGCAACATCACAAGGCCTCCGGAAGAAAGAATAGAAGATAGATGATTAAAATAAAAGAATGGAGAAGAAAATGCCAACTTCTGGCACAAAAGAGTTTGAAAAGGCATCTTTAGGGGAAGGGTCAAACGGAGTTGTTGGAAAAGCCAACAACGAAAAGGATAAGCTTGATATGGTCTTATGGAATACATCTCAAATTATGATGTGACAACCTGCCACTCACGGGAAAAAGAATTGGATTGGTAAGAACAAGGAGACGAGAAAGTTATTTCACCGGGAGGATAGATGAAGAACTTGGATCATATATTATCACCATTTATAGCAATAATCCTTAGGGAAAACTTTAGGTGGAAAATAACCCAAGATAACTCCAACGAAGAGGTTGATGGATTTAAAATATCTCATTCTTGACAACATGTGAATCATGAACTCAAATTATGAAGAATGACATAATACCACCTCCAATAATATGGAAGAAAGAATTGCACTCCGGATAGCAAGATGAAGAAAGCTTGAGCTCATTTGAAAAGAATCTCAATGAACACTTGGAGAAGGAATTATTTCTTTGATGAACCATCATGTATAGCCTCCATGAAGAAACTCCGGTAACAAAAGAATAAAAAGAAAGAGAAATTGAAAACACAAGGTGAATCCTTGCAATGATTTAGATGGATCTTCGTGATGATATAATGCAGAAAACATGGAACTCCGGAAAAGAAAAGATAAGCATCTCGACTGAGAATGTGATACGATGAATCACTCCGGAAGAGAAATTGAGTAAACTTGATGAAACAAGAATAAGAATTACATTATGCTTTATCCTTCACCAGTTAAATCGATGACAAAAACAATGGATTTGGCACACCACTTATTCTTGTAGAGAGGATTAAGATAGATATTGCATAAATTTGAGAAGGTCTTCGACGAACCACCGGTAGGGTTGAAACAACGAAAAAAATTGATATGATAACGAAGGAAGAGAAGTCTTGAACGAACCACCGTAAGAATTGAAAAAGAACAAATAAAAGATAACGAATCATCGGGAAGAATTATGAAATGAACGAAGATACTTGAGACAAACTAGATACATGAGAACGAAGAGATCATGAATTGATTAAAGAAAACTTGAACGAAGCACCGTAAGATTGGAGAATGATAACTGAAAGCTGAGAATGAATAAACCTAAATTGATGGACACCGGATAATCAAACTAAGAAGACTCTTGAATTGCTCCGGATAGGTGAAAAGAATTCTCACAATCAAACAATTATGAGAGGATGGCCGAGAATGGGGCAAGATATGGAGGAAAACTCTTCTTCGGTCTTCAAATGATGAGAATGGAAACAAGAAGCACCACCAAGAATTATTGAGGCACACCTGAATGAAGAATGGAAAAGTTGAGCCAACGATGAAAAGAATTAGAAAGATCTTAGAGAAGGGCATTTGACTGATGATAAATCATTCTTACGTCAAACTTCAAAAAGAATTTAGGATAGCTCCGGGAAAATAGAAGAGTCAGGTAAGATCCTGGAAAAGTCCTGTGGGTTAGGGCCCACTCAAGAGAAACACCGTTGAGATGATTTAAAAGAGAGGTTGCACCGGTTGAATTAAATGACTTGAATGAGATACCAATCTCGAAAGAGCTTGAACGAATGCAGAGTGGAAACACGAATCTTCGAGATATCTTGAGCACTCCGAAACAATTGAATAGCAAGCGGGGAATAATTATGAGGTGCACCGACATGTGAATAGCATTAGAAACAAAGAAAAGAATATGATCAACACTGGAAACTCGAATTGAATCCACCGGAGAAGGAAAAGCACGAAGAATGATGAACTTGAATCTCCGTTAGAATCTTCATGAGAATCACCGGATAAGAATATTGATGGAAAAGAATGGAGAGACTTCGTAACCAAAAGATGGATACTTGAGTAAGAATTTGAGTCCTTGAGGAAAAAGGGTGGGTGGGCGGGAAAAACAAAGGTAACTTGGAGACGGATGAAACAAACACCATTGAGAAGAACTGATAATTGATCTTGCGAATATTGAAGTGATCGGATCCACTTGAAGAGAGACACACCGGTTGAAAAGGATTGGCATGACAATCTCGATTAATATGAAGGGGTTTGGTATTCACATAGGAATATGAGAACACCGTTTAGGAAAGGTATGGAATCAACACTTGACATTGAAGCAAATCGAATACCACAACTCAAAACAAAACAAAGGATTGGCTTGCAGAATAAGCCGGAACAAACATATGATAGAGATTTTGCCCGAAGTTTTCATTGTGGGGCCTACACGGGCTCGATCGTACAGCACCATCATGTACAAGGCAGTGCACATGACATACAAAGCGTCCCCGAGTCGGCATAGCCAAGGACTCTTTAAGACACAAAGAGACCACTGTAAAACCAACCGTGAATAGGCGGACCACTAGACGTCGAACCCCAATTTCATATCATACCTCTGTCAGAAAGATATCCTAAGAGCTACTTGAATTCCCACTTATAAACTCCCGAAATTTTCCCAGTTATGCAACCAGGTGTTGGGGATACAGGGGAAGCATAATATCTCACCCAAAACTAGCAAATCCTACATCCAGCTGTATCCATCCTTCAACACATAACCAAGAAACCTTCGGAAATCATCTACCTCAACCTTCGAAAAGCATCCGTTATACGAGTTATGGCAATACTCCCGAACTCCCACCCCAGTACTGGGTGGCGTCGAGGTTATCTCACCAACAACTGCATAAAAGAGATTTTCAATGTCGGCGAAACTAATCTCGGGCATTCCAGAACTGCAACGATAAAATTGTGACGACAACACCTCGGAGCTCAACTCCCCGGGACACTGCCACAACCCCTAAATGACAGGAGGCACCAAGAGCAATGTTCTCGTCACAAAACCACCGGAACGATTCCAAGATACCCGCGTGATCCTAAATATTTTTTAGTGAAATTTGAGAAGAGAAGAGTCAAAACTCTATGTCAGGATGCCTCACCAGAGCGATGAAGGGACCGAGGAGTAAAGAGAATTCCTAAACTCTTTGATATATAATTCCTAAATGACTCAAAACATTTTTCTAGACTCAACAACGACAGCTAATTCGATCAAGCTGTGGGGGCTCCTAAGGTCGGGGATGGCTCTCATACCAACTTGTAACACCCCCGATGCGGCTATATCTCCCACGTGCCGGAGCACGACTTAGAGGCATAACCGTATTGAAAGCAATATCGTAAGTGAGGTAATCTTCACACAACCCATGTAATACATAAGGGAAAGAGATACATAGTTGGCTTACAATCGCCACTTCACACAATTACATGAATAAAGCATTACAACATCGAAAACAATCAAGGTCCGACTACGGAACCAAAATAAAAGTAGAACCCCAAATGTGACCAGGTCCCCGATCGACCCCAACTGGGCTCCACTACTGATCAACTAGAACGAAACAACTCAAAGGACAAGATCTTCATCGAGCTCCTCATTGAGCTTGGTTGCGTCATCTGCACGGACTCATTGGCACCTGCAAGCTGGTTTTGGAAGTATCTGTGAGTCACGGGGACTCAGCAATCTCGCACCCTCGCGATCAAGACTATTTAATCATATAGGAAAGGCAAGGTAATATGTGGAGCTGCAGCAAGCGACTAGCATATATGGTGGCTAAACTATTCGCAAAAGAGAGCGAGAAGAGAAGGCAAAGCGCGAACGAAGAACTAGAGAATCAACCTACGGCAAACATTACTCCAACACCGTGTTCACTTCCCAGACTCCGCCGAGAAGAGACCATCACGGTAACACACACAGTTGATTCATTTTAATTAAGTTAAGGTTCAAGTTATCTACAACCGGACATTAACAAATTCCCATCTGCCCATAACCGTGGTCACGGCTTTCGAAAGTTCAAATCCCTGCGGGGGAGTCCCAACTTAGCCCATCACAAGCTCTCATGGTCAACGAAGGATAAACCTTCTCCCGAGACATTCCGATCAGATTCGGCATCCCGGTTCTACAAGACAACTTCGACAAGCTAAAACAAATCCAGCAACACCGCCCGAATGTGCCGACAAATCCCGATAAGAGCTGCACATATCTCGTTCTCAAGGCACACTCAGATGAGCAGTCCATACAACTAAAACCAAACCTCGAGTTTCCCTGAGGGGGCGCTGCACAAGGCTCTAGTTTGGACCAACACTCAGAGGAGCACTGGCCCGGGGGTTTAAATAAAGATGACCCTTGAGTCCGCGGAACCCAAGGGAAAAAGAGGCTAGGTGGCGAATGGTAAAACCAAGGTTGGGCATTGCTGGAAGAGTTTTATTCAAGGCAATTTTTCAAGGGGTTCCCATTATTACCCAACCGCGTAAGGAACGCAAAATCCGGTGACATAACACCGATATGACGGAAACTAGGGCGGCAAGAGTGGAACAAAACACCAGGCATAAGGCCGAGCCTTCCACCCTTTACCAAGTATATAGATGCATTAATTAAATAAGATATATTGTGATATCCCAACAAGTAAACATGTTCCAACAAGGAACCACATCTCCATGTTCCACCAAGGAACAAACTTCAAACTTCACCTACAACTAACAACGCTATAAGAGGGGCTGAGCAAAGCGGTAACATAGCCAAACAATGGTTTGCTAGGACAAGGTGGGTTAGAGGCTTGGTTCAACAATATGGGAGGCATGATAAGCAAGTTGGTAGGTATCGCGGCATACGCATAGCAAAAGAGCGAGCAACTAGCAAGCAAAGATAGAAGTGATTTCGAGGGTATGGTCATCTTGCCTGAAATCCCGCAAGGAAGAAGAACGAGTCCATGAAGAAGACAAATGAACGTAGACGGACGGGTCCTCACAAATGCGACATTACCAGATTACCGAGAAGAAGTACACCAGAAAGAAAGCAAACAACATAGTAAACAATCATCACATAAGCATGGCACGATGCGCAAACAAGTATGATGCATGTCCGGTTTAAAGAGGCATGGCATGGCAAAATGCACAAACAATACTACAAATTAAGTGGAGCTCATTATGCAACGGAGTTGCATATTGAAGAAAACACCACATGACTTATTTAGTTCTCTCTCGTTTATGTACCCAACAAGATTAAATGTTGATTAACATGGCAAGAGGTGAAGCACAACAAAACTACCTATCTAGGCAAGTTTAAATGAGGCCGGAAGCAACGAACAACAATTCCGGAAAATCCTCATATGCATAATTTAAGGTTTGGTACTGTTCTGCCCTAAACATTATTTTAGAGTTGTTAAATATGCAAGATGAGTGCACCATGTTAAACTAGGCATTTTTCTTCCCCATTTACATATAAAGTTTATTAAAATCGGAGCTACGGTTATTTAGTTATGAAATAAAGCAGTTTAGCATGGCATTTGAGCAAATTTAAACAAACAACATTTTAAGCATTTCAAACATGGAGGAAAATGGCATAATATGAAACTAGATGCAATTTTAAGCATATTTCATATATAAAGTTTTTCCATATGATGCAAAGTTTGAGATATATGATATGCATGAAGTTTGAGGGTTTTTCTGCAATTCTGTTTTTAACTGGATAAATAGATAAATCACTGCTCAAGAAAAAAACAGGAGTCGGGCCGAAACTGGCCCGAACTAGGCTGCACAGGAGCAAACAGGAGGTGGGCTTCCTCACGTTGGGCTTTAGGGAACCGGGCCTTGGCGTCTTGGTGTTGGGCCGGCCTTGGCGCTGGATCTGGGCCTTGGAGGACGAGCGGTCAACATGCGCGACGGGGCGAGGTGCTCTGCTCGTTACTGAAGAACGCGCAACATAAATGGCGGCAGGTTCACGGTGATGCAGAAGACAGCGTCGGGGAGGTTCTGGCGACGGGGTCGGCGGGAACCAGCGAGTAGGCGCCGGAGATGGCCGGATCTGGGCGGTGGAGGTCGTCGGGGTACCGTTCTCTGCCGAATCGAAGCGGAGGCGGCTCCAGCGGCGCGAGGATGTTCTTTGGCTCGGTGGAGCTGGCCTTGCAGAAGAAACACGGCGGCGCGCGGTGCTCGTCGCGGAAGAGGGCGACTGCAGCGAGGCAGAGGAACGGACGAATCTCCTACAGGGCGGGCGTCCATGGCATCCCTGATGGAGGTGGCCACCGGCGGCAGCGCTCCAGCAACGGAGCTTCTCCTTGACGCCGGCGGGGTTGCAGGTGAACTCCTATACCTAGTACAGGGAGAGAACGAGGGGTGAGGTAGAGAGGAGAGAAGCCAGGGAAGGAAACAGAGAGTGGAAGAGCAGGGAGAGGGGCGGCCTAGTCCTGGACGTGGTCGGGTACTCCGGCGAGGTACTTGGCGGGCGACGGGGTCCTCCATGGCGGGTCCTGAGACGGCGACGGAAATAGTGGCCATGGCAGCAGGGGCGACCTCCTGTTGCTCCTGTACCTGGCAAGAGAGAGAGAGAATTTGAGAGAGAGCGAGAGAGAGAGAGAGAGAATTTGAGAGAGAGCGAGAGAGACCGAAAGAGACGACAAAGAGATAGGAGGGCAGGGAAGGAGGCGCAGCTTTGCTGTGGTTGGGTGACGGCAGAAATCAAGGGAGTTGGTCGGGGCCGCTAGTTGGATCTGGCAGGAGAGGAAAACGAGGAGGAACTGGATTGGCGAAGATCCCGATGGGGATTTGGTGGAGTGTGGCGGCGGCTCAGGGGGGGCAAATGACCTAGTTTTAGGGTTTGGACCATATTTAGACTAGGGAGGATATATATAAGGAAAAGAGGGGGAGTTTAGGGGCTAATCCGTCCCTCCGATCGTAATCGGACGGTCGAGAAAAATAGGCTAGGGAGTCCAAATAAGATAAACGGTGATGTTTTGTAGACGTTTGGGGATGATCCGGACACGACGGTGACGACTGCTCGGGTCTGGTCCGGGACAATTTTCGGACGCGCGCGAGGAGGGCCGCGGGCTGACGAGAGAGGTTAGGTTGGACCTGGCGGTAGGTAGTGCAGAAGGCAAAGGGCTGAGAAGAGAGAAGAGGAGAGGCCCGTCGACTGTTCCGGAGACCGAAAACGTCCGACGTTAGACCGGCTATACTACCGCTATAGTTTAACGGTTGGGCTATCAAACGAACTCCGAATGCGATGAAACTTGACAGGCGGCCTACCTACAACATAAAAACACCGCACGCCAACTTTCATCCCATTCCGAGAACATTTTCCAGACACTTATAAAATACTATTTCGGACGTGCCGCGGGCGCGTGCAAGTGTGTCTGGGCTCAGAACGGACAACGGAAGGAACTGGGAGAACCCGGGCTAATGCAAGTTTTGAAAACATGATGATGCAATGCACATGATGACATGAAAAGATGCAACACGCAAGCGAAAGACAAAGCAATAACAGCGAATAACTGGGGGACACCTGGCACAACGGTCTCGGGGTGTCACAGAAGGGCTTTGTCAACTTAGTCAATGTGAACGATTCTAGCTCCAGTGATCGTACGATGTCCATCCAATGGCTGTAGTGCTTCTTCAACCTCTGGTCTTCTTTCTCCAGCCACCCAAAGCAGCGCCGGTCGTGCCGCATGCTCCTGCCTCCCGTGGCTGGCTGTGCTGCCGCAGAGGCCTCACCGCCCCCTACTATTCCCACCACTGGCCAGGCCCTGCGGCGACGGCAGCCTCACACCGCAGCCGAACTAGTGAACCATCGTAGTCCTCTCCGCGCGGGCTTCCACTGCCGCGTCATCCCCTTCCTAGGCCTCGCTGTCGTCCACTGCCGTGGTGCTCTCCGCGCGGCGTGGTCAACGTGGTCAAGGAACGACTTCCATCGGAAGAGTACTGTACGTGGAGAGGCTGATAGATGGGTCCATGGCCACAGCCTAGTTTTTTTTGTGATTTGCCAAGTAAGTCGCTTTGTCAGGCCTGTTGGGCTGCAAATCTTTCAAGACAAGGAGAGCTTTCATTCGGCTGGCCGAGAAAATGGCCCATCAGTAATGAGAAATGGGTTGTACATTTTTAAAACACATCAAACCGGCAATTAGTTTCAAATATCTTTTTTTTTCATTTCAAGTTTTTAAATTACATTAATTTTTATGCGTGGAGAATTTGTTGGATTTTATATTGATATACATTTATTTTTAAAATTAGTTTGAATGTGAGTCAAAATTTCGGTATTAAAAACAGTTCAGACCGCACCGAAATATGCAAAATTTCGTATAATTTTTTAACTGTTGCCACAATATGGGCTGTAATGCTAACAAAAAGAATATGGGCTCCAAAAAAAACCTTAAGAATTAGCAAATGGGCTGTAAATTATTAGAAATAATGGCAGATGGGCTGTATGCTGTTTTCCACAGATTTGAGGCTTTCCTAAAAAAAGGTTGCCGCACAAGCACTGACTGTTGGATGTCCATCCAACGGCCGTCGTGCTTCTACAATCTCTAATCTTCATGCTCCAGCCGCTCAAACAAGCACCGGCGGGACTGCCTGCTCCCTCCTCCTCGCGGCCGGCTGTGCTGCCGCGCAGGCCTCACCGCCCGACCGTAATCTCATCGCTGGCCTAGCCATCCCTCTACTCACCCACACCTGCTGTTATTCTCCGGCGATGGCAGACGAACCAGTAAACGCTCGTACAGTCGTACTCCCCTCCGCGTGGGAAACAACTACCTAGTCTTCCCTGCCTCCGTGTCGTCCCCTTCCTAGGCCTCCCGTCATCCACCGCCCTGGTGCTCTCGGCGCGGCGTGGTCAACTTGGTCAAGGAACAACTTCCATCAGACCTGGACTGTACGTGGAGAGGCTGACAGCTGGGTCCACGGCCGCAGCAAGGAAGTGCCTCCTTATTACACGAAAAATAATGATTCCTCCACCTGACAGCTGGGACCCACCGGATGGGCCACTGTATTTCGCAAAAAAAACGTTTCCCCCTGGCTGCTGGGACCCACCAGCTACATCTTTGGACGCAAGGAAGTGCGTCCGGGCAAAAAAAACGATTCGCCCCCTGACTGCTGGGACCCACCAGCTACATCTTCGCAGGCAAGGAAGTGCCTGACAGTCGGGACCCACCTGGTCGAAGCGTATGTAGCATTTTCATTCTGGTCGCGAACGTGTACGTACATACTGGTCAATGTAGAGGCGCGCACGTGTCGTAGTAGAGGCGCACACATGTCGTAGTAGAAGCGTGCACGTAGCATGTACACGTACGTACAATGACCAGGGTGCAAGAAAGAAAATATGGCCACGTATGTGTACATACGGGCGGGGTCTCAAACGCCTACTCGCGCATACGTATGGCCATGGCTCGTGTACATGGCTGGGTCGGAACGGAGAAACAGCGTTGTCGTCGTGTTCATGGGGAGGCAACGGAATGCGTCGTGTTCATGGGGAGGCAACGGAATGCGTCGTGTTCATGGGGAGGCAACGGAACGCGTGGGAGCAAACCGGCTGGGTCAGAACGGAATGCGTGGTCGTGTTCATCCGGAGGGCTTGGACGGAACAGGCGATGGAAACGAGGACTGGCGTACCACACAACAGAGGAAACGGACCACCTACGTTCGGAACGGGGTCCTGTTGATCGGGAGGGGTCTGGCGTACCGCAAAACGGAGGAAACGGACTTCCTACGGTTGAAACGAGGGTCCTGTTCATCGGGAGGGGTGTGGCGTACCGCAAAACGGACGAAACGGACTTGTGTTGGAGCGCTACGGTCGAAACGGGGGTCCTGTTCATCGGGAGGGGTGTGGCATACCGCAAAACGGGACTCCACGGGATACTGTTCATCTCCACCGTCGACCCCCTCCAGCCTCCACGAGCTACTGTTCATCCACCGTCGACCTCCTCCAACCTCCACCAGCGACTGTTCATCCACGGGCTCATATTCATCCAGCCTGCACCGCGTGCTACTCCACCGGCTACTATTCAACCAGCCCTCTCCACGGGCTCCTGTTCAACCACCCCTCCACGGGCTACTGTTCATCCTGCCCTCCACCGTCTACTGTTCATCCTGCCCTCCACGGGGTGGTCCTGTTCATCCAGCCCTCCAAAGGGTCCTATTCATCCAGCCCCAACCGGCTCGATCGATCGGGGTCCTGTTCATCCAGAGGCAACACCACGGGGTCCTGTTCATCCACCCCCACCGGGAACTGTTCATCCAACCCCCCCGGCAAGGCTCACTGTTCATCCAGAGGCAACATCAATCAACTTCAGTTAGCAGCAGTAGCGAAGGAATCGCTCGATCGGGTTCAGTTAACAGCCATCGATCGATCGCTCGGGTTCAGTAACGCGTAGCCTGCAGTGCAATCACTCGGGTTCAGTTAGAGCCCAACGCCTCGCTCGGGTTCAGTTTGAGCCAACGCCTTGCACACACGCGCGTACGTGTATGAGAGAAACGCGCATCGCTCGGCCCCCGACCTCCCGCCGTAACCGGGAACTCCCCGAAATTTTCCTTGCGCTCGCTTCTACCACGGTTTTTTCCGTCATGGACGGCCCAAAGAATGTCTTGCAGCTACGTCTCCGGCCCGCCCAGGACGAAAAGCCCATTTTCTGTCATAGAAGTAGGAGCCCACCACATCTATGATGATACCGGGTTTTGTCACAATTATCGTCATAGAAGTGTCATATGTATGACAGAAAAAAATTGCGTTCGGCCCAAAATGTCACGGATGTGTCTTTTTTTGTAGTGCTAGTTTCTGTCATACCGGTGTTATGTTCCTTGATTTTGAGTTCCTTACGCGGATGGGTGTTATGGGAACCCCTTGACAGTTCGCCTTGAATAAAACTCCTCCAGCAAGGCCCAACCTTGGGTTTACCATTTGCCACCTAAGCCTTTTTCCCTTGGGTTCCGCGGACTCAAGGGTCATCTTTATTTTAAACCCCCGGGCCAGTTCTCCTCTGAGTGTTGGTCCAAACTAGAGCCCCTTGCGGTGCCACCTCGGGGAAACTTGAGGGTTGGTTTTAGTTGTACGGATTGCTTATCCGATGTGCCCTGAGAACGAGATATGTGCAGCTCCTATCGGGATTTGTCGGCACATTCGGGCAGCTTTACTGGTCTTGTTTTACCATTGTCGAAATGTCTTGTAACTGGGATTCCGAGTATGATCGGGTCTTCTTGGGAGAAGGAATATCCTTCGTTGACCATGAGAGCTTGTGATGGGCTAAGTTGGGACACCCCTGCAGGGTTTTGAACTTTCGAAAGCCGTGCCCACGGTTATGGGCAGATGGGAATTTGTTAATATCCGGTTGTAGAAAACTTGACACTTAACTTAATTAAAATGAATCAACCGTGTGTGTAGCCGTGATGGTCTCTTTTCGGCGGAGTCCGGGAAGAGAACACGGTCTCGTGTTATGCTTGAACGTAAGTAGCTTCAGGATCACTTCTTGATCACTATTAGCTTCTCAACCGTGCTTTGCTTCTCTTCTCGCTCTCTTTTGCGTAAGTTAGCCACCATATGTGCTTAGTGCTTTGCTGCAGCTCCACCTCACTACGCCTTTCCTACCTTAAGCTTAAATAGTCTTGATCGCGAGGGTGTGAGATTGTTGAGTCCCCGTGACTCACAGATACTTCCAAACAGATGCAGGTGCCGATGATGCCAGTGCAGGGGACGATACCGAACTCAAGTAGGAGTTTGACAAGGATTCGGGTCGTTACTAAGTTTCTTTTCCGGATGATCAGTAGAGGAGCCTAGTTGGGACGATCATGGATCTTGCATTTGGGGTTGTCTTTCTTTATTTTGGTTCCGTAGTCGGACCTTGATTATATTCTGGATGATGTATGACTATTTATGTATTGTGTGAAGTGGCGATTGTAAGACGACTCTTTACCCCTTTCTTATTTAGTACATGGGATGTGTAAAGATTACCCCTCTTGTGACATGCCTACCATGCGGCTGTGACTCTAAGTCATGCCCCGACACGTGGGAGATATAGCCGCATTGTGGGTGTTACACCGGGGGGCGCCAGTTGAAGCATTTCTTCAAAGGAGCGCTGGAGAATTCAGGAAGTCCACGCCGAACTGGGTCCGGAAGGGGAACGTCCTCAATATAAAACCAATTCGAAGTCCATTCTTCGGATTCCTTCATGGGAGTTCCGACAAGGTAACCTGATCTAGCTATGCGCCATACCTCAGCGCCGCCCACTTCAAATATGGAACCCCCTTGGGAATGAGGGACGAGGCAAAAGAACTTTCTCCACAGTTTGAAATGAGCCTTGCAGCCTAAAAATAGCTCGCAGAGAGCGATAAAACCAGAAATGTGCATCATAGAACCTGGAGTGCGGTTGTGCCGCTGGATCCTATAGAATTCCAATAGACCTCTGAGGAAGGAGTGTATCGGAAATACTAAGCCCCTCAGAAGAAACGAGACAAAGAACACTCTCTCCTCCTTGTTGGGGTTGGGGGAATTTGTTGCTAGCACCTCGTTGCCGATCGAGGCCAATCCCGCCCGCACTGAGACTAGATCTGCGGGAGGGAGATATCCCTCCGTCTAAAGTCGATTCAGCTGGAGGTGATACACTGAGCAGCTTCACCAATCACCCGCTTGAGGTCCATGAGGGCGCGAGGAAGAGCTAGGGGTGTTTTCCATGGTTTGAAGTTTTTCATGGTTTGCTCTGATACTCATTGCTTGATGTGGGATGTAATTTGGGGGATCTAACCTCCTTATAAAGATGCTGCCCTTGCGTGGAAATTATGGGGCTTATCTGTAAAAAATTATGGACCGTTCGCATTCGCCCGGTGCATGGAAATCGAGGCGATGACAGGAGGGAATCGTAAAGGCAGGGCATAAAGGTCAAAACCAGACTGTCATCAATTCGAAGTATGATGAAGAACATGCCTTCCAAAGCCGAAGACATAACCGAATACTACAATAGCATTAAAGGCAAGTTCGGGGGCTACTGAGGGAGTCGTGGATTAGGGGGTCCTCAAGTGTCCGGTCTATTCGATATGGGCCGGAGAGATCGGTCATGAAGACGAAGCAGAACACCACCTCCCGTGTCCTGGTAGGACTCCTATGTGCGTAGAACGACAAGTTTGGTGTCCAGGTGTAATACTTCTTTCCTCTGCAAACCGACTCTGTACAACCCTAGGCCCCTCAGGTGTGTATATAAACCAGATGGTTTAATCGTCAGAGGGCATCAGAATGTTCATAGGCTAGACAACTAGGGTTTAGCCATTACGATCTCAAGGTAGATCAACTCTTGTAACCCCTATACTCGTCGAATACAATCAAGCAGGACGTAGGGTTTTACCTCCTTTGAGAGGGCCCGAACCTAGGTAAACACCATGTCCCTATTGTCCCTTATTACCATTAATCCTCACACTCACAGCTTGGGCCCCCCTACCCGAGATCTACCAGTTTTGACACCGACAGCGAGGTCAGCTACGCACGTATGAGTGTACCAGGGTCCGAATCCTTTCTATGGTTGCCACTGGCATCCTTTTATCGATCAAGGGGTCACCACAGTGGAAAATCAGTCATTGTGCACTTATTAGATAGCAAACAGTGCTATCATACCTAACTCTACAGACAGGGCAGAGTGCACTAAATGTGCCTCTTAGTGTCACATCATGGTGTGCCCGGCAAGCCTTGCCGGGCAGTTCGGCCACCTTCTCGCCTGCCTGCTTGACACGTCTCTGGACGGGTGTCATTTGGAGGTGACTTCCATAGGAAGTGGTTGCCATGTGGCAAAAAACAGCCACTTAGTCACTTCGGGGCTTGACACCGCACTGATCGATGACTCGTGTCGTTGTCAGGTGGAGCGGTGAAGCCTTGGTAGGGTAGTTTGCCTTCATAGGGCCCGGCAGGCCTGCTGAGACAGTCTTGAGGCTTGTATTCGGGGTAACCTTGACCTCGCCAGGCTCGCTCGCCTGGCAAGGGAGGTTTTCCCTTAGTGGTGTCTTGCTTCTTATGGCTTGACTTGGTCTTCTTGATCTGCATTCAAATTCCATCGAAGAGCTGATCTCTTTTGCTTGGTCTGGTCTTGTATGCTGCAATCTTGCTCTTAGGCATGTGCATAGTCCAGGCAACGGATCCAGGGTTTGTTGCACTGATAGGAGTCCTTGGGCCTGGCCCGAACGCGCTGCCGGGCGTTGTCGGGGTAGGCCCTAACTAGTGCACATGCAAGAGGGTACTAGTTTCTTGTCCTTTGAGATCTTCTTTGCTTCTTGATTAACCTGAGCCCAGGTCAGTTTCCGGTTCTCCCGCGCGTTGCATAACGCCAATTTCAGTGGGGCCACGCTTGTAATGGACCGTGAATGACTTTAACGCACGGGTGAGTAACTGCCAATTCACTCTTCCCACCATGCTCTTACCTTGGCCACGTATGCTGCATGCATTGAGTGGGGTAGGTAACATAGACGCGTGGTGCGGGCGAGCGTCAAGGTGGGGGCCCAATCTTCTTGGATTGGCAGAGGAGGACGGCGGTTACCCATCGAGGGATCAACTCCCAGCCTCGATCGACCTATGAATGAGGGGTGGGGGAGAAGTGGGAGTGTTCATCAACACATCTCTCCTCCTCCACTCCCTATCCTTTTCTGGTTATGCTGAAGGGGAGAGACCGGGGCCAGGCCCCGAGCTCTAGCTTGGGGTTGATGACGTTGAACGCTAGTGCCAGGACCCCAATCCTAAGTCACACCGATCTAGCATGTAACATATTATATCACTTTGTGGCCTCACGCATGGTATTCGTATGGGTGCCACCTTACCTGGCTCGGGACCGTTTGCGCCTTTTGGCTCACGTATATGATAGTGTCGCTAGCATCCATATGACAAAGAACCCGGGCCGACATGACTAGTCATAAACCCAAAGTGGCACTAACTTACAGGGACAAGCATACATGACCCAGCAACGAACGTGTCGGTCATTAGCGAGTGAATCCAGGCTGTAGCAGCCGGGCTAACAGGACTCCGAAGAATCTGGGCTATAGCAGGCTAACAGGACTCCGGTAGACACCGCGTGACCTTTCCCTGAAGGGACAGACACAAGAATGAAGGACACATGCCGGCCAGCCTAAGTGTTCCGGAGCAGTAGCAAGCTACCATGGCTCAGTGGAAGCACTAGGAGACATTTCACGTTAAGAGAGGCCGATGTAGGGTGGAACCCTAATCGGCCGATATTTCACGAAAGGAGCGGATCCCGCGATGAACAAGAAGAACACGAGGAGGGAAACGAGGGAAAACATGGGGGAAACACAAGAGAAACACTAAACCAACAAGAAATAGTCACACATGTGCTAGATCCGCGAGTACATAAGAGATCACATAGTACACGATCAACTAGGGACGATACAAAGGTAGCCGGTCTTCTCCGTGAGGAGTTCTTGAATCCACGAGGGGATCTTCCTTAGAGGGGTCTTGAATCCAAAGGGATCTTCTCCGAAGAGGGGCCACGGTCTCTCTCGTGGAGTAGATCCGATGTGGATGAGCAATGCTCTATCTCTAAATATGAGCTAAACCAATGCTAACCCTAGATAGGAGGAATAGGAAGACTATATATAGTCTTAGTGCAAAAGGGGGCGAAGTGGGGGGTACATGGGCTGCGGCCGACACATGGCAGCACACAGGTGTCGGACGTCCGGGAGTCACCGGTCGTCCGGAGGCTCGCGAGGTTCCGGACGTCCGGTGCCTATCGGACCTCCGTAAATTCGGCTCGGGTGGTCTTCGATCGGACGTCCGGTTGGGGTCGGACGTCCGGGCGTCGGTCGTCCGTGGGGCGTCAGAAGTCCGTGGTTTTTGGCTCGGGTGTGGAAGCGTCGGTCGTCCGAAGGGGGCCGGGCGTCCGGAGCCTGGAGGTTGTCGGACGTGCGGGGGTCGTCCGTCGTCCGGAGCCTGGGAACTTCGAGCAGTTCTTCTTCTTCTCTGTCTTCACGTCCATCTTCCTCCT
The DNA here is from genome assembly GCF_003073215.2 of Triticum urartu. Classification (NCBI taxonomy): domain Eukaryota; kingdom Viridiplantae; phylum Streptophyta; class Magnoliopsida; order Poales; family Poaceae; genus Triticum; species Triticum urartu. The sequence goes on from NC_053028.1 coordinate 388,176,892, forward strand.
CTTCTTCTTCTCCTTGCTCCTTAGCTTCTTCATGGCCAACTCCTAGATACCTGAGTATGCACAATGTCTCCGTTTGAGGTAGTAGCCATGACTCATGTGTACCGAAGTGGAAGTGTGAGAGGACATATGTCACCTCGGTTTCGAGAGCTCTTGCACGTGCTCGTGTCATGGGTCCGCTAGGCACTTGGTGAGGCGATGGTAGGTCCATGTGGATGACCTTGGGATGCTCCGCATCATCTCCCCTCCCTCGGGGAAGATCCGTACTTGGGTCGAATTCTTGATCACCATGGAAGGGCGAGAGGTCCTTCACATTGAAGATATCGCTCACGTTGTACTTGTTGCGTGGGAGGTCGATCTTGTAAGCGTTGTCGTTGTAGCGTGCAAAAACCTTGAAGGGTCCATCCGCTCGTGGTTGAATTTTGTACTTGCATTCTTGGGGAAAGCGGTCCTTGTGAAGGTGTAGCCACACGAGATCTCCAATGTTGAATACCATAGGTTTGTTGTTGAAGTTGAACTTGGTCGCAAGGCGTTGTACTTGGCGCTCGATGGTTTGCCTCATATCTAAATGCAACTTCTTGAGATTATTCATACATGCACTTGCGTACAAATTGATGCGCTCTTGTAGTGGTAGAGGGAGGATGTCCAATGGTGACAATGGGTTGAATCCGTAGACGACCTCGAAGGGGACTTGCCGGTTGTTGACTGTCTTGCTCGGTTGTAGGCGAACTCGGTGATAGGTAGGCACTCCTCCCACTCCTTAATGTTCTTCTTGATGAGTACTCAAAGTAGAGCGGAGAGTGTGCTGTTGGTCACCTCCATTTGGCCGTCGGTTTGTGGATGATACGCCGTGGAGAAGAGTAGCTTGATTCTGAGCTTGGCACATATGGTCTTCCAAAAGAGGTAAGGAACTTGACATCGCGGTCCAAGACGATCGTCTTTGGCACTCCATGTAGACGCAATATTTCCCTACAAAAGAGATTGGCAGCATGTGAAGCATCGTCTATCTTGTTGTAAGGAATGAAATGTGTCATCTTAGAGAAACGGTCCACAACGACAAATACCGAATCCTTTCCATTTCTAGTCCTAGGCAACCCAAGTACAAAATCCATGCTAATGTCTTTCCATGGTTGATATGGAATTGGGAGAGGCATGTAAAGGCCTTGGGATTGAGCTTTAGACTTAGCTTTGCGACATGTAGAGCATCGGTTGGTGAAGCGGTTGACGTCGCGAAACATCTTGGGCCAATAGTAGTTCTTGGAGAGCATGGTGAAAGTCTTGTCGCATCCAAAATGTCCCATTAAGACTCCTCCATGAGATTCCTGTAAAAGCAACAAACGAAGAGAAGACTCGGGGATGCAAAGCTTGTTAGCTCTCATAAGATATCCATCTTTGATGTAATAGCATTCCCAAGAGGTGTGCATCAAACACTTGGCATAAGGAGTAGCAAAAGTAGGATCGTGCTCATACAAGTCTTTTATATGCTCAAAGCCAATGACATCCAATTCAAGTTGAGTAACAAGCATGCATATGTGGGAAAGGGCATCCACCACAATATTTTCCTTACCTTTAATGTACTTGATGATATAAGGAAAAGACTCAATAAATTCACTTCATTTAGCATGATGCTTGTTCAACTTGGTTTGGCCCTTAAGATACTTGAGTGTTTCATGATCGGTATGAATGATGAATTCATGAGGGCGAAGATTGTGTTCCCATTCATGCAAAATGCAGACTAAAGCATATAGCACTTTGTCATAGATGGGGTAATTGAGTTGCGCTCCGGAGAGTTTCTCACTAAAGTAAGCTATGGGGCGCTTCTCTTGCATTAACACACCTCCTATGCCATTACCACTAGCATCGCAATGAATCTCAAAGGGTATGTCAATGTTTGGTAAAGCAAGCATGGGAGCATGAGTAAGCAAATTCTTAAGATCATTGAAAGCAGTGTCTTGGGATGGTCCCCAAGCAAAAGGCGCATTATTCTTGCTCAAAGCATGCAAAGGCGAAGCAATGGTGCTAAAATCTTTCACAAAGCGACGATAGAAACCCGCAAGGCCAAGAAAGCTACGCACTTGTTGCAAATTGGTTGGTTGTGGCCAAGTCTTAATAGCATTGATCTTGGACTCATCAACATGAACACCCTTAGAATATACAACAAAACCCAAGAAAACGAGCTTATCAACGCCAAAAAGGCATTTCTCCATATTAGCATAGAGATTCTCTTTTCGAAGAGTTTGTAAAACGGTTCAGACATGAGTGACGTGCTCTTCGAGAGACTTGCTAAAAACAAGGATATCATCAAAGCAGACCACAACAAACACACCAATGTAAGGGTGAAAAACATGATTCATAAGACGCATAAAAGTACCTGGTGCTTCCGATAGACCCATAGGCATGACTAACCACTCATACAAGCCAAACTTGGTTTTGAAAGCGGTTTTCCATTCATCACCCTCTTGTATGCAGATTTGATAGTAACCACTCTTAAGATCAATTTTGGAAAATATAGTGGCACCACTAAGTTCATCAAGCATATCGTCAAGGCATGGAATGGTATACCTATAACGAATGGTGATAGCATCGATAGGTCTACAATTGGAGCACATGCGAAAGTTACCGTCTCTTTTTGGCACAAGAATTACCGGGACGGCACAAGGGCTCAAACTTTCACGCACATGTCCATGGTCTATGAGATGCTTTACTTGCCTTTGTATTTCTTTGGTTTCTTCGGGGTTGACACGGTAGGGAGCTTTGTTCGGAAGAGGTGCTCCGGGGATGAGGTCGATGCGGTGCTCGATGCCTCATAGTGGAGGTAGTCCCGGAGGTAGCTCGTCGGGGAAAACATCATGAAATTCCTGCAAAAGAGATGATAACACTATATGTAGAGTGTGAGAGGTGTTAGCTTGTGTTTCATTGTCCTTGCAAAAAAGGACATAGTGTATCACACTAGATGGTTTCTCACACACTCCTCTTATCTCACTTTTGGTGGCAAATAGGACTAACTTCTTCTTTTCTCTCATCGTGTAGGCGCTCGGTTTTGGCTTGTGGCACTCACTCTCTTTTTGGTGGCTCGCTCTCTCACTATGCTCTCCACGATGGGTGGCTTGCTTGTCGACGACCACTTGGCATGGAGACATGGGACGAAGTGCGTACTCCTTTCCCTTCATCTTGAAGATGTAGTGGTTCGTTCGGCTGTTGTGGATGACTCCTCTATCAAATTGCCATGGGTGTCCAAGGAGAAGGTGGCAAACGGTCATTGGAACGACGTCGCACTCTAAGGTGTCTTCGTAGGCACCAATTTTGAAGGAGACTTGTACTCGATGCTCGACTTGGAGAGTGCCGGAGTCGCTAAGCGATTGCACTTTGTAGGGATGTGGGTGCTCCGTCTTGGGCAATTGGAGCTTGGAGCAAAGTTCTTCACTTGCGAGATTATGACAACTCCCTCCATCGATGGTGACCATGACGGATCTTCCATTGATGCCGACCTTGGTGTGGAATATGTGGCATATTTGGTCTTCGTCTTGGTGATCTTGGAGAGTCAAGACCTTGGAGACAACAAGAGCGGGACTTGAATCTTCATCGCAAAAGACTTGTTCCTCTTCATTGTTCACTTGTTGGTGCATGGCGACTTGTTCAAGAGCGTCCATTTCTCCTTCACTCATTGAGTCGTAAGTGCCGTCATCATTGAGGATCATGGTCCGCTTGTTGGTGCACTCGTAGGACTTGTTGCGTCGGCCTCCGCATGTGAAGCATTTGAAGGAACTTGTCTTGACGGTCTCATCGGTTGGGGTGGATGTTGATGAAGCTCTCGGCTTGAAGTTGCTCTTTGTAGGAGGATGACTTGGAGTTGACGAAGATTTCTTGGAATTCGACTTGTCGATGTTGCTTGTAGAAGGCTTGGTAGACAGTGTTGGAGTCATTGAAGCTTGGGTGTTGGAGAAACCGTATGACTTGGATGAGAACTTGGCATACTTGTAATCGTCTTACACTTGACGTTCCGCTTTTGTGGCTTGATGCACCATCTCGATGAGGTTCAAGTATGGTTGGAAGTCGGCGATCTTCTTGATAGGATGGTTGAGTCCATTCAAGAAACGCGCCATGGTTTGCTCATCATCTTCCGTAACATTGGCTCTTATCATGGCATCTCCATCTCCTTGTAGTACTCTTCGACGCTCTTGGTTCCTTGCTTGAGTAGTTGAAGTTTCTTGAAGAGGTCGCGGTTGTAGTAGGTAGGCACGAAGCATGCTCTCATGAAATCCTTCATTTGCGCCCAAGTAGTGATGGGTGGTTCACCTCTTGCCTCTCAGCGCTCGATAACTTGTTCCCACCAAATGAGGACATAGTCTTGGAACTCAAGGGATGCCATCACAATTTTCTTTTCTTCTTCATAGTTGTGCAAACGGAAGATTTTGTCGACCTTAAAAGCCCATGAAAGGTATTCTTCAGGATCGTTGCTTCCATTGAACTTGGGCATGGTGAACTTGAGCTTGCCGTAGTGTTGCTCTTCATTGTGTTGGGGTCGGGGATGATGACGTCCATGTTGTTGATGATTGTCAAGCTCGTGTTTCTCTTGGTGAGGAGGGTTGTCAATCTCATGTTGCTCTTGTCATGGAGGATTTCCACTGTCTTCATGCTCTTGATGAACTTGGTGTCCTTGAGGAGCTTGTGGTGGGGCTTGTCGAGCTCAAGGAGGGACTTGAGGAACTTGTCGATGCACGCGAGCTTGAAATCTTCGTTCGTGAGCTTCGTCGCGAAGTGCTTCTTTATGTTCACGAGCTTGTCGGCCTCGGTTGGCTACGGCTCGACTTGCATCTTGGAGGGCTTGTTGCACCTCAAGTGCTTGAGCATCTCGTAATTGTTGCTCTTGATGCTATGCCTTGGCATATTGTGCTTCTTGGTGTAGACGTGCTCGCTCTTCCTCTTCATGTTGTCGTTGTCGTTGCCGTTCTTGTGCTAGCGCAAAAGCCTCTTGGGTTTGACGTTGCCGGTCCTCTTGAGAGTTGGTGTAATGTAGAGGATTGAGGCTTGCTTGACGATCATTGCGCGCAGCACGTCGAAGATTGTTGGATGTCGGTGTACTTGAGCCGGAGAGGGTGAAGTCGGAGTGTCGACTTCAGCGGGTCCGTCTTGATGAGGACGAAGTGTAAGAAGAGCGGTTGAGCAACAAAGCACGAATCTTGTCCATTCTTGCGTCGTTCTCTTGCTTGTAATCGTCGAGCTTGTGGTCGAAGTAGTCCCTTGTACGTTGCTTAGAGAGTCGCAAGTCGGCGGCGAGGTTGTCAATGCGTTCACTCATTGCTTGTTGCTCTTGCCGCAAAGCATGTTGTGCACCAAAGAGGTGGCTCTTGGTGACGTCGGAGTTCATGTCGTCGTCGTGCTCAATGAAGAGTGGGTTGGTAGAAGTACTTGGCCTATCCATCATTCCGAGAAAAATGTGAGTGGTAGAAAGAGAAGAACGATACCAAATGTACCTTGACCGAAGATGAAAGTGGATCAATGATCACTCCAACACTAGTAGAAATAGGGCCTGCAGTCCCGGTTCATAAGGGCCTTTAGTCCCGGTTCTTGAACCGGGACTAAAGGGTCGGTACTAATGCCCTGACCCTTTAGTCCCGGTTGGTAACACCAACCGGTACTAAAGGTAATTTTCTGATTTTTTTATTTTTTTTGAATTTTTTTGAAATTTTTTTATTTTCAAATTTCTGATTTAATTTAACCTCTAATCTCTAATAACCCCTCTCATCACTGCTCAATTTAATCTCTAATCACCCCTCATCATTCCAAATCATCTAACTTCCCGGACGGTCACCCATCCTCCCACTCCCCCAGCCTGAGCACGCTTAACTTCCAGGTTCTATTCTCCCTCGTTTCCAAGTCTGCACTCGTTGTTTTCCTGACAATAGTAAGATGTTAATCCTATTAACCCTCAGGATTTTAGCTTGAGCATGAAGTCACACATTTCACTGTTTGAGTTTGAAACTATTGTTCTAAAAAACAATAATTATTTAGTAACACTAATATTTCTTGAATAAGTAGTTTGACCATTGTTTGACCACAGTTTGACCATAGTTTGACCAGATTTGACCAAAATTCAAAAAAACTGAAATAATTATTTAATAACACTAATATTCTTGAATAATTATTTAGTAACACTAATACTTCTTGAATAAGTAGTTTGACCATAGTTTGACCAGATTTAATGAAAATTAAAAAAAACTGAAATTTGAGCATAACTTTTTTTCCTTTTGGAATTTGAGGATTCTACAAATTTGCAAACAGGCCATAGGCCGTCTCCATCAGATGTAACTTTTCGAGTAGATGATTTTTCATATAAAAAACTTTTTAATCCGAGTTCGTATGCAAAAGTTATGCCCACTTTACAAATTCCAGAGAGATTTTGTAAATAAAGTCGAAATTCATATTTGTAAATTTTCCCAACAACTAGACCACATATCACATGGGAAACTTATTTTATTTTATTTTATTGACATTTCCATCATTTTCTTTTGTTTTTTCTAAAACTGAAAAGGTGGTCCACAGGGGGGGGAGTTTGAAAATTGGACCTTTAAGGCCATTAGTCCAGGTTGGTGCCACCAACCGGGACTAATGGGCATCGCACCCTTTAGTCCCGGTTCGTGGCATGAACCGGGACTAAAGGGCCAAGGTGAACCGAGACTAATGCCTTAGCCGCACGAACCGGGACTAATGCACCCATTGGTCCCGGTTCTGGACTGAACCGGGACTAATGGGGTTACCCGGCCTGGACCAAATCCCCCTTTTTCTACTAGTGCAATGTGGACAAGGAAATAGCACAATTGGTACCAATTCTTGTCGGTTTCTCACACCTACAAAAGTAAAAGCTTATGGTGGAGCTTGGTTAGGATGGTGGCACAAAATTTGATGCAATTGTAAGTGAGCTTCAAAAATGTTGTAAACGATTCGCAAGATTGCAATGCAACAAGTAGACCAAGCAATATAAGGTACACGGAAACACACACACAAAAAGATAAGCGGGGTCGTGCAACCAAGGGTGAGCCAAAATGTGGAATCCACAAAAATTCTCTTGTTGCAAAACACTAGAGAGACGCTAGCACGATTGCACAATAGGCAGATACAAAGACTTGTGCACAACCTACTAAGCAAAAATTCAACGACTTCTATCCCAAGTATGCTCTATGCAAGGTGTTTCTATGATATGATCCAAGATGATCTAATATGACAATCTTAATGTTGTATGATGCTATGGTTCTTGCTTAACCTTTTGCTTAAAAGATTGTTTGGCTCTTTGATGTTTGAGCTCTTTTCTCATGCAATGCTTCACGAACCAAGATAGCAATTGTGTATGCGATGACAACCTTGTGACACAAGAGATGATACCAAGATATGCAACAATGATGTATGTATGCTATGGGAAGTATGATCACTAATGTGCACAAGTCTCGTTGTCAGAAATACTCAAAAGCTAGTCTCAATGGGTAAGCGACACAATGGAGTAAGGCTATGATGGCTGTCAATGTAATGGCAAGAATGATATGTCCAATACTAAGGTGAGGTTACCATTTCTTGCATACGGTATGGTGTCAAAATGGTGGCACGAATACCAAGATGTAGTCGAGGTGGTCATTCTTGATGATGCAGTCGTGCCGAAGATGAGCGGCGGTGATGTTGATGTCGAACCGTACCTAGATAGCCGAAACACAAAAGGATACGGAACCGCAACTCAAATTCTCAAAGCTCGAAGTGGCAACACATGTCGGAGTGTGAAACGGGTAATCAATGGTGGTGGTATGCAGAAGTGGTGATGGTGTATAGGTGGTAGGAGTGCGTATGCGGAAAATGTGGGCGGTGGTGGTGACTAAACTAAAAAAATTCAGTTCCGTCAGAGAACGTCGGACGTCCGGGCTGGGCCGGTCGTCCGGTCGTTGGACGTCTGGAGGGGGTCAGACGTCCGATGCCTGGGCGATTTTCAGGCACGGGAAGAAGAACACGTGTATGAGGTGGATGAGGTGAAAATCATCAAATCCGGGTGATTTAGTGGAAGGAAAGGGTGGAGACAAAGGGGGAAAAGGTAGATCCACTCAAGGCAAAGCAACTCCACGGATCAAATCCAACAAAATTTCAACACACCAACAAATTACAAAAAAAATTGGGGATATTTTTGTTGGGGATTTTCGAGTTAGGGAGAAAATCAACAAAAACAAGGCTAGCAACACAACGGGGAGGCTCTGAAATCATGATCAACGTGGCTCTAGATACCAAGATGATGTAGGGTAGAAACCCTAGGGGCCGATCTTTCATGAAAGGAGCGGATCCCGCGATGAACACGAAGAACACAAGGAGGGAAACGAGGGAAAACATGGGGGAAACACAAGCGAAACACTAAACCAACAAGAAATAGTCACACATGTGCTAGATCCTCAAGCACATAAGAGATCACACGGTACACGATCAACTAGGGACAATACAAAGGTAGCCGGTCTTCTTCGTGAGGAGGTATGGAATCCACGAGGGGATCTTCCCTTAGAGGGGTCTTGAATCCAAAGGGATCTTCTCCGAAGAGGGGCCACAGTCTCTCTCATGGAGTAGATCTAATGTGGATGAGCAATGCTCTATCTGTAAATATGAGCTAAACCAATGCTAACCCTAGCTAGGAGGAATAGGAAGTCTATATATAGTCTTAGCGCAAAAGGGGGCGAAGTGGGGGGTACATGGGCTGCGACCCGACACATGGCAGCGCACCGGTGTCGGACGTCTGGGAGTCACTAGTCTTTCGGAGGCTCGCGAGCGTCCGGACGTCCGGTGCCTGTCGAATGTCCGTAAATTTGGCTCGGGTGGTCTTCGGTCGGACGTCCGGTCGGGGTCGGACGTCCGGGCGTCGGTCGTCCGTGGGGCGTCAGAAGTCCGTGGTTTTTGGCTTGGGTGTGGAAGCGTCGGTCGTTCGAAGTGGGCCGACCGTCCGGAGCCTGGAGGTTGTCGCACGTCCGGGGGCCGTCGATCGTCCGGAGCCTGGAGACTTCGAGCAGTTCTTCTTCTTCTCCGTATTCACGTCCATCTTCCTCTTCTTCTTCTCCTTGCTCCTTAGCTTCTTCATGGCCAACTCCTAGATACCTGAGTATGCACAATGTCTCCGTTTGAGGTAGTAGACATGTCTCATGTGTATCGAAGTGTAAGTGTGAGAGGAGAGATGTCACCTCGGTTTTGAGAGCTCTTGCACGTGCTTGTGTCATGGGTCCGATAGGCACTTGGTGAGGCGATTGTAGGTCCATGGGTATGACCTTGGGATGCTCCGCATAAGAGGCTACCAAGGATAAACAACTAGGTTGTCGGATCCCACACATACCAAGCATTTCAAATCATACACACAATATGATCGATATGTGCAAATACAATATGGCATCACAACAGAACTCTACAAATCAAACTATTTATTCATTAGGCTCCGAGGAGCCAAGTTTTACAAGCATGGGTCTCATGTCCCAACATACAGGGCATACAAGTAACCAGCGGAAGCATAAACATGTCTGAGTACAGACAACTACATTTGAAAAAGGCTGAGAAGCCTGACTATCTACAAGACCCTCCCAAGGGTACAAGATCGTAGCTGAGGTAACAAGCTAAACGTCGAAGTCCACGCGGAACTACTAGTGAGACTGAAGTCTCTATGCAAAAATATAAATTAAGCAAACATGAGTACAAATGTACCCAACGAGACTTACATCAGAACTAGATACATATGCATCAGTATCAACAAAGGGATGGTGGGGTTTAACTGCAGCAAGCCAGCTTTGACTCAGTGGCTATCCTGAACTACGTCTGCAAGTAACCCTTTTGAGGTGGCACACACGAGTCCACATATTCACCAATCAATACACCACTATGGATCCGCTCCCGTCTCCCTACGAGAACACCATCCATATCACTCATGCTTATCTTGCGCATTTTAGAGTATCCACTTTCACTTGTCTATGAACTATATAGGCAACCAAGTAGTCCTTTACTGCGGACGCGGCTATTCGAATAGATGATGTTAACCCTACAAGGGTGTACTTCTTCACACACGCTCTCACCACTTACCACCGTTTACATGACATCTACTCGGCAACCTTCAAGCGAAAGCCCAGCGAGGGTGTCGGCCACGACCTGACTAACCACACAAGTCCCTAGTCTAGGCTTATCACCTATTCGGGTTCCATCTGCAAGGAAATCCAGACGGGGTGTCCTCAACGGCCCCAGACAATGTGTACAGGGTTCTCGGGTCACCAAACGGGCGACTCGGTACACCGGGCCACGTGCCTACCGCATCATAGCCCACCCCTCAGGCCAGCGCTGCGCACAGCCTCCAGCATACTACAAACACCAGAAACTACTTGCAACTCCTGAACAGAGGACAGGGGCGGTTAATAAGTCAAGAGGGTCCATTGGTTTCGGGCCCAACGCATGGTAGTAGCTGGTCTTAAATCACATACACATATCTCAGTTCCTGAGGACGGTTCCAATGAAACAACCCACTATGTACTCTTACATGGCCTCTCATCGTTACCTTTACCAAATCGTGTTCACACACTTAGCTCACACACCGTCGGAAATGTTCATCACCATTCCAATTCATCCCCGATGAATCGGACCTGACTCAACTCTAAGCAGTAGCAGGCATGGCAAACAAGCATGAGTGAGTAGGCACAACAGGGTTCAAACAACTCCTATCATGCTAGTGGGTTTCACCTATTTAACGTGGCAATGACAGGTCATGCAGAGGAAAGGGGTTCAACTACCACAACATGTAACAGTTGAATCATTGTTGTCCTAATGTAGTAAAAGAGAGCAGGAGCGAGAGAGTGGGATTGTATCAGAATGAACAAGGGGGTTTTGCTTGCCTGGCACTTCTGAAGATAGTAATAGCTCTTCATCGGTGTCATCGAACTCATCATCAGAGCCACGTCTACTGAGAGGGGACAAATACCGGCAATAGAGAAGGAACAAAATCAATGCAATGCAACAATATGATGCATGATCATGACATGGCAATATGCCGTTGATCGAGCTAATGAAACTAGCAACCATATTAAATGATGTTGGTTTGAACCAAAGGTTCAACTTCAAACTCCATGTAAGACATTTCAAATGCCATTTATTCAAATTGTCACATACAACAACTTTAGTTTGGTCAAACATGCATGGCAATGCCATAAACAGATTCATCATATTTTTCTGATCATTTTTTATATATAACTTATTTCATTTGGAGTTACAGTTTATTTTCTATGTATTTTTTTTAAGTTTTCACATTTCTGGAATTTCCTGAATTATTTTTAATCCTGAAAACTATTAATTACGTCAGCATGACAGCAGCATGACATCAGTAGGTCAACCGGGGATGACCACGGTCAAACCTGACCAGTGGGGCCCAAAGGTCACTGACACACTGGTTAAGCCTGGTCAAATCTAGCGCTGACTGGGTTTGACCCAGAGGTAGGGCCCGCTGTCAGTGGCAGTGAGGTGGCTAACTAGTGGGGTTAGTCCTCAATGACTCTGCCATGTCGGCACTCGCCGGAGCTCGACCGGCCGTGACCAAACGATAGCGGGGAACTTGCCGGAGTTGCTCAGAACGGCACTACAGCGCGTCATTTCACGCACGGTTTGCGGCTATGACAAGCTGGCGGTGCAACGCATCCAAAGGAGCAATCTGGATGATGCGGAGCATCCTACGGTCATCCCCATGGAACTACCATCCCCTCACGAAGTGCCAAGAGGACCCATGACTCGAGCTAGAGCTAGAGCGAAGCAGAAGAAGTCAACTCCAGGGCCCGGACATCCGGCCGCTGAAGACTTCCACCATAGCAACATTCCAGCCGCCGAGCATCTACAGGCCCCGGAAATCGGGCCTCAAGCCCGGATATCCGGACACCACCGATCCAGAGAGCAGCAAGGCCAGCGCCTCCAGCCCGGACATCCGGCCCGACGCCGGGATGTCCGGCCTCCCCTGTCCGTGCATAGTGTAAGGGACCGTGGCCCGTGTACCCCTTCGCCCACCTAGACTATATATACTCTTCTCCTACCTACATTTATGGTTAGCATTGGTTTAGCTCATATTAGAGATAGAGCATTGCTCATCCACATCAGATCTACTCCACGAGAGAGACCGCGGCCCCTCTTCGGAGAAGATCCCTTTGGATTCAAGACCTCCTTGCGGAGAAGAACTTGAAGACCTCCTCACGGAGAAGACCGGCTACCTTTGTATCGTCCTTTGTTGTCCGTGGATCGTGTGATCTCTTATGTGCTCGAGGATCTAGCATATGTGTGACTATTTCTTGTTGGTTTAGTGTTTCTCTTGTGTTTCCCCTCGTGTTTCCCCTCGTGTTCTTCATGTTCATCGCGGGATCCGCTCCTTTTGTGAAAGATCGGGCGATTAGGGTTCTACCCTACATCATCTTGGTAACTAGAGCCATGTTGATCACGATTTTAGAGCCTCCCCATTGTGTTTCTAGCCTTGTTTTTGTTGTTTTTGTCCCTAATTCGAAAATTCCCCACAAAACTAGCCCCCCAAAAAATTGTGATTTGTTGGTGAGATGAAGTTTGTTGGATTTGATACACGGATTTCGTGTGTTGCAGGTAGATCTAGCTTTCCATCCAGTTTTCCCCAATTTCCATTCACAAATTCTTCTGAATTTTTCCCGGATTTTCCACCTTCCACTCGGAGTTCGTCCGGATCCAGAGCCCGGACATCTATATCGGTAGCCAGGACATCCGGCACCCCGGACATCCGGCTATCACACCCGGACATCTGGCCCGTGGCAGCAATATCTCCATCCACCGCCCCGTTTTCCGTCCATATTTTGCCAAATTTTGTTCCGGTGCCCACATATACTTCCGCATACCACATACACTTCCACATAGCACCACCATCGCTTACCACTCCCAACACCGACAATTTTGGTCCAGTTTTGCTTTGAGAATTTGAGTTGCGGTCCCGTGTCCTATTGTGTTTCGGCTATTTAGGTTTGGTTCGACATCAACATCACCGCCGCTCATCTTCTCCACGGACACGTCATCAACGACGACCACCTCGACTACATCTTGGTATTCATGCCACAATTTTGACACCATCAACCGTTTCTTTCTTATAGGGAACCAACGAACGGTAACATCACGTTGGTATTGGATGCATCATTCTTGCCATTACATTGATAGCCATCATAGCCTTACTCCTTTGCGTCTCTTACCCATCGAGACTAGCCTTTGAGTATTGTCGACAACGTGACTTGTGCATATTAGTGATCATACTTCGCGTAGCATACATACATAATTGTTGCATATCTTGGTATCATCTATTGTGTCACCAGGTTGTCATCGCATACACAATTGCTATCTTGGTTGGTGAAGCATTGCATGAGAAAAGAGCTCAAACAACAAAGAGCCAAACAATCTTTTAAGCAAAAGGGAAATATAAGCAAAGAGCTTTTAAGCAAGAACCATAGCATCATACAACATTAAGATTGTCATACTAGATCATCCTGGATCATATCATAGAAACACCTTGCATAGAGCATACTTGGGATAGAAGTCGTTGCATTTTTGCTAAGTAGGTTGTGCACAAGTCTTTGTATCCGCCTATTGTGCAATCGTGCTAGCGTCTATCTACTGTTGTGCAACAAGAGCATTTTTTTAGATTCCACATTTTGGCTTACCCTTGGTTGCACGACCACACTTATCTCTTTGCGTGTGTGTTTCTGATAGAGGCAAAAGTGTCCCATCTTTCAACGAGATGGTGGCTATCGTTTTGGTGGAAGCCGACTTTGACAATCCGACTACGAACGTGCGAGGACGTCGCGCCTGAGCAATCGCTAAACCAACTCCAAGAGGTTATTGACCAAGCCGGAGCACGATCAACCTGACCACGAAGGTCTGTTCCTGTAGGCAAACAAAGAACAAGCAAGAAACTAAGATTGCAATATGGATATTGCGAATATACGAGGAAAGCTTTATTGATCAAGGTGGGGTTATGTGACGCCTTTGACTAGTCATTGGACACAAACGAAGTACGCGAAGTTGCACCTATGGTGAACTTTAATCTAAACAAAAACCAAAGTCTAAACGACGCCCTAAGGGTTGTATATATGGAGGAAAAGGGGGTAATTTCGTGTCCCTTGGAGGAGGGGTCCGAAACCAACCCTAACTCTTGTTTCCCCACACATACGGACTCTAAAAACAGCCTATACTTATGTATTTCAAAAATACATGGGCCTGGCCCAAAAATAAGGTGACGCAGCACCTAGGATAGCCTCTGGACGAAATTTATGAAGTGGCAACTTGTATATTTCGTCCAAGGCTTCATGCACTCATTATGGTGGCTTCAAAGTCCTGGAATCATCACTTGTAACTCCGTTCTTGTTCCCCTTGTGCATGCCATCATCTCCATGCATGAACTAGCTCCAAGGTCATCTTTCTTGTCCAAGTTAGGCCCTTCATTTGTAAGCAAAACAAATGTATCCAATGTAGGCAACATCATATTCTCATGAACATTAGAATTTTTACCAAGAAATGAAAGTACCTGGTAATTTAATCGGCGTGTGCGAGCTCTAGTAACTGGTCCAGTATGTATAGCAGTAGGGGATGTGGGTGTAACAATGGTATTGATGTCCTTATCATCCTCCCCTTCTTGAAATGAAGTCGTCCTCGACAGAAGCTCATCTTCCTCACCCAAATAAGGCTTCGAATATGCAATGTTAAAAGTGGGACTAACTCCAAAATCTGCAGGCAGCTCAAGTTTATATGCATTATCATTTATTTTCTCTAACACCTTAAAAGGACCATCAGCACGTGGCATTAGCTTTGATTTGTGCAAATTAGGAAATCTATCCTTACGCAAATGTAACCAAACAAGATCTCCAGGTGCAAACACAACATGTTTTCTACCCTTATCTCCAGCAAGTTTATATTTAGCATTCGTACGCTCAATATTTCCCTTAGTTAACTCATGCATTTTTAAATCAATTCAGCACGTTCTTTAGCATCAAAATTAACCTTCTCCGAAGATGGAAGATGCAACAAATCAATAGGTGCACGAGGTAGGAAACCATACACAATTTCAAAAGGGCACATCTTAGTAGTAGAATGGAATGAACGATTATAAGCAAATTCAATATGAGGCAAGCATTCTTCCCACATTTTCTTATTATTCTTCAAAACATCCCTAAGCATAGTAGACAATGTTCTATTGACTACTTCAGTTTATCCATCAGTTTGGGGTTGACAAGTAGTACTAAAAAGTAGTTTAGTCTCAAATTTAGCCCATAAACATCTCCTAAAGTGGCTAAGAAATTTAGTATCACGATTTGAAACAATAGTATTTGGCACACCATGCAAGCGAATAATTTCACAAAAGAACAAATCAGCAACATTAACAGCATCATCGCTTTTATGACATGGTACAAAGTGTGACTAAACTAAAAAATATGCTATCCCTCCCCTTCATTGTTAGAGGTAAACCTAAAACAAAGTCCATAGATATGTCCTCCCAAGGAACACTAGGTACAGCCCATGAGGATTGAGTCGTTGTTGACGCTCAAAATTGGCACAGTCATAAAATTAGCATAGGTTATATAAAGACCAATTCAAACTTATGATTGGAAGTCACCTTGGAATGTCTCTCTTCGAGAAGATCAAGATGGATATGAAGATGGTATAAAACGGAGCTCGGACTCAAAAGTTATGACAAGTTCAGAGATGCTCATGTTGACACCAGAGTAAATAAAGGCATAAAACTTAATCAATATGGCCTCTTATGGAAAACGTTTACACATGAAAGTTGTGCGTCTCGTCGAAACGGTGGATTTTGATATAAAAATCATCTTAATCCGAGGGCGTATGCAACCTGTGGAGGCAAAACAAGGTCATAAACAGAAGCTGCATAGTCATTTCGGACCGACCGAGTTGATTTGATCGGTGAGACCGAGTTGGTCCGAAAATTTACCAGAGAGTTGGCAATGTTGACTCGGTAGGACCGAAGCAAACCAATCGGTGAGACCGAGTTGATCCGAGAAATTGTAGAAGGATACAAAGAGTTGGCAAAGTTCACTCGGTGGGACCGAAATGAACCAATCGGTGAGACCAAGTTGGTCTGGGAAATTACCAAAGATTCCTGTCCGAGTTAAGTTAGGGTTTTTGATGTTTTGGACGGAATTTTTAGTCCTTTTCTTGTACGGGAAGTCCAGCCGCCTCATAAATAGATGAGAGGTGACGGCCGATTGAACAACACACAATCGAACACATCAATCTATCATCTTTTACCTTTACCTTTATCTCCCTCCCTTGTTCTTCTTATTTCTCGTTCTTCGTTCATTCTTCTTGTTGCAGGGCGAAGAACCTCAAGGCCCTAGGGTCGATCAGGTCGACCTAGGGCAGCGCATAGCCACCGCGCGCCCTGACGGGGTCCCTCCCGGGCGCGTGGGGGTTTCGGTTCCTCAAAAGCACCCGCCGGATTGCTTGCATACCGCGCTTCCGGTCGGGTCCCCTTCGACGTGACCTGCGGTGCATCACCCTCGGCGTTGGAGGTCACGGTGACGTGTTCGTGTGCGAACACACTTTTTGGCGACTCCGCTAGGGATGAAGCATTGAACGGTCTCCGGCCCGTTCTTGCTATGAAGAGATCGTCATCTAGGGTTTGCAATCTACAAAGGTAATATGAATACGCAATTCACATATGTAGATGCAAATAATGCGTATGTTGTTGCTAGATCATCTAATGAGCATAATGTATCGGCTAGCCCTAGCTTTATTAATCATGCATCTAATTATGTGCAAGGGCCGATGCAACAAAATCTCCATGATTCTACTTCATATAATTTTAGCAACATGCAACATATGTATCCCAACTCCCATGCATCGGCAACCCCACAAATTTATATGCCGATGAATAACATGATAAGTTTGGTTAATCAAGTTGAGACACCCTATGAAGGAACTTCCAATGGTATGCAACAAAGTGTTTCAAGTTTTTATTCATCGGCAAATAACTTGCAGTATGTTAATCCAAATGTGCCGGTGGATAAGGGAATTGGCCATGTTACTACTAGTTATTTGGCCAATTACCCTCAACCATCATATGCTACACCTCATGTTAGTAATTTTTCAGCACCGCATTCAACTAGAGATGTTCATAATTCGGCCCCGCATCTTCATGGTCATAGCCGAATAAGTGAAATTTTTACAGGAACACATGTGCCGTCATCAAATAATGTAGCATATAATGCATACTCTATGCAATTTGAGAATTTCGGCAACACTCGGGAATCATTGCCAAAAGAATCTGAAAGTATTGCGGAGCAATCTCTTCCAGAAGCGGTTGTGGCTGCATTAAAAAAGAGCTTGGCACAAAACAAGAGGATTAGAGCTCTTTGCCTTGAACAATATGAAAAGGGGTAGTTTCCTGATTATGCTGCAATAAAGGCTAGAGTTTTGCAAGAAGATGAAACTTCATCAATCGATAGAATTGGCGAGAGAGCATATCGTTATACAGAAGTGCATACACCTCCACCTAGTACTGCAACATATTATACACCCCCTACACAGTTGCAAAATTTCGGCAACACTAACAGTTCATTGCCAAAAGATCCTAAAAGCATTAGGGGCAAACTACATTAGAGAGGGCTGAAATTGAGAGGGGAGTTAAATCTTTGCGCGATAGGGTGCAAGTACTTTGCCAAGAGAGAATTGATAGGGAATTAGCTCAAAGAAAAGAAACCTTGCCAATTGATATAACCGGTGAAAAGAATGATGATTTGGAAACTAAAAGTGCTTCGGTTGAAAAAGCCGAATCAAGTTATATATATTCCGAATCCATCAATTCCAAAGAGGCAAACATTATTGAGAAAGGGCATAGAAAGTATAGCAAGACAGCCATACTTGATTTTTCTAAAGTTAATGGAACCTACTTCCTGCCCTATGAGTTTCGTGCCATAGAAATTGGTGAGCTTCAAGAACAAGAACAAGTAGCCAAAGAAAGTTTGGTGGACGAAGATCTTGAAACTAATGATGCACCAAATCAAGAAAAAGATGATGACAAGGCGTTGGTGAGCTATTCGAAGATGGAGCAAGATATTCTTCAAGTCACACCACCATGATGCTCTCCCAACATATTTGAAGAGGTATGTCTAGAAATTAATTTACCTGTTTTCAGATTTGGTCATGACTTAGTTGTTGACGCATACATTAGAAAAATCTTCATAAGAAATATTGAGAGACCAATGAAGAAGGGTAATTTATTTGTTAGCAATCAGATTGTCACAAAGCATATCGGTCAACATATTGCACCATTCAGAAAGACCGATAGTGAAAAATTATTGCAGCCAAGGCTTTCCCCATTGCTTTATCTAAAGCTCATATATAATTGGGTAGCTTTGCTTATTTCGTACTTGGCTTGCACTTGGTCTCAACTAAGACATGTATGTTCTAAATATCTTCGTTTCAGAAATTTAAGGCCAAGGTTAAATCTATTGCGAAAACCGATGCTAATGTAATTTCTTATCCAAAGGCATCGGAGATAGAGTGGAAAACACAATGCATAGCCGAATGGGAAGATTCCAAATCTGAACCATTCGTTTGCTTACCTCCAAAGCCGTTCACACAACAAGATCGGCTAGAAAACAAGAAGTATACCTTCAATTCAAGCATGTGTGATCAAATATTTGATTTGTTGCTGAAAAATAATTACATTACAATCCTTGATCACCATGTTAAGCCATCAATCCAAGGACGAATGCATTGTAAGTTGCATGATTCATTCAAGCATAATTTTGAGGATTGCAACATGTTTCATCAAATAGTTAAATCGGCCATTGAAAAAGGACGATTGAAGTTTGTTGAAACACCAAGGGATGACCGGTCTATTCCAATTGGTCCCGATGGCAAAAAGTTTTTGCATCGGCTGCTTCAAGCCAATCCATTTAAAGAGAAGGTAAAAACTTTAGGTGATGGGATCAATCTTTCATGTAAAGAAGTTGTTGAAGAGCATAATGAACATAATCTTGAGGGCGAGAATTCCATCGAAGATACAATGGAGACGCCAAGGACTGGGGGGGGGGGCAGCAAGCAAATCCAATGATCGATGAAAGCAAACCAAAAGAAAACAAAGGACGAAATAAGCGCAAGTGTAAGAGATCAAAAATCACCTTCGCTGAACTATTGGATAAATATCAAAAAAAGAGTGGAGAGAAGAATGCTTATCGGCCAAATCATTCAAAGAAACCAAGGTCACCCCCAAAGCGCAAATATGAGGGTCGGCATTGGCAAAGTGAGAATCTCAATGCAGCATATTCATATCCTTACTTTGGGCCGCCAATGCCGATGTCGTGGATACCTCCCTATGCTCATGTAAATCCATATCCATCATGGGACAGGTATGATACAAGGACACATTACCCATCTTATTTTGGACCATCTCACCAACATTATGCAGCTCCTCGAAAATCAACATTTGATGAACAATCACATGTCAAAGACCATTTCAATCACAAGGAATCGGTCCGGAGCTCAAGGAACAAGAAAGAGGTGGTCAAGCAAGTTTACCGTGTTAAAAAAGATGGCCGTAAGAGTGCTACTTCAGATTTGATCTCAAATGAAAAAGAGCCAATTAAAGTGTTGACATTGGCTACTAAAGGCGATGAGGCAAGTCAATCAGGTGCCAAATCTGAAGAGACGAAGTTGAGAGTGCAAAAGGTAAAACAAGAGTTGCCGTTGCTTTAAACAAAATCACAGTCAGGGTGCCCAATCGGCTTATCATATTGGCAAAAGAAGAAATTGCAAAAACTTAGTGCACAAGAACTTGAGGAAAGGAATATGGCATGGATTCTGAAAGGAAGTGCCCAAAATGAGAATTATGTGCAAGCTTCCATTACAAGAAGTACAATAAAAGTGAAGAGAGAGAAGGATGGAAGCAACAAACAATTAAGTCGAAGGAGTGCATCACAACATCGAAATCTTAGGTTAGCACATCATCCATTTTCTTCAACCATGCCATTGATATCTTTACCATGGAACTCATCCCTAGGTATGATCAATTACCCTCCATGGATTTATTTTCATCCATGGATGGAACATAATCTTCTATATCATGAGAGGGTATTACCAAATCACTATACATTTGATTAGCTACAAGTTTGTTGTTGATCCAAAGAGCCAAAATACTTGATTTGCCATTTCATTTGTTTATTTCGGCTATACATGCTTTGGTGGATGAATTCTACATGAACCTTCTGGAGGTGGCCGATATTTATTTATAGCCCTAAGAATATGACAAAGCATGGCCGGTGTACCATTCTAACATCGTCCTTAGTTTGGTTGGAGAGCAAGACAAGGTACATGTTCATGGAAATCTATACATATACTTATATTATGCTTGCATGGAGATGAAACATTATGACCGGTGCCATTCCAAATATGTTGCATAGACCGATTCATAGAAATTGAGTGGGTTTATGCTTTGATTTAATATATATGATTCGGCCTACGAATATGAGAGGCCAAATCATTGTTGTTTTATTATCGACCATTGGATTTATGACATGTATAATATTGATATTAGCCTTGTCTTTTTAGTACTATGGAGATTATGTTTTGATGGTTGAATTCATAACAATGGCCAATGTGTTGGTGTTGTTTATATATATCCTTATGGTACTATTTTGTGAAGCCTCATGCCACTTAATTTTTTTTTTGCACAGTAATCAAAGCCAAATATGCAATGTTATTCGGTTTGGACCTTTTAGGTGCCATAGGTGCTACCCACATTGAGGCTTTGGGTGATTCGTTATGAGTAGTGCAACAAATATCCAAGGGTCATCAATGTTTTGACGAATCACTAATAGTTTACCTTGAGGTATCTCTAGATATAAAATTTACCTTGGGTTGCTTTAATATTTCTCATATATCTAGACATGAAAATTGAAGAGCAAATGAGTTGGCGCAACAAGCATCCGGCTACCATGTAGATCATGGTGTATTGCACATCTATCAATAGCCGATGCTTGATCTCACCGACATAGGTAAGGCCGAACCAAAGCCCATTGCTTCGGCCACTAATGAAATTTGTATGCAGGTGAAAGAAAGGATTAGAGGGAGTTCATTCTTGATTATCTGCAAAATCCTAGCAAAAGGGTGAACGATATGGTTCAGATGATGGTTTTGATCTATGGAACCTTATCACCGGATTGTTATAGAAGTTGAGAAGTTTTTCACCCATGTTTGCATCAAGAGGTTCAAACAAGCAATTGCCGATATATACTTATCATCCTAAGAAGATGCAGAATGGCCGATGGAGTGTTGACATTGTCCTTAGAACCAACATGGTACAAGTTATTTTTCGGCATGCTAGCTATGCCGAAAAACAGGGGGACATGTGTTGTCGCTCAAAATTGGCACATTCATAAAATTAGCATAGGTTATATAAAGACCAATTCAAACTTATGATTGGAAGTCACCTTGGAATGTCTCTCTTCGAGAAGATCAAGATGGATATGAAGATGGTCTAAAATGGAGCTCGGACTCAAAAGTTATGACAAGTTCAGAGATGCTCATGTTGACACCAGAGTATAGAAAGGCATAAAACTTAATCAATATGGCCTCTGATAGAAAATGTTTCAACATGAAAGTTGTGCGTCTCGATGAAACGGTAGATTTTGATATAAAAATAATCTTAATCCGAGGTCGTATGCAACCTGGGGAGGCAAAACAAGGTCAGAAACAGAAACTGCAGAATCATTTCGGACCGACCGAGTTGATTTGATCGGTGAGACCGAGTTGGTCCGAAAATTTACCAGAGAGTTGGCAATGTTGACTCGGTAGGACCGAAGCAAACCAATCGGTGAGACCGATTTGATCCGGGAAATTACAGAAGGATACAGAGAGTTGGCAAAGTTCACTCGGTGGGACTGAAATGAACCAATCGGCGAGACCGGGTTGGTCCAGGAAATTACCAAGGATTCCTGTCCGAGTTAAGTTAGGGTTTTTGATGTTTTGGATGGAATTTTTAGTCCTTTTCTTGTACGGGAAGTCCAGCTGCCTCATAAATAGATGAGAGGTGATGGCCGATTGAATAAAACACAATCGAACACATCAATCTATCATCTTTTACCTTTACCGTTATCTCCCTCCCTTGTTCTTCTTCTTTCTCGTTCTTCGTTCGTTCTTCTTGTTGTAGGGCGACGAACCTCGAGGCCCTAGGGGCGATCAGGTCAACCTATGGCAGCCCATAGCCGCCGCACGCCCCTGACGGGGTCTCTCCCAGGCGCGTGGGGGTTTCGGGTCCTCAAAAGCACCCGCCAGATTGCTTGCGTACCGCACTTCCGGTCGGGTCTCCTTCGACGTGACCTGCGGTGCATCACCCTCGGCATTGGAGGTACATGGTGACGTGTTCGTGTGCGAATAGTCGTGACTTAGCTTTTTGACATGTAGTGTAGCGAGCAACAAAACGATCAACATCCCGTCTCATCTTTGGCCAAAAGAAATGTGTAGCAAGTATATCCTCCGTCTTCTTGACGCCAAAGTGTCCCATTAATCCTCCTCCATGCGCCTCCTGCAACAACAAAAGACGAACGGAGCTAGCTGGAATGCATAGCTTGTTAGCACGAAACACAAATCCATCGTTAAGAACGAACTTGTTCCAAGTTCTCCCTTCCTTACAATTCTACAATACATATTTAAATTCAGCATCATGCACATATTGATCTTTGATGGTCTCCAAACCAAATATTTTAAAGTCAAGTTGTGAAAGCATAGTATAACGACGAGATAATGCATCAGCAATAACATTTTTCTACCCTTCTTGTGTTTAATGACATAAGGGAAAGTCTCAATGAATTCAACCCATTTAGCATGTCTACGGTTCAGTTTTGCTTGACTTTTAATGTGTTTCAAAGATTCATGATCAGAATGTATAAAAAATTCCTTGGGCCATAAATAATGTTGCCATGTTTCTAAGGTCTGAACAAGAGCATATAATTCTTTATCATAAGTAGAATAGTTCAGACTAGGCCCACTCATTTTTTCATAAAAGTATGCAACATGTTTGCCATCTTGTAATAACACACCTCCTAATCCAATTCCACTAGCATCACATTCAAGCTCAAAAGTCTTATTAAAATTAGGAAGTTGGAGTAAAGGAGCATGTGTCAACTTATCTTTCAATACCGTGAAGGCTTCTTCCTATGCGGTACCCCAAACAAAAGGCACATCCTTCTTTGTAAGCTCATTGAGAGGTGCAGTAATGGTGCTGAAATCTCTCACAAAACGCCTATAGAAACTAGCGAGGCCAAGGAAACTCCTCACTTGTGTGACCGTTTTGGGCTGCGGCCAACTCTCAATAGCTTCAATCTTGGCTTTATCAACTTCAATTCCCTGTGGAGTAACAACATAGCCAAGAAAAGATACTCGATCGGTGCAAAAGGTGCACTTCCCAAGGTTACCAAACAAACATGCATCACGTAGAGCAATGAAAACAACACGTAAATGTTCCAAATGTTCCTCCAAAGATTTTCTATAAATCAATATGTCATCAAAGTAAACTACCACAAATCGTCCAATGAAAGCACGTAAAACTTCGTTCATTAATCTCATGAAAGTACTAGGTGCATTAGTTAACCCAAAAGGCATGACTAACCACTCGTATAATCTAAACATAGTTTTAAATGTTGTTTTCCATTCTTCTCCCAATTTCATATGAATTTGATGGTACCCACTAGAAAAATCAACTTTGGAGAATATTGTAGAGCCACTCAATTCATCAAGCATACCATCTAGCCTAGGAATAGGATGAAGATAAAGAATCATAATATTGTTAATGCCTCTACAATCAACGCACATACGCGACGTACCATCCTTTTTCAGCACTAAAATGATAGGAACAACACCAGGACTAAGGGATTCACGTATATAACCTTTGTCGAGCAGCTCTTGTACTTGACGCATGATCTCCTTCATCTCCTCTGGATTGGTACGATATGGTGCACGGTTGGGTAATGATGCACTGGGAATTATGTCAATTTGATGCTCAATCCCTCGAATAGGTGGTAATCCCGGCGGCACGTCTTGTGGAAAGACGTTAGCGAACTCCTGCAAAATGTTAGTGACAGTAGGAGGCAAAGAGGAAGGCACGTCCTCAAATGAAAATAATGCATCTTTGCACACAAAAGCATAGCAAACAGATTTGGTAACATCTAGATCATTAATATCAGATTTGGTGGCGAGTAAACATGCACTTTTCAATTTAATTTCAGAAACAACACTAGATGGTTTATTATTAGGATTCATTTGTTGCTCAAATTCTTTTGCCACAATCTGATTTTCACTCTTATTTTGCTCCTGTTTTGCTTTATTAGCTCTATTAATACCATCTTTCAAAATGTAATCAAGAGTCATAGGAAGCAAAGTAATATTTTTGTCCTTATGAACAAGAGTATACTGATTGTTTCTACCATGGTGTGCAGAATTTTTATCAAATTGCCATGGTCTACCAAGTAATAAGTAACATGCTTGCATAGGTACCACATCACAATCAAGACAATCATCATATGTAGAGATACTAAAATGCACACGAATAGTACGTGTTACCTTAACCTTGCCGTTGTTGTTGAACCATTGGGTGTACTAAGGATGTGGATGTGGCCTTGTGGTGAGAGATAGCTTCTCCACTATCTCCATGCTAGCCAAGTTGTTGCAGCTCCCTCCATCTATGATGACGCGAACATAACGTTCCTTCATAACTCCCTTTGTATGGAAAAAATTATGCCTCTGATTTTGCTCAGCTTGTGTAACCTGCACACTCAAAACACATTGAGCAACTAAAGATTCATACCTATCAGCATCTTCAGAAGCCATGTATTGTGTCTCATGATCAGAATCCTCTCCACTGTGTTCTTCATGCGTAATAAGAGCCAAAGTCTCCTCATCATAGTCACTAGCGGACTCATACCCACCATCCTCAGTAGCAATCATCACATGCTGATATTTGCATTCTCTCACAAAATGGCCTCTTCCCTTACAACGACGACAAATAATATCACTTGTGTGCCCTGTTGATGCCATGGAAGAAGAAGAGCTCTGCGCAGGCCTGATAGGTGTGCTCTTGGCAGATAGTGGTGGTTGTGCCGGCTTTCTTGTATCACGGCTGGAGGTGGCACCTGATGGAGGTGCTGGTACAGTGGAAGTAGAGGATGCATGTGGTGTCCATGATGAAGATTGACCTGCAGAAAAGTTAGTTCGCACCAATGCCTGTCGATCCCGCACTTCACGTTTAGCTTTACAAGCAAGATGGAATAAACGAGTGATATTAGTATACTCCTTATACTCTAGAATGGTCTGAATCTCTCTATTTAATCCACCCATAAAATGTGCAAGCATAGATTCATTCTCCTCAACAATACCACATCTAATCATGCCAGTTTGTAATTCCTGATAATATTCTTCTACATAATTTT
Organism: Triticum urartu; assembly: GCF_003073215.2. Taxonomy (NCBI): domain Eukaryota; kingdom Viridiplantae; phylum Streptophyta; class Magnoliopsida; order Poales; family Poaceae; genus Triticum; species Triticum urartu. The sequence goes on from NC_053028.1 coordinate 388,202,358, forward strand.
TCCCTTGTCTTAAACGCTGCAATTTTTGAAGTAATTCACGTTGATAATATGGTGGAACCCAACGAGTACGCATAGCAATTTTCAAAGCAGCCCAAGTAGTTGGAATAGGATATAATCTACAATGTTCAGACCACCAAACACATGCAAAACTAGTGAAAGCACAACAACAGGAACACGTCTCTCCTCGGGATATTGTAAACATGTAAAACGTTGTTCAGTTTCTAACTCCCAAGTAAGATATATATCAGGAACATATCTACCCTCAAATGGTGGAATATTCAACTTCAGTTTAGGAAAAAGGTCATGATCTCGTACCTTAGGTGGTGGCGCAGCCCTACCGTTGCGATGATGTACCCGAGGACGACCTTGTGGTGGTGGTGTTGGTGGTTGCACGTAGTTCTGATTTTGATCAACCTCATCCATGTAATGGTCCTCCACCTTTGCAGTAGCAGCAGGAGCTACAGAAGCATCAACAGCGGCACCAAAATTTTGCCCAGGGTCAATGGGAACGCATTGTGCTCGTCCCACTTGATTTGGAAGGTGACGTTGTTGTTGTTGTAGAGGTGCGTTAGGTGCAGCCGGTGGTGGTGGTGGAAGACGCACAAGCAATTCATTAAGCTTGTTATCGAGCTTTGTTTCGAACGTCTTCTCCATGCCATGTATCTTCTCCATGGCCTCTTCAAATGTGTTTAGCACATCTTGCACCTGTCCACTCATCATTTGCTGAAATTTATCATGCAAGTCCTTATTCGTCATGTTCTCCCAGTCAGTCTCATCGGCTTGTGATCCTGCCATGGTTAGCAGCAATAGAAACACGCAAGAATATGTTCCTACAGACTATGAACACGAGGTGGTGGTGGGTGTCACAAATCCATCAAGCAAATCTCAAATTCTTACCAGTTCTTACCCAGTAGCAGGCGGTGATCGGCAACCGTCGTAGTCAAAACTCTCAAAGCTTGGATAGAGCGATTACCAGGAAGAGTCAAACGCATGACGTAGATGTATGTGGAGCTAGGAAGGCTTATAATATGGTAGCAAAAAGGGTCAGCAATAATCAATTCAGAGATGCAAAGTAGAATAAACGCTCAACGACGGTACCGTGCAGGTCCTAGGCTAGACCGTGCTAGAGACGCGAGCCTAGAATACTAACAAAATCACGGCGCTGCACCTAAACAAGGGAGGAGCACACTCTGAATTTTTTTCTCTTTTTTTCTTTTTTTCCTCTTTTTTGCTCCGCAACATATTTTTGCGAAAAAGTCTACAAATGGTCTAAAAACTGCATAGCCAGAATTTTCTAGACTTAGTTTTTTTGAATTTGGAACTATTTTTCTACTTCGGTTAGCACGGAATCTCGGGAGTCCGACTCTGTCACGACTTGAAGTATGGCATGATCTAGAACTCGAAAGCAAGGCAACAAATACTGGATTCGGACTAGGACTGGTGGCGGAGATGAATCTGGTGGAACTGGGACTGGTGGCGAATATATGTAGGGTGGTGGAACACAGACTGGTGGCGAATCTGTGATGGAGGTGGACTCGGATTATCGTGATGGCGATGGATATGTGGTATATGGCAGCGGTGATGATGATGGTGGTATATGGCAGCGGTGATGTAGATGCTGGTATATGGCTGCGGTGACGATGATGGTGGTATATGGCAGTGGTGATGATGATGATGCGGCGGCGGCGTGACTACTTGTGAACAGAACTCGAAACTCTAAAGGACTAGACACTAAGACCAGCAACTAGACACGATGATGCAACCGCAAATTCAACAATGCAAAACCCAAAAAAGATTATGCAAAGGCTTAGATTGGTTCGGATATGATGAACTAACCCTAATTTTTTTGTGGCTTTTTCGTGGACTGTAGGTATGAAGAATAGACTCGATCTAAACTATGAAAAACTATAAAATCTCACCGAGCAACCTGGAAATCTGATACCACTTGATAGAGGCAAAGGTGTCCCGTCTCTCGATGAGATGGTGGCTATCGTTTTGGTGGAAGCCGACTTTGATGATCCGACTACGAACATGCGAGGACGTCGCGCCTTAGCAATCGCTAAACCAACTCCGAGAGGTTATTGACCATGCCGGAGCACGATCAACCTAACCACGAAGGTCTACTCCTGCAGGCAAATGAAGAACAAGCAAGAAACTAAGATTGCAATCTGGATATTGCGAATATAAGAGGAAAGCTTTATTGATTAAGGTGGGGTTCTGTGACGCCTTTGTCTGGTTGTTGAACATAAACGAAGTACGCGAAGTTGCAGCCATGGCAAACTTTAATCTAAACAAAACCCAAAATCTAAACGACGCCCTAAGGGCTGTATATATGGAGGAAGAGGGGGGAATTTCATGGCCCTTGGAGGAGGGGTCCGAAACCAACCCTAACTCTTGTTTTCCCACACATACGGACTCTAAAAACAACCTATACTTAAGTATTTCGAAAATACATGGGCCTGGCCCAAAAATAAGGTGACGCAGCACCTAGGATAGCCTCTGCACGAAATTTATGAAGTGGCAACTTGTATATTTCATCCAAGGCTTCATGCACTCATTATGGTGGCTTCAAAGTCCAGTAATCATCACTTGTAACTCTGTTCTTGTTCCCCTTGCGCACGCCATCATCTCCATGCATGAACTTGCTCCAAGGTTCATCTTTCTTGTCCAAGCTAGGCCCTTCATTTGTAAGCAAAACAAATGTATCCAATTTAGGCAGCATCATATTCTCATGAACATTAGAATTGTTACTAAGAAACAAAAGTACCTGGTAATATATTTGGCATGCGCGAGCTCTAGTAACTGGTCCAGTATGTATAGCAGCAGGGGCTATGGGTGTAACAATGGTATTGATGTCCTCATCAGTTTCTGTGTACCTTATTGCTTGGTCTAGTTGTTGCATTGCAAACTTGCAAATCTTTTCCAACATTATTGAAGCTCACTTACAATTGCATCAAATTTTGTGCCACCATCCTAACCAAGCTCCACCATAAGCTTTTACTTGTGTAGGTGTGAGAAACCGACAAGAATTGGTACCAATTGGGCTATTTCCTTGTTCAACATTGGATTGATCATTGATCCACCTTCAACTTCGGTAAAGGTACATTTGGTATATGTTCTTCTCTTTCTCCCACTCACATAGTTCTCTTGAAATGATGGATAGGCCAAGTACTTCTACCAACCCACTCTTCATCGAGCACAACGACGACATGAACTCCTACGTCACCAAGAGCCACCTCTTTGGTGCACAACGTGCTTTGCATCAAGAGCAACAAGCAATGAGTGAACGCATCGACAACCTCGCTGCCGACTTGCGACTCTCCGAGCAACGTACAAGGGACTACTTCGACCACAAGCTCCACGATCACAAGCAAGAGAACTACGAAAGAATGGACAAGATTCGTGCTTTGTTTCTCAATTGCTCTTCTTCCACTTCGTCCTCATCAAGACGGACCCGTTCAAGTCGACACTCTGACTTCACCCTCTCTGGCACAAGTACACCGACATTGAACACTCTTCGACGTGCCGCACGAAACGATCGTCAAGCAAGCCTCAATCCTCTACGCGACACCGACTCTCAAGAGCACCGATAACGTCAAACCCAAGCGGCCTTTGCGCTAGCACAAGAACGGCAACGACAATGACAACATGAAGACAAAGAGCGAGAGCGTCTACACCAAGATGCACAAGATGCCGAGGCAACGCCAAGAACAACAACTCCGTGAAGCTCAAGCACTTGAGGCGCAACGTGCCCTCCAAGATTCAAGTCGAGCCGTAGCCAACCGAGGCCGACAAGCTCGTGAACATGAAGAAGCACTTCGCGTAGAAGCTCACGAACGAAGATTTCAAGCTCGCGTGCGTCATCAAGTTCCTCCTCGAGCTCGAGAAGCCCCTCCACAAGCTCCTCAAGGACATCAAATTCACCAAGAGCATGAAGACAATGGGAATCATCCACGACAAGAGCAACATGAGATTGACAACCCTCCTCACCAAGGGCAACACGAGCTTGACAATCATCAACAACATGGGAATCATCATCCCCGACCCCAACACAATGAAGAGCAACGCTACGGCAAGCTAAAGTTCACCATGCCCAAGTTCAATGGAAGCAACGACCCCGAAGAGTACCTTTCATGGGCATTGAATGTTGAAAAAATCTTCCGCTTGCACAACTATAAAGAAGAGAAGAAGATCGCGATGGCATCCCCTGAGTTCCAAGACTATGTCCTCATTTGGTGGGAACAAGTCATCGAGCACCGAGAGGTAAGAGGAGAACCACCCATCACTACTTGGGCGCAAATGAAGGATGTCACGAGAGCACGCTTCGTACCTACCTACTACAACTGCGACCTCTTCAAGAAACTTCAACTACTCAAGCAAGGAACCAAGAGCGTTGAAGAGTACTACAAGGAGATGGAGATTGCCATGATAAGAGCCAATGTCACGGAAGATGATGAGAAAACAATAGCACATTTCTTGAATGGACTCAACCATCCTATCAAGAAGATTGCCGACTTCTAACCAGACTCGAGCCTCATCGAGCTAGTGCATCAAGCTACCAAAGTGGAACGTCAAGTGGAAGACGATTACAAGTATGCCATGTTCTCGTCCAAGTCATACGGTTTCTCCAACACCCAAGCTTCAACGACTCCAACACCGTCTACCAAGCCTTCTACAAGCAAGGTCGACAAGTCGAGTTCCAAGAAAGCTTCGTCAACTCCAAGTAATCCTCCTACAACGAGCAACTTCAAGCCGAGAGCTCCATCATCATCTCCCCCAACTGATGAGACCGTCAAGACGAGTTCCCTCAAATGCTTCACATGCGGAGGCCGATGCCACAAGTCCTACGAGTGCACCAACAAGCGGACCATGATCCTTAACAACGATGATACTTATGACTCAATGAGTGAAGTAGAAATGGACGCCCTTGAGAAAGTCGCCATGCACCGGCAAGTGAACGATGAAGAAGAACAAGTCTTTTGCGACGAAGATTCAAGTCCCGCTCTAGTTGTCTCCAAGGTCTTGAATCTTCAACAGCACCAAGAAGAAGACCAACGATGCCACATCTTTCATACCAAGGCCGGCATCAGTGGAAGATCCGTCAAGAGGCCGGCATCGATGGATGGATGATGCGGAGCATGCTACGATCATCCCCATGTACACTTCGACTACTCCCCAAGCCCCAAGAGGACATATGATGAGACCTCGACCATACGCCATTGGACACGAGGTGAACTCACTCCTCTTCGAACCGTGACTTTCCACATATGAGACATGGCTACTACCTCATGCATGGACCTTGCATATACTCAGGTACAACCGAGACAACAATGGAGGATCCAAGGACCAAGGCCAAGCATGGAAGAGGAGAAGGAAGAAGAAGCGGGGAGAAGCTTCTAGAAAGCCTGGAACTTCCGGCCCCCGGACCTTCCGACCTGCCCGGAACCTCTGGCCCTCGGAGTCCAGACCAGCCCCGAGCGCGCCAACTCTTTGGATAGCCCGGAGCCCAGCCGGAACCTGCCCAGAACTTCCGGAGCCCGGAACTTTCGGCCCTACCCGGAACTTCCGGCCCTGCCTGCGGGAAGACACTCGGGCCGAAGCCCATGTACCCTTTTGCCCCTCACTTACCCCTTCGTGGACCTTGACTATATATACTCCTCCACCTCCTCCTTTATAGGGTTAGCATTGGTTTAGATCATATTTAGAGATAGATCATTGCTCATCCACATCGGATCTACTCCACGAGAGAGACCATGGCCCCTCTTCAGAGAAGATCCCTTTGCATTCAAGACCTCCTTGCGGAGAAGATCCCCTAGTGGATTCAATACCTCCTCACAGAGAAGACCGGTTACCTCTTGTATCGCCCGTTGTTGACTTTGGATCTTGTATCTCCCTTTCTGTTCATGGATCTAGCACATGTGTGATCATACTTTTTGGTTTGAGTGTTCTCTTGTGTTCCCCTTGTGATTTTCCCCTCGTGTTCATCGCAGGATCCGCTCCTTTCGTGAAAGATCGGCCGATTAGGGTTCCTACCCTACATCATCTTGGTATCATGAGCCATGTTGATCACGATTTTGGAGCCTCCCTGTTGTGTTTTCTAGCCTAATTTTGTTGTGTTCTTCCCCAATTTCGAAAATCCCCACCAAAATTAGACGCAATTTTTTTGTGATTTGTTGGTTTGAGGAAGTTGTGTTGATTTTGATCCATGGATTTCCTTGGTTTCGAGTGAATCTAGCATTCCCCATCTTTTCCCCCATTTCTATACATGAAATCTTTCCAATTTTGACCATGGAAATCAAGTTTTCCACCCCCGTTCTCAGATCTGGAATTTAGGGTTCGTCCCGGAAGAAATTCCACAACCCCCGGAACTTCCGGACTCCCCCGGAACTTCCGTCCCCCGGAACTTCCATCCTTACCCCGGAACTTCCGGGCTAAACAGAAAGTTTACTCCAAAAATCCCCAGAGTCCCCACACTTTTTCCACGACCCCCGGAACTTCTGGCCACCCCCCAAAACTCCGTCCCTAGGCCCGGAACTTCCTTCCTAACCAGAAACATTACACAGAATTTTAACATCAACCTCTTTCACTGTTTTCATCACAACTTCTCACTCCGAACTCCGATTTAAGTGTTCTTTGGCTCGTTTTGAAGCTATCAACATGCCCGAGGATCTCACCTTGGTTTCACCAGCTTTTTACAGCATCAAATTTTTGGAATTTTGGCATCTTTGCCTAGGCCTCCCACCATATCCTCCGCTACACCACCACCGACTTCCGCAACCTAACCAATTTTGTTCCCCATTGCATATGTGGTTTCTTGAGTATTGATTCGAGCCTCCTAAGTTGTTTCGGCTACTTAGGAATGGTTGCTTCCTCATCAACCACCACTTTCGCTTAGGCTTGCCAACCATACACTTCCACCACCCCGACCTAACCCAATTTTGTTTGTGTTGTGAGTTGTGTCTCCTAAGGTGTTTCGGCTACTTAGGGACCGTGCTTACAACTCCGACACCGTGTATAGTCCACCACCTTACCCTCCATTTCCGCATTGCGTACTCCACAACCCATCATTGCATTTGTGCAATCCCATTGAGCTTCCGCAACCACCACCGAATCCTGCTACCACCATTTGACATTTGAGATTTTGAATTCGTGGTTTTTCCGTTTCCTAAGGTGTTTCGGCTACTTAGGGACGAGTCTCCATCATCTTGGTATCTACATCAAGAACACCGCCACTCATCATCGCCAAGGATGGTAACCTCCATATCATCTTGGTATCGTGGTATCCCTCCTTTGTATATTCCCTTGCCATTGCATTGATAACCCCTAGCCCATTTTGCATCACTTGCCTATCGAGACTAGTCTTTGAGTATTGCCGGCATCGTTACTTGTGCACATCAGTGATCATCGAGCTACACCTCCCATTGCATACATACCATATCATATTGGTATCATATTATCCTTTGTGTCTCAAGTTTGGTCCCGCATATACCCAATCTCTATCTTGGTTTGTGCATTCCGCATAGTGGCCATACACATACAAAAAAAAGAATAAGCTTTTAAGCAAAAGAGAAAGAGCAAAGAAGCTTGTAAGCAAGTGCCATAGCACCATACACATTGCATAAGATTGCCATATTCGATCATCTTGGATCATACCCCCGGAACATCATATACATAGGATACTTGGGATAGAAGTCGTTGCATTTTTGTCTCCTATAGGTTGTGCACAAGTGTCATATCTGACTATTGAGAAATCATGCTAGCGTCTCTCTAGAGTTGTGCAACAAGAGCATTTTCCGTGGATCCCACATTTTGAGCTCATTCCTTGGTTGCACAACCCCATTTATCTATCCGTGTGTGTGTTTCTGTGTGCCACATATTGCTATTGGTCTACTTGTTTCACTTGCGAATTTGTGAATCTCTTTCAACATTATTAACTCTTGCTAACATTTTACATCAAATTTTTGTGCAACTATCCTCACCGAGATCCACCATAAGCCTTATTTGTGTAGGTGTGAGAAACTGACAAGAATTGGTAGCAATTGTGCTATTTCCTTGTTACATCATTGAGTGATCATTGATCCATCTTCAACTTCGGTCAAGGTACATTTGGTATAAGTTCTTATCCTTTCTCCACTCATATTTGCTCGAGTATTGTGATGGATAGGTAAGGCATTTCATCTCCGGTCTTCCACAACAACGACGGCGTGAACAACTACATCACCAGAGCGTCAATCCTCGATCTACAATGATAAATCCAAGGAGCACAATCAAGATTGAGAGAGCGCATCGAGAACCTCTCCATTGACATTCGCCACTCCGAAGCGAGGAAGAGGGACTACATCGACAACAAGCTTTCTGCACAAAAGGAGGAGCAATATGCAAGGATGGAGGAGATTCGGACTTTGTTGGCCAAACGTTCTTCCCCTTCATCATCTTCAAGGAGGCGGCGAGCAAGTCAATCATCTTCAGAGCACCCAAGCGACGCAAGCGCAAGTCGTCCACGTCCACATCTCCATGGCGACCACCATCAAGTGTGTCATCCACATCGTCATGAAGGGCAAGTCACCTCCAAGCAACATGTGCACGACGACGACAAATGACATCTACTACGAGCTCAAGCACGACAATGACACCATCATGATGATGCTCCACAAATGCAAACCTACAAGTCCCAACAATCCCTACTTAACGCCAAGTCAAAACATCATGTGCACTAGAGAAGACCGCGAGACAAGCACCACCAAGACGGAGCTGCGGCTGCACCAACCACTTCGACATCTTCGCCAAGTGTTCTCAAGGCATCTTCACCTTCGGACGTACGACATCTTTGTCTACTTCCCATGAGTTCGCCTACATCGACATCTTCACCAACGAGGCGACCACCTACGAGCGAGGGCAACACTTCCATCTTCGGAAGCCCCTCAAGGAGGATTGACGGTGTCCTGGACTAGGGGGTACTCACCACGTCATCTCCCAATCTATTAGATTCGGCCGAGGACCCCCGTGGCCGTATACTCATTGGCCAGTTCGGACGGCTACCGCATACAAGGAAGATTCCACAAGACTTGGCGATCAAGACAAGGACTTCTCCCCACCGGCGTATTCGGCTAGGACTCTTGTTATCCTAGGCCTCCGGTGCATTATATAAATCGAGGCCAGGCTAGTCGATAGATAGACAATATACACAACAATCATACCATAGGCTAGCTTCTAGGATTTAGCCTCTCTGATCTCGTGGTAGATCTACTCTTGTACTACCCATATCATCAATATTAATCAAGCAGGAGTAGGGTTTTACCTCCATCGAGAGGGCCCGAACCTGGGTAAAAACATCGTGTCCCCTGTCTCTTGTTACCCGTCGATCCTAGACACACAGTTCAGGACCCCCTACCCGAGATCCGCCGGTTTTGACACCGACATTGGTGCTTTCATTGAAAGTTCCGCTGTGTGTTCGGTAAAAGGTCGATGGCTCGCCTGCAGATCAACTGCGACTTCGGCATCTGTGTCACCAGCTCGACTGGTCACCTTGGTTCGACCAAGGACTGCACCCTATCTCCGATCATCATGTTCGGATGAGGGCCTTCATCAACGTCAACTCCGATCTCTATCAAGATCATGGAGGAATCATCCAGGGATCCCGCGGGCTCAACGTAAACTTTGCCCTCGGGCGACCGCGCTGTTTTTTTAGACAGCGAAGTTGTATCCGCCGCCACCGCCCCCTCGAGTGTCGTTTTAATGATTGCTTCAGTGAAATTGTGCGGAATTGGGTCTACAACAACCCTGGAAAATTTTGTCGAGTTCTGATGGAGGAATCTCTGGCAATCCGCGATATACCGGAGCCCTGTCAAATCTGGACGGGAATCTAGACGAGTTTAGGGCGTGGTGTCCAGCTTCTAGCTCGGACGTCCTTTGGAAGATCCAACCGTTGATCGGCTGCGGAATTCCTATATCTACCAGCCCTCCAAATTTCAGCTCGATCCGACCGTCCAAACTCCGGGAACCTTCCGGTTAGTGCATCACTTTTCGGATCTGTTTTCTGCGCGAAACGAATCCGACCCGAGTTCGTCTTTTTTATGAACGGGATTTCGGACATCCTTTTTGAAGGAATTTTTATATGGGGTATTGTGTTTTGTTGCTGAACACATCCCACTAAAAATCTTTTGAACATGATCTTCAACATCATGCTGGTGTCAAACCAGTCCGGTAATATTGCTCCACGGCTGCCAACCTGCGCTAGACACGTCGTCACTTTGTTGAGCCGAGCTCAACTTCTTCGGATCATCACCTCGGCAAGCTGAACAACAGTTCGGCATCGCAAAGAATAAATCATCACCAACATCGCCGCCCCACGGGTTACACGGAGCGGGCACACCGGCATCGCCGCACGATCACTTCATCAAGCCGGCATTAACCACGTCACGACCTGCATTGGCAGGGCCGCACTATTGCTCCTCCGAGCCGGTGTCCATCACGTCGACCTACTTCGACATCTTGGCTGGACCGGGGGCTTCATCATCTCTTCATCAACCCACTCCGGTAACGGGTGTGCGGATCGAGTCCCAATTTTGGGAATCACCTTCCTTCGGATTGCTACAACAAATAAACCAGGTGCTATTAATCCTAGTATTTTTTGCTTGTTTGGGTTCAATTTTTCCCAAGGAATTATTACTCTGGTTTGTCCATCATATGTGCACAGGTCTATCAAATGGTGGCCGCATTAACGACGGTCGCATGGTCGTCCGGTCAGTCTCCGTACACAGTCCGGCGAATGCCGCATCCGGAACTCGGACTGACTTGTGAATTCAGGCTTTGCCACACCCTTACTGCATCACGCCGACGCCCTGCATCGACATTGACTTCGGTGCCAGGCCATATTTCTTTTATTACTCACTTTGCATAAATTATTGATTATGCAACGATTTTATTATTATTATTACTATTATCTCCGGTTTGCACTATTTTATGTGGTACAGGAAAATGATCCAGCCGGACTATATCCTTTGGCGTCACCTCGGCTGGACGGGGGGCTTCGTCAACACTTCATTACCCCATGTCGGGGACTTCGGCATCACTCTGCCGGCCTACATTGACCGTGCTATGTCACCACTTCGGAGTGCCGAGCTCTTCGCTCCGTCACCTCGGGACCGGCTTGGGGGATGGCACCTTGTCCCGCATCAAGCTCGGACCACGTCATCAATACCGAACACATTAACCAGCTAAGTTGCCTTCATGCTCAGAGTTTTAAATTTTTAACTTGTGTTCGGCTCGACCAAGCATTATACTTTTTTGGAAAAAAGTTGCTTCTAAAAAATTTCCTTGTCCAAACTTTGTTTGTGACGCATAAATTCAAATACCCCGTTTACTTGGGGGCTTCCTTTATGAAGCTTTTCCTGTTGCATATGATTATACTTGTACGGCTTCGTTCCTTGTTCGTGTATTATGCCACAATATGCACCATATTGACTTAAGCGATTTGCAAGCTGGGTTGCCTCGCTCTTGTGTTTACCCCTACGTTCCCGATTGTTCGGCTAGGGAGTAAAGGGAGCACCTCTACGATTGTCATGATCGGGTCACCCGAGCCGGACCTCAGACTGGGTGAAGCCGAAAGCTAGCGCTCTTATAGTTATTCAATGATGGTCGGCACACAACGGAACTCATGAGTATAAAAAATCTATTGCACAAGTCTCATAATAACAATGAGCACCGAAGAAAGGTATCGGTGGGGGTACTATTTTCTTCGAAGATGCTTCTTACTCTTCGCAGTAATATAGCATAAGTTCCCTGAGCGTGCTTTGTCTGTTACAGCCTTATGGCCTGATTGCCTGGTTATTGGAAACACCATCGATATTCTCGACCGATGGAGTACATAACACTTTTTGGTCCTTGACCGAAGAGGGAGAAGCCGACGGTCGGTTAAGACGCGTTTAATGTTTGGTTGAACATAGATATGATATAAATACTTCGGTACATGCAATCATTGTCCTACCCAAGTCACTTGGGGGCTCTTAAGTTTATTTGAGCCGTCTTATAATAAGTGTTCTTCTTCTTAGTCGTTGCAAAGTTTTATTATTATTATTTACTCCTTTTTTCGACACGAGTGTGCGGTCACTAGGCCGGAGAGCCTAATTTCTCTCTCAAAGCCGCTAGAGTTTAGTTTGCTAAACTGGCCTGATGAGAAGTACTCTGCCCTCGGGATAGGAGGTTGAAGCCGTAGGCTGACCCGCTCGAAGTCTTGAGATAGGATGTATCATGTTAAAGCACGACAGAAGCACTTCCTTTTTCTAAGACTAATTTTAGGATTGGCACCGAACACTTGATATTGTTCGGACGTCATGTTTTTACTGACGTTTCTTGGTTTTCCAAGCTTTTTGGCACTTTTAAACTATTTGTGCTTTTCCAGCATTAGTCTCGCAGTGCAACGCTGGACACCTTTTAGGGATTCGGCAAAAACATTCTCAGATATTGCTATATATGCATCGGTTTCGAATTGTGTCTTCGGTCAATAGTTGGGTTGCCCGGCTCCTACACTTGCTTCCTACGTTCCGTTTTGTTCGGCTAGGCGTGCAAAGGGAGAACCACTGCGATTGTGCTTCCAGCTCACATGGTTAAGCACCTCAGTGGAGAAAGCCGAAAACTGACTGTCACAATAAGCGTAAACTGGTCAGCGATCTGATGACTATGTTAAATAACAGCCCGTTCATAACATTGGCCGAAGTGTTTACGGCTTGACCCCGACTGTCGCCGAACACTACCGGGGGCTATTAACTGGCCTCCCAAACTAAATCCTCGATATTTTGCTCTTGCATTAGAGCTGAGGTTTAATGATCATGCTTAGCACGACAACCCAAAGAGAGGAACCGATAGCGGGACTATTTTCTTTGGAAGACATTTCTACTGCTAAACAGTAATATAACATATCTCTCTGCGTACCTTTGTTTATAAAACCGTATGGCCAGATTGCCTTGTTTGTTGTAAATCTTTGCCCTCATAAAGGCTTTATAAAGTAGGACAAACACTCCTCGGCTACTGGCCGAGGAGGTGGAAGCCGATGGTCGGTCAACAAAGTTTTGTACAATGCCGATCTGAGCATTAATGACGTAAAGTACTTGGATACAGAGTCATTACACATAATTTGTGATTTTACTATGGATATTGATCCTTAATTCGGCCACCCGTGCCCGCATTAAGGCTCGGGGGCTACTGGGCTTCGGGCTTATTATTTACAAATATTAAAGGGGCACATCGATCCCCTGATCTGGTGTTGCCACCCAACCAGTGTCTCGGGGGCTACTGCATTGCTTGTCCAATGCAGAAAATTTTATGTGCAATATAGTTTCCGAGGAGATTTTGATCCTCAGGTTGGTTGGCCGCACCCAACCTGAGTCTTGAGGACTGAGCATGCCGCTTTTGTGTCCCGAAGTATTCTGCCGAGCTAGGACTTGATCCTCAGGCCGATTTTGCAAATCAACCCGAGTCTCAGCGGCTACTGGGATCAGCGGTCTTATGTCATCCTTCATGTGCATCTCGGGTTTTAGACCGATACACACCTTGAGGGCTACTGGCTATATATCTCGGCAGAGAATAAATTGCACCAATAAAAATTATTGACAAAAAATTGGCCCATAGTCGGGGTGGTGCACCACCTCGGAAGCAGTCCGGCATAAAGCTCGGGCGCTAGTGGCTGGCTCCATAGAGGGCATTTCCGGCATTAAGCTCGGCTAAACTCCTTCAACTTTTTTGGACCAAGGTGATATGACACCTCGGATATAGTCCGGCATTGGAGCCTGGACACAGTCTGGCATTGGAGCTCGGATATATTTCGGCGTTGGAGCTTGGATATACAGTCCGGCGTTGGAACTCGGATACATAGTTTGGCGTTGGAGCTCGGATACATTCCGGCGCTAGAGCTGGGAAGCGGTCCGGTGTTGGTGCTCGGCTGCAAAAGATACCTCGAATGCAGTCCGGCGTTGGAGCTCGGACGCAAGAGGACCCTGCCTCCCAGGAACAACTTCAAACCCGAGGTGTGGCATAAAAATAAACAAGGCATTGATAAAGGACGGAAACTTAAAGGGGCTCCTCGGATACCCGACGTGTAAACTCGTCGAATGCATTTCGGCGATCCTCAAGATCGAAGATAAAGAAGATTTGTTGAACCAGTTTTCAAGACCGGCAACCGAAGATGAAGAACAGTTCAGAAGAATCGAGGAGCGTCCCTAACTTGAAGACCGGTTCAAGGGGCTACCGATGGTGTCCTGGACTAGGGGGTACTCACCACGTCGTCTCCCGATCTATTAGAGTGGGTCGAGGACCCCCGTGGCCTTATACTCATGGGCCAGTTCGGACGGCTACCGCATACAAGGAAGATTCCACAAGACTTGGCGATCAAGACAAGGACTTCTCCCCACCGGTGTATTCGGCTAGGACTCTTGTTATCCTAGGCCTCCGGTGCATTATATAAACCGAGGCCAGGCTAGTCGATAGATAGACAATATACACAACAATCATACCATAGGCTAGCTTCTAGGGTTTAGCCTCTCTGATCTCGTGGTAGATCTACTCTTGTACTACCCATATCATCAATATTAATCAAGCAGGAGTAGGGTTTTACCTCCATCGAGAGGGCCCGAACCTGGGTAAAAACATCATGTCCCCTGTCTCCTGTTACCCGTCAATCCTAGACGCACAGTTCGGGACCCCCTACCCGAGATCTGCCGGTTTTGACACCGACAAGGATGGTCAAGCATGGGAATTTCCCTTCGGTCATGGAGACATGCTATGAGGTGCCACATCATATGGGCTGATGTAGGGTGGAACCCTAGAGGGCCGATCTTTCACGAAAGGAGCGGATCCCACGATGAACACGAAGAACACGAGGAGGGAAACGAGGGGAAAATCATGAGGGGAACACAAGAGAACACTCAAACCAACAAGAATGGTCACACATGCGCTAGATCCATGAACACAAAGGAAGATACAAGATCCAAAGTCAACAACGGACAATACAAGAGGTAAACGGTCTTCTCCGTGAGGACGTCTTGAATTTCTTCTCCGCAAGGAGGTCTTGAATCCAAAGGGATCTTCTCCGTAGAGGCCGTGGTCTCTCTCGTGGAGTAGATCCGATGTGGATGAGCAATGCTCTATCTCTAAAATGAGCTAAACCAATGCTAACCTAGAAAGGAGGAGGTGGAGGAGTATATATAGTCTAGGTCCATGAAGGGGTAAGTGAGGGGCGAAAGGGTACGTGGGCTTCGGCCCGAGTGTCTACGCGCAGACAGGGCCGGAAGTTCCGGGGACGGCCGGAAGGTCCGGGCGCCGGAGGTTCCGGGCGAAGGTCCGGCCAAGGTCCGGGCTATCCAGAGAGATGGCACACTCTCGTACGGCTTCGATGCTTCGGGGCCGGAAGTTTCGGGACGGCCGGAGGTTCCGGGGTCCGGAAGTTCCGGGCAGCGGCCGGAAGTTCCGGGATTTCCAGAAACTTGTCCATGCTTCTTCTTCCTTCTCTTCCACGCTTCCCTCGCGGATGGTGTAGTTGTTCCTTGGCGCTTGCACTCCTCCTCGACATTCGTGAAGCTCCGACAATACCTATGCATGCACGATGGAGGGTCAAGTAGTATACCATCCTCGAAGGGGTCAAGTGAGCACGTTTAAAGGAGAGGATTCACCTTTATGTATGTGAAGTAGATGTCGCACGTGTCACTTGCCAAATGAACTCTTGACATGGTGATGTCCATAGGATGCTCCGCATCATCTCCTCCCCCTTGGGAAAGATCCGACCTCGGATCGAAATTCAAATCACCATGGGAAAGAGATGGCGTCACCGTGTAGGAGTGGTCGATCACCAAGTTCTCGTCATCTTGTAGCTCTAAATGGGCACTCTCCAATGTCGCACCATCTTGGGATTCCTTCAAAAGGAGCAAAGACAACAAACACTTGGAAAAACAAATGTGGGTAGCGTTAGTGCAAAACCAAGCATTCAAGCGGTGATTCACCCAACAAGTGTCGTCGTCATGCAAAGCATATGGTTTGACAAAGGATTGTGACATGGCATGTAAGCACATAAATTGAGCATAAGCAAAGAAATCATGGAGATAGGCATGTAAATGTGAGGTAGTGATGCAAATATGTGTGACAAGATAATAAGAATCTACCTCAAGTTCATAGAAAGCACTCACAAATTGCTCAATGAATGGTCTATGGTAGGCATAGGAATCATTCAACACCAAATAAAATGAAGTGTCTAAACACATGGGTCAAGTGCAAGACAATCCAAGCATAATGTGCATGGGGTGTAGTGAATATCGTGTGGCACCCAACACAATAGAAAGAGCAATTGTTCATCATGTGTGAGGCAGTCAAGTCAATCATGTGACAAGCAATGGGACATGGCATATGTGAAGAATTGACATTGTTACAACCAAGCATATCATAGGGGCAACTAATCCAACAATTGGATGCAACACACAAGGCATATATATCATGATACATGGCAAAGTGGCGATCGTGAATGAATCCAATATCACTAACATGTGCGCAATCAAGAGGTCCAAGATGACAAATAAGTTTCAAGGTGCAAGCAACACAAGTAGTATGATCCACAATATTCATGCTCATGGTTTTGGGTTTCTCGAAAGAGAAGGATATCACCTTGAAAGCATGTCCTTGTGCGTCCTTCACAATGCCGAAGCACAAGCAAGTATGATGTAGAGTCGTCGTGGTAGAAGGTGGTTCGCTCTCAGGAGCTCGGATTGTCAACTCACGTGACGTGGAAGTTGACACAAGGTCCAAGTATCCTACACATGCACACAACAAAACAAAGAACATATGCACATGGTAGATAAACACATGATCCATCATGATGGTTCTCTTCTCTTGCACATAACCATTAGAAGCACAAGTGCATGAACAATATGATGCAACAATGGCAATATTCATGGCACGAGGTATATGGTGCAAAGAAGGAAGACAAGCATGCTTCACAAAAAATATGTCAAAATCTCCAAATATATGCGAGAATGCTATGGGGGAAATCTCATTAGCAAGACTAAAATCATGGTTGCGCTCAATACATGGAAAATCATCTAGCATGAGAGAGGCAACATATGCAGATATATGACAAGAAGTAATAGCAATGATGTCGTGCAAAGCATGTAGATGGTTGTCATCAACCGTATGATGCCAGCAAGTTTGAATCATCGATGATGCAACAAGGCAAGCAAACATAGTAATCAAGTCGTGCAAGCTAGTAGTGCGAAGATGCAACATACTAGAGGAAATCATGGCAATCATGTCATGAGAGCAAATAATAGGCATAGGAAATGCACATGACATATCGCAAGCACGAACACAAAGCAAGATCATAGTATCATCATAGGCATGGGGCACAAAGCAAACATGGCAATGACAAGTGATATCTCCACCAAGCTTGCAAATACACATACAAGTATTAGAATCAATCATCATGTGTAATGCAAAGCATGGGTCACAAATGCATGGCAAAAGCATAGGAATGAGCATATCATGCAAAGTGAACATGGCAAGATGGGCAAATGATATATAATGGACAACTACCCATAGCCAAGTGAGGGCCATGTAGAAGAAATGCGCGAAGTCTTTGCGTGAAGAGAGCGGTGGGAAAGACACTCCATGGGAACCCAAGTCATCATTGCTCTCTAGAGCTCGTTTTGTCAACTCGTGGGATTGCGAGGTTGACAAGTATTCATGGGTACCTATGCAAAAGAAACACAAACGAAAGAAATTGTGTGTGTGGTAAATGTACACATCATCCATCATGATGTCTATGTGCACGTGAGAGTTAGCACAAGATAAGCATCGCTCAAAGAAATTTGATGCACGGTATAGGAACATGGCATCCATCATGAAAGAATAGTTATTGTGTATAACACGATGGGGACACTAATTAAGAGTGCAAGTATATGGCACATCAATAGCATGTTTATTCATGGGGAGCATATAGTGCACATAAGTATGAGGATCATGCAATGGATGGGATGGATAAAAATCTCCTAACATGTGTGAGGAAACTATGGGGGTCTCCTCATGAGCAATATTGGAAACATCATATGGAGAAAATGGACAACATCCAAAACAATGCATATCCTAAGCTAGGTGGTCATGGCATGGCATATGAGATAAATGATGCAAAGGGAGCATATCAATATCATCACAAGAAAAAAAATGCCAATAACCATGGGCTTGTCATCTATGCCATATGTGCAAATTTGGTTTATCTTAATGGCATATGCATAGTCACTACGATGAGATTGAAAATATGACATATGATTAATCTCATGCATAGCATATGACAAGTCAAGCGGATTGTCAAACATGATGTTACCTAAAGAATTGTAACAAGAAATACTATGTAACATGGCATCACAACTAATAGACTCCACATGAGAATCATCATACTCATCGTAAATGGGAAAGAAATCATCACATGAGGAAGTCGCATTAGCATGAATCATGGAAATAGGTGGATCAACATCATGCAAGCAATCAATGTCAAGAATGTCCACTAGTGGGACTAGAGCATCACCTTCACCTTTGTTACCTTCGTCATTCCACTCATGTGGTGTAGGTGAGGTGGGAAAGACCAAATGGTGGTCATCTTCATCTTGATGGAACCATGTGGGGGGTGCATCATATTCCACCATGGCCATCGTCTTGTCCAAAGGGAGGACGTAGTCGTCGCGAATCGGCGTGTCATCATATATGTGACCTAGCACAAAATGAGAAGACACAATAGAGGTAGAGGTTAAGTCGTTAGTGTTGAAAGTGGCCTCACATGCCCTATCAACTATCACACTCTCTCTATGTGGTGGTTCACTCACTCCCTCAAGGTACGTGTACTCAATCTCACGTATGGTGGAGTCACTCATCTCACTAAAGTGGAGGGGTTTGTGGCTCTCCTCACATGAGAATTGTGGTAACACATCATATATGGGGCTAGTGGTGAAGTCACTCTCACTCTCAATATGGTGGCAAAAGTCACTCAAGTCATCATATGTCACCGTGGTCGAAGGGAAAATCCCATGCTCAACCATCTCATCGCTGTCGCCGTGGATGAAGGCCAAAGATGGCACATCATCACTCTCGCCTCCTAAGATGGAAGCATCATCCTTGCTCGCCACCTCGTCGCTCGCCTCCAAAGCTTGGTCCTTGAGGGTCTCCGTAGTCGTACTTGTCGCCGCACCATCTTGAAAAAGAGTCTAAGTAGACTCGGCATCATCAATGCCACAAAGAGGGATGGCAGTGAAGTCGAACTTGGGAGCATCATCTTGGAGCTCGTCGGGCTTGGACATCGTGGTGGTACTAGCCTCATGCTCATTCTCATGGAGCTTGGTCATCGCGAAGTGAGCTTGGGGTGGAGAAGTTTTGGCCTTCATGAGTTCTTGTTCCGCCTTGAGAGCACCAATGTAGTTGTCGTCAAGGGACTTGTAGTTCTCAAGGAAGATCGTCTTGGAGATGTCGTTGTGCAATCCCATCATGAAGTGGAACGTCATCGAAATGGGGTCGTCCACGCCGGCTCGTCGCAAGGCATTCTTCATCTCCTTGAAGTACGCGTCGATGGACTTGGTGTCACACCCTGATTTTCATGCCACAAGACTTAAGCTAATAAATCATGATAAAATGTGGTTTGATAAAAACTTTTGAGTGTTCTGGACCTTGCCTTGTTTGGATTTTGTCTGTTGTTTGCAAGTGCTCTAAAAATCAAATAAATCCTCCAACTCCTATACTTCATTTCCTTGCTCCAAACTCTTGAACCAATCATCATGCCATGTGTATAGGACATAAAAATAATTTCTTGCAAAAATAATTTGGCCAAATAGTATTTTCTAAAATTAGTTTTCCAAAATCCCTGAATTGAGGTTTGCACTACAAGTACTTGATTTGGGTTGTGAAAAATCTTTCAAAAGGTATATTTGAATCCTATTAGATATAGGACTCCCATAAACCACAAAAATATAATTTTAAAAGTTATTTTCCTACTTTATTTAAAAGCTTTTTCTTAAGGCCAGAAATGGTCTTTAATAGGGAAAAATTATTTTATTGTTTTAAAAATATTTGACAAAAATCAGGGAAACTCAGTGGGCATATATTTCCCATATATAAGAGTTTCAACACATGGTCATGTTCAAAATATTGGTCAAATCCCTCAAAAACCATTTCTGCCCATTTCAAGGATTTGAAATATTTCTATAGGAAATATTCCCCAGCAATTCCAAGAAAATTCTAGCATGTCACATATGACATGTTTGATGATCTTGCCAAGTACCATGTCATGGAGAATAGTATAACCCCATGAAACCCTCTCAAAACCACTTCTGTCTTTTTTCAAGTTTGAACATTTTTGCACTGTCAAACATGTCCAAATGCTCTCAAACTTGGTGCACATGCTCAAATGGTGTAATAATGCATCTAGACCAAATGGCACAAGTTGGAGAGAATGTTATCTTGATCAAAGTACCCCAAAACCCTCTCTGACCAGAATCAAATTTGAACAACTCTACATTGCCAAGTGTGTCCTTTTGATCTGAATTTTTGTGGACATGTTCAAATCCTCAAATGATGACACTACACCAAGTGGTGCATCAAGGAGAATAGATTTGCATGACTAAATCTTGGTAAAGCCATTTCTGCTCATTTCTAGGGTTTACAAAAGTTGCATTGGCAACTTTACCCAAATAAGCTCCAAATTGGCGAGAGGCCCTAATTATATGTGTCACTTCACCCTGTGGAGTCTCATGGAAATTGGAAATCATCTGCTCGCCCAAACCATCATCAAACACCTTCTGCCATTTTTCCAAAAACACCATTTTGACCCCTTCCACTAATCTCCTTGAGCTCAACTTTTTACCACAGCTCCTCCTCGACCTCCTCTACCTCCAGTAGCAATGGCTGCATCTCAGATCAATAATTGAGGGGTGAAACCGCCTCTTTTACCTCTCTGGACAGCCCTTGCACTGCTCTTCCTCTCTTCCCTCCTCACTCCAGTGGCCACCCAAGGCATCCAAGGCTTTCCCCACATTCTTTACTCCTTCCTAGAGCTACCAGACATGCTTGTCCGTGCCCACTTTGCCAAAAAAAATGGCATGCCGGCCATTTGCACGCTCTGGAGCGCGCTACAGTGCGCTCCCGCACTGTAGCCGCCCCCTGCCAACCACCTCCGGCCACCTCGGATCTCCCCCTCACGCCAACCGATGCTCCTTGACGTCCGCAGCACGCTACGCCTCTGTCCCCCTCCTCTTTCTCCCTCCTGCTGCCCTTGCTCGCACGCGCGCCGGCCGCCCGAGAGCTCCAATGAGTGGCTTCACACGCGCGGCGTCTCTGACCCCTCCCCGCTCCCTCTCTTCTTCCCCTGGGAGTAGTCGACCCCCACGAACACCCTAGACTCGGCGCAGCACCCTCCCGAGGCCCGTAGCGACGAGCACGAGCTCGCCGGCGCACGAGCCCACAGTGGACCGCCGCTCGCCTATATAAGGCATTCCCGAGCCCTCCTCTCGCCACCACTCGTTCCCTCCCACTCCAAATAGCCCCACTGGGCCTCCCGTTCATCCCTAGAGCCGCCCAAGCTCGAGATCAAGCTCGAGCCCCGCCGCTTCAAGTCGCCGTCGATCTCGTGGTACAGGCCTCCTTTGCCCCCCCTCTCTCTCTCTCTCGATCTGGAACCGCCTCACCTCACTGATCCATTCCCCTCTTTCTCCCGCTCCTATTGTAGCTCGGAACGAGCTAACCAGGCTCCTCCCGAGGCCCTTTCGCCGGCTTCCTCGTCGCCGACGAACCCCTGCACTCCGGCGACCGCCTCCACCTCCACCCGAACGGCGACTCCGCCCTGAGCAAGCCGGTGCGCTCAGATCGCCTCGCCATTGACCACAGCGACGCCGGTGAGCTCGTCCCCCCTCTCTGGCCCGAGGTTGAAGACGACGGCCGTGGGGCCCGTCAGTCAGCGTCACATACTGACGGGTGGGACCCACCAGTCAGGTTTAAAATGCACGCGCGCGTGAACCGTTTCGCGGCGACGGCTGAAGGCGTATTTTACCTTTATGCCTTCGACGTGGCAGCCTCGCGCGGGCTGTATCCCCTCTGGGCCTGCTGCACTGTGGCCCTTCTGGCCCAGTTGCACAGTGCTGCTTCTCCTTTTTCTTTTTCTGGAAACTTGCAAAAATTCCACAGGATTAAATATTAATCCAAATGCAATAATTCCAACTCCCATATTTTTCTAAAAATCCCACCTATTTAATGGTGTAACTTTCATAAATATCCATCAAACTTTTCTACACTGTTCAAATTTAAATTCAAATTTGAGCATTTATATTCCCCTCTGAAAATCCATTTCTCCTATTATACAACTCCAAATCCATAACTAACAATTTTCCCCTTCTTAGAGTTCCCCTAGTATTTATCAAAAATAAGTTGACATTTTTTTGAGCACTTTGGTTTTTCTGTTTTACTATTGCCTTATTTTCTCATTATTTTCTTGCGACGATTAGATCCCGTATTAGATGAAGTTGCTGAAGAAGAAGAAGAAGAAGGAGGAGAAGGATTTGAAGAACTTGAAGACTTTGAAGACCAAGGCAAGAAGCCCTTTGACCATGTCTAAGAAACCCCTTTTTTGCACGTCATATGGCACTTTTATTGCTTGCATCGAAGTCATGATAAAATGGTGACCACTTGAGGTGGTTTGCCTCCGTTGCTTTTATCATTGACACTTGCATGATGCATGACCCTACCTTTCTATGAGGGTTATGCCGGTGGGAGTAGATAGGATGCTAAGTAGTGCTACGCAAAAAGGGACGGGAATATGCATGGTGATGGAGACAAAGTATTTTCGAAGGACTTTTCGAAAACCCCGTCGGGTGCCACTTATGCCCGAGGGAGATGATGAGTTGGGTAGCCACTTGATGACGAAGTGGTATACCGAGGCAAGTGTGTGTGTTGTTTTCAAAAACAGATTGGTTTAAGTTGCGACCGTTATTCCAACCTTACATGCGCAACCACTCTACCCTTATATGGGAAAGGGCATTATTGATTACCTAGGCCGATACTAGCTTGGAGCCCGCATTACTAGTGACGGGGGAGAGTTGGTGCTCTCTCTCGGGACAGGGTCGTGCCAGGTAGGGCGGCCAAGAACATTTTTATGGGGCACCGGACACACCGTTGGTACCCCGTGCCAGTGGTATGTGATGAATATAGGAGCGAGGCTCCGCAATTTTAAGTTGTGAAATGTTGGGCACGGGGGTTACTACCAATCGAGTGGACTCCATGTTAGTGTCGTCTAGGGAAAGATAGTGATCGGGTGCTTACCCCGGGTACTTGAGGTACCGCGGGTCGTGGAAGACACGGAAGTTCCCCGGATCTTGTGGGTAAAGTGTGCAACCTCTGCAGAGTGTAAAACTATTCGAATAGCCGTGTCCACGGTCAAGGACAGTTGGGTAACCGCTCTTGGGCTACGTCCACTTGTTTACAAACCAGTGTGTGTGGGAAGAAATACTTGGGTCAAGTCAAAGGACTTGACATGGATGAGTTGGGTTGGAGCCCACTCCCTTTGTGTAGATATCTGTAACCTGTCCTCTTGGTTACTTGAATTCTCCTGATGCATGTCTTACAAGTTGTTGATCATGTCATTGCACTCAAAACTAGCTTTCCTCAAAAATTTACCTATATCATGCATTATTGTATCTTGAACCAAAACATGGGTTGCTTGCGAGTACATTCAAAGTACTCATTGGCTTGCCACTGGTTATTTTATTGGCCAGGCATGAAAGAACAGGATATAATGAAGGATACCTTGGTGACGAACATGCGAGCTAGGCCGCTTCCCAGTCAGAATGCTTGTAGGGTTAAGGCAGATGGCATGGGTCCAAGTTATCGATGAAGATTTCCGCTGCGATGTTATAATGAAGACTCGACCATAATGGTCCTACTTGTGTAATACGGTATGTATGGATGTAAGAATCTTGTTATTCAGCTTCTGTGTGTTCAGTGAGCATTGATCTCTGGGGTCACTGTACACGTGCATTTGGTGATCACGACTTATGAGTCGGGGTCCCCACAGAGCTGGTATCAGAGCCATCCTGACTGTAGGAAGCCTTAGTTAGCATGGTCGTTAGTTAGGGTAAAACTATTTCCAAAACTACGACTAGTTTTCAAAACTATCTATACTTCTCTTCCCTTCTAAGTTTTTCGAAAACTAAGGTATACTTTCCTTATTGATCTCTCCCCCTTCAAAACCTTTGGTCGCTAGAACCCTTATGCCCCTGATCACTGGGTTCCTTGTAATCCTCGTGGATAATCTAGAAGGAAGATGCCTTGTCAGACATTCACCCACATCTCCTGAACACAAGATTGGTGACATCACAACAAGACGATACCAACAGAAGATACATCCTCAAGGGATGAAGACCTGAAGGCCCAGGAGATGGTGACACCTGCCCCAAGATGATGCAACCTTAGCCTATGATGATCATGGCATAGGATATGCGAGATCATGATATACATCGCTAATAGAGTAACCCTGTCACTACCGTTGTTGTATCGGCAACCACCGGTGGATGAGAACCTCGCCATTTGGTCTGCCTCACTATAGTGAGCAGGAAAACGGTTCTCTTCATCCCCCGCTCTTGGTGTCGATGTGGTCATCAACGTAACCGACATGTTGGATCTCTACTATGCCTTGTTAATGTCATTGCATAAAGGATTACCTACCTGGTACCATCGACGCCTTAGAAGACAAAACGGGATCGTCATGATTAAGAAGACAACAGGAGACCGAGTCAATGCCTGCTACGAGAAGCCACCTTCACCCCATCACTTTAACATGCGAAAAGTTGTTGAAGAATCTTCAGGCCCAACCCGGGTCATTTCATCAAACAACTACAAGAGACGTAGCAACACCTGAGGAAAACCCAGAAGACTTCATGAGGCACGAAGTAAAGCACGACTACTTAGTCCGAGAACCCCTAGGGTAGGATGAGTCGTGTACCCCCTATGCGGAGTCGAGTCCATATGAAGGTTCGAATAGAACCATGACTCTGTGTTTCTTGTTTTTATTTGATTGTGTTTTGATATAAGTCGCACTTTTGCCCTAGGCAACAAGTACGCGACTATATCACCTTCCTTGTTTTCCTTTGTTTGGCCCTTTTGGCACCCGTTTGGTTGCACTTGCACTATAGAACCCCCTTTAGGCATTCCCCTCCTCTATGCTACTTTTCCCCTGCATCTCTTTCATCAACTGAAGATCAGCAAGACAAGATGCACCAAGGATTCTACCTCGGCAACCAACTGGCAATGAAGACTTTTGCTACTGTCTCCTCGACCAAGTGAAACCCCATAGAGTTATATTTAACCCTCCAGACTAGAAACCCATTCTTAGACCCTTCGAGACTTCACAAGATACCCCAGCTCGAGTCCTTAACCATGTGCTTAACCCACAGAATTGCAAGAGAACCTGTTAAGCCTCCGTAACCTTGCTTATCACTAGGTTCATTATGGAACTAGTGGACATAGTGAACGAGCACATTATCACCCTAATATAGCACAAGAACTGACGATGCCATAAGGAAGACCAATTTGAGGATACAGGAATAGAGGACTAGATAGCACAATTGGCATCTCAGAAACTGTGCTCAAGGATGGGATGATAAACATTCACTCGCACACTAGAATCCTTGAAACCCTTAAGCCCTACCAAGCCACAACATGGTCGGATCCTGACCTTGGGCTTTGGCTCTAGATCAATAAGACCTTGGCCAATGCTCAATCGTGACCATCACCAATGCCTCATCCCACTTTACGTACCACATAGACTTCATGGAGTGCTTGGACAAGTTAGTTGTCATCTCTCTTTGATGACATACTTGTCTACCCGAAGACAGAAGAAGAATCATTGATCTGGTCAAGGAACATCTGAAGATCGTCATGTCTAGGAGGAAGAACTACACCAACCACCATCTTCAAGAAGTATACCTCCTCATCAAAGACCAGGCATATCTGCAAACCACTTCTCTCAAAGGAACCAAGCATTTCCATGTCAAAGGGAAGCTCACACCAAGATTTATCGGCCCTCTCCAAGATCACTACAAGACGAAGAATAAACGGCTACCAGCTAGAGTTATCACCTGAGTCACCCACTGTGCACAACGTTTTTCCACATGACACCACTCTGGAAACGTTTCCAACTTCCTAACTAGCCCGGTCTCTACAAGGACATCGACCACGAGCCATCGACCTCCAGCCCAATATGACCTACACGAGAGATCCCAATTGCAATCTAGATCAAGCAGGATGACAAACACGAAGCCATGCCATCGAGTACTTCAAGGTTCAATGGAGCACCAGACGGAAGCAGAAGCATTATGAGGACGTGAAGACTACCCCAAACCCAAGTTTCCGTATTCCTTTCCGCGCCTAGTCTGGGAATCTCGGGGACGAGATTCTTGTAAGGGGGGTAGGTCTGTCACACCCTGATTTTCATGCCACAAGACTTAAGCTAATAAATCATGATAAAATGTGGTTTGACAAAAACTTTTGAGTGTTCTGGACCTTGCCTTGTTTGGATTTTGTCTGTTGTTTGCAAGTGCTCTAAAAATCAAATAAATCCTCCAACTCCTATACTTCATCTCCTTGCTCCAAACCCTTGAACCAATCATCATGCCATGTGTATAGGACATAAAAATAATTTCTTGCAAAACTAATTTGGCCAAATAGTATTTTCTAAAATTAGTTTTCCAAAACCCCTGAATTGAGGTTTGCACTGCAAGTACTTGATTTGGGGTGTGAAAAATCTTTCAAAAGGTATATTTGAATCCTATTAGATATAGGACTCCCATAAACCACAAAAATATAATTTTAAAAGTTATTTTCCTACTTTATTTAAAAGCTTTTTCTTAAGGCCAGAAATGGTCTTTAATAGGGAAAAATTATTTTATTGTTTTAAAAATATTTGACAAAAATCAGGGAAACTCAGTGGGCATATATTTCCCATATATAAGAGTTTCAACACATGGTCATGTTCAAAATATTGGTCAAATCCCTCAAAAACCATTTCTGCCCATTTCAAGGATTTGAAATATTTCTACAGGAAATATTCCCCAGCAATTCCAAGAAAATTCTAGCATGTCACATACGACATGTTTGATGATCTTGCCAAGTACCATGTCATGGAGAATAGTATAACCCCATGAAACCCTCTCAAAACCACTTCTGTCTTTTTTCGAGTTTGAACATTTTTGCACTGTCAAACATGTCCAAATGCTCTCAAACTTGGTGCACATGCTCAAATGGTGTAATAATGCATCTAGACCAAATGGCACAAGTTGGAGAGAATGTTATCTTGATCAAAGTACCCCAAAACCCTCTCTGACCAGAATCAAATTTGAACAACTCTACATTGCCAAGTGTGTCCTTTTGATCTGAATTTTTGTGGACATGTTCAAATCCTCAAATGATGACACTACACCAAGTGGTGCATCAAGGAGAATAGATTTGCATGACTAAATCTTGGTAAAGCCATTTCTGCTCATTTCTAGGGTTTACAAAAGTTGCATTGGCAACTTTACCCAAATAAGCTCCAAATTGGCGAGAGGCCCTAATTATATGTGTCACTTCACCCTATGGAGTCTCATGGAAATTGGAAATCATCTGCTCGCCCAAACCATCATCAAACACCTTCTGCCATTTTTCCAAAAACACCATTTTGACCCCTTCCACTAATCTCCTTGAGCTCAACTTTTTACCACAGCTCCTCCTCGACCTCTTCTACCTCCAGTAGCAATGGCTGCATCTCAGATCAATAATTGAGGGGTGAAACTGCCTCTTTTACCTCTCTGGACAGCCCTTGCACCGCTCTTCCTCTCCTCCCTCCTCACTCCAGTGGCCACCCAAGGCATCCAAGGCTTTCCCCACATTCTTTACTCCTTCCTAGAGCTACCAGACATGCTTGTCCGTGCCCACTTTGCCAAAAAAATGGCATGCCGGCCATTTGCACGCTCTGGAGCGCGCTACAGTGCGCTCCCGCATTGTAGCCGCCCCCTGCCAACCACCTCCGGCCACCTCGGCTCCCCCCCCTCACGCCAGCCGATGCTCCTCGACGCCCGCAGCACGCTACGCCTCTGTCCCCCTCCTCTTTCTCCCTCCTGCTGCCCTTGCTCGCATGCGCGCCGGCCGCCCGAGAGCTCCAATGAGCGGCTTCACACGCGCGGCGTCTCTGACCCCTCCCCGCTCCTTCTCTTCTTCCCCTGGGAGTAGTTGACCCCCACGAACACCCTAGACTCGGCGCAGCACCCTCCCGAGGCCCGTAGCGACGAGCACGAGCTCGCCAGCGCACGAGCCCACAGTGGACCGCCGCTCGCCTATATAAGGCATTCCCGAGCCCTCCTCTCACCACCACTCGTTCCCTCCCACTCCAAATAGCCCCACTGGGCCTCCTGTTCATCCCCAGAGCCGCCCAAGCTCGAGATCGAGCTCGAGCCCCGCCGCTTCGGGTCGCCGTCGATCTCGTGGTACAGGCCTCCTTTGCCCCCTCTCTCTCTCGATCTGGAACCGCCTCACCTCACTGATCCATTCCCCTCTTTCTCCCGCTCCTATTGTAGCTCGGAACGAGCTAACCAGGCTCCTCCCGAGGCCCTTCCGCTGGCTTCCTCGTCGCCGGTGAACCCCTGCACTCCGGCGACCGCCTCCACCTCCACCCGAGGCGACTCCGCCCTGAGCAAGCCGGTGCGCTCGGATCGCCTCGCCGTTGACCACAGCGACGCCGGTGAGCTCGCCCCCCCTCTCTTGCCCGAGGTTGAAGACGACGGCCATGGGGCCCGTCAGTCAGCCTCACGTACTGACGGGTGGGCCCCATCCGTCAGGTTTAAAACGCACGCGCGCGCGAACCGTTTCGCTGCGACGGCTGAAGGCGTATTTTACCTTTACGCCTTCGACGTGGCAGCCTCGCGCGGGTTGAATCCGCTCTGGGCCTGCTGCACTGTGGCCCTTCTGGCCCAGTTGCACAGTGCTGCTTCTCCTTTTTCTTTTTCTGGAAACTTGCAAAAATTCCACAGGATTAAATATTAATCCAAATGCAATAATTCCAACTCCCATATTTTTTCTAAAAATCCCACCTATTTAATGGTGTAACTTTCATAAATCTCCATCAAACTTTTCTGCACTGTTCAAATTTAAATTCAAATTTGAGCATTTATATTCCCCTCTGAAAATCCGTTTCTCCCATTATACAACTCCAAATCCATAACTAATAATTTTCCCCTTCTTAGAGTTCCCCCTAGTATTTATCAAAAATAAGTTGACATTTTTCTGAGCATTATTTTCTCGTTATTTTCTTGCGATGATTAGATCCCGTATTAGATGAAGTTGCTGAAGAAGAAGAAGGAGAAGGATTTGAAGAACTTGAAGACTTTGAAGACCAAGGCAAGCAGCCCTTTGACCATGTCTAAGAAACCCCTTTTTTGCACGTCATATGGCACTTTTATTGCTTGCATCGAAGTCATGATAAAATGGTGACCACTTGAGGTGGTTTGCCTCCGTTGCTTTTCTCATTGACACTTGCATGATGCATGACCCTACCTTTCTATGAGGGTTATGCCGGTGGGAGTAGATAGGATGCTAAGTAGTGCTACGCAAAAAGGGACGGGAATATGCATGGTGATGGAGACAAAGTATTTTCAAAGGACTTTTCGAAAACCCCGTCGGGTGCCACTTATGCCCGAGGGAGATGATGAGTTGGGTAGCCACTTGATGACGAAGTGGTGTACTGAGGCAAGTGTGTGTGTTGTTTTAAAAAACGGATTGGTTTAAGTTGCGACCGTTATTCCAACCTTACATGCGCAACCACTCTACCCTTATATGGGAAAGGGCATTATTGATTACCTAGGCCAATACTAGCTTGGAGCCCGCATTACTAGTGACGGGGGAGAGTTGGTGCTCTCTCTCGGGACAGGGTCGTGCCAGGTAGGGCGGCCAAGAACATTTTTATGGGGCACCGGACACACCGTTGGTACCCCGTGCCAGTGGTATGTTATGAATATAGGAGCGAGGCTCCGCAATTTTAAGTTGTGAAATGTTGGGCACGGGGGTTACTACCAATTGAGTGGACTCCATGTTAGTGTCGTCTAGGGAAAGATAGTGATCGGGTGCTTACCCCAGGTACTTGAGGTACCGCGGGTCGTGGAAGACACGGAAGTTCCCCGGATCTTGTGGGTAAAGTGTGCAACCTCTGCAGAGTGTAAAACTATTCGAATAGCCGTGTCCACGGTTAAGGACAGTTGGGTAACCGCTCTTGGGCTACATCCACTTGTTTACAAACCAGTGTGTGTGGGAAGAACTACTTGGGTCAAGTCAAAGGACTTGACATGGATGAGTTGGGTTGGAGCCCACTCCCTTTGTGTAGATATCTGTAACCTGTCCTCTTGGTTACTTGAATTCTCCTGATGCATGTCTTACAAGTTGTTGATCATGTCATTGCACTCAAAACTAGCTTTCCTCAAAAATTTACCTATATCATGCATTATTGTATCTTGAACCAAAACATGGGTTGCTTGCGAGTACATTCAAAGTACTCATTGGCTTGCCACTGGTTATTTTATTGGCCAGGCATGAAAGAACAGGATATAATGAAGGATACCTTGGTGACGAACATGCGAGCTAGGCCGATTCCCAGTCAGAATGCCTGTAGGGTTAAGGCAGATGGGATGGGTCCAAGTTATCGAAGAAGATTTCCGCTGTGATGTTATAATGAAGACTCGACCATAATGGTCCTACTTGTGTAATACGGTATGTATGGATGTAAGACTCTTGTTATTCAGCTTCTGCGTGTTCAGTGAGCATTGATCTCTGGGATCACTGTACACGTGCATTCGGTGATCACGACTTATGAGTCGGGGTCCCCACACTTGGATCCTTGGACGGTGTTCTCCAATTGGCGTATAAGTTGTTCCGTGAAGGATGGAGGCACGAACTCTCGCCGCATAGCTCTCTTCGTCTTGGACCAACTCATGTCGTAGGTCTCCGAAGGTGCGTGAAGCCGCCTTGTGGACACGTAGTCATGGAAGTTCCTTGTGGCGCACTTCACTTGATCTTCGGCAGGAACTTGATGTAGCTTGAGGTAGTCGTACATCAAATGATCCCACTCGAGATACTCCTCGGGTTCTAGAGTCCCATAGAAAAGAATCTCATGGTCGGTGTCGAGGTCGTAGTAGCTCGTGGAAGTCGCGGACTTGAGCTTGGGGAGCTTCTCTTTAGCGTAGTCTTGAGGTGCTTGCTGGCGAAGATGCCATATATCCGAAGGCGAAGATGCCTTGAAGTCACTTGGCGAAGATTCCAAGGGAGAAGGTGAAGTCGTTAAGCAGTTGTTGGTGTTGAGCTCTTGACCTTCACGTTCATGATGGTGATGGTGTCGATGCCGATGTGACCTTGCCGGAGATGGTAGCTTGGAAGTATGTGTACTTGAGCGTCTTCTCAAAGATGAGGAAGATCGCTTGTAGGACTTGATGAGGGCCTTGATCTCTTCCATTTGAGGTTGCATCTTGGCATCGGTGTATTTTTTCGTGGCATCAAACACGTCATTGTTATTGTAGACCGAAGGTGAAATGCCTTGCCTATCCATCACAAGACTCGAGCAAATGTGAGTGGAGAAAGGAGAAGAACTATACCAAATGTACCTTGACCGATGTTGAAGATGGATCAATGATCACTCAATGATGTAACAAGGAAATAGCACAATTGGTACCAATTCTTGTCGGTTTCTCACACCTACACAAATAAGGCTTATGGTGGAGCTCGGTGAAGATAGTGGCACAAAAATTTGATGCAAAATGTTAGCAAGAGTCAATAATGTTGAAAGAGATTCACAAACTAGCAAGTGTAACAAGTAGACCAATAGCAATATGTGGCACACGGAAACACACACACGGATAGATAATGGGGTCGTGCAACCAAGGATGAGCACAAAATGTGGAATCCACAAAAAACGCTCGTGTTGCACAACTCAAGAGAGACGCTAGCACGATTGCTCTATAGGCAGATACGACACTTGTGCACAACCTATAAGATGCAAAATGTAACAACTTCTATCCCAAGTATGCTATGTATATGATGTTCCGGTGGTATGATCCAAGATGATCGGATATGACAATCTTATGCAATGTGGTATGATGCTATGGCACTTGATTACAAGCCCTTTGTTCACTCTTTTGCTTAAAAGCTTATTCTTCTTTTTTTGTATGGACACTTCTGCACAATGCGCAAACCAAGATAGCAATTGTATATATGCGGGAACAAACTTGTGGCACAAAGGATGATATGATACCAAGATGATACCGATATGGCATGGTATGTATGCAATGTATGGTGTAGATCACTAATGTGCACAAGTAACATTGCCGGCAATACTCAAATGTCTAGTATCGATTGGCAAGTGACACAAAATGTGGGCTAGGGGTTATCAATGCAATGCAAGGGAATATACAATGGAGGTATACCACGATACCGAGATGATATGGAGGTTACCGTCCATGTTGATGATGAGTGGCGGTGATCTTGATGGAGATACCAAGATGATGGAGACTCGTCCCTAAGTAGCCGAAACACCTTAGGAAACGGAAAAACCGTGAACTCAGAATCTCAAATGTCAAATGATGGTAGCGGGAATGTGGTGGTGGTGGCGAAAGCTCAATGGGATTGCGGAAATGCAATGATGGGTTTGTAGCGACCCGACCTCAGATGGTCAAGTCTTTGTGCTTCAGTGTCATCCCTGGATCGGTAATGCTGACACACATAGTACCCGAAGGATTTATAACAGAGTAGCAATCACACACTATTACATCGAATTTCTCGAAAGAGAACTTATTACAAGAATATGGCTTAAGGCCATCTAATGCGATAACAGCGGAAGGCTTGGAAGATAGGGTGAATCCATCAACTCCAACGGCATAGCTGAGCTGCACGGCAATGACCTAACGAACCTTACTCCTCGTCTGAAAAGTCTGCAACATAATACGTTGCAGCCCGAAAACCGGTCAGCACATGGAATATGCTGGCAATATAACACAGTAGAGCAGAAACAGAATAATGCTATCACTACATGCATATATGGCTGGTGGAAAGCTGTATGGTTGTACTTTTGCAAAAAGCCAATTTTTTCCTACAACAACGGAATAGATTTTAATTTTTACTATCCTGGTGGTTGAAACATCATTGAGAAGGTATCCCCAACTCAATCCCAATTAAAGTGAATTAACATCCCAACAGTTTTAATTAAGCATGGTGAGATACATGTGATAACCCAAGTACTAGATACTCAAGAATTGTCTATAACCGGGACACGCCTAACCATGATTAGATTGTACACTCTGCAGAGGTTCGCGCACTTTTCCCCACAAGACTCGATCGCCTCCGTTGGATTTCTCGCACTACATGGTGTTTGAGAAACGGATGACTGAGACACAGTCTTTCAGAAACGTTAACTCTCTACTCTGGGTAGACCATACCAAACCTACAAAACCCACTACCTGCTGATCTACCTCTTCAAGAGTTTCACGTAACTTACTCAACTATGCTAGGGCCCATAATAGCTGGTGGCTGCACACGGAAGTTTCTAGCATGAATCATCTCAGTTCCCTTTGAGCCTGGGTGGCGGTCCATAGGAAGATCACACGGGTACCCCGGGATTTCCAAAAAAAACAGACAACACTGGGTTCCCCAGGTGCCTCAATCCACCTAGTTGTTTGATTAAGTTGCCACCTTAAGTTGAACCATTAATTAACAATCTCACATCCGACATGAATTTCACTCAAACCCAAACCAAGACTACGAGCATAGCATAGCAATATAAGCAATACGTAGAAGTAACTCCCAAGGGTTTGAATGTAACAGGGCAATAGGTTCTACCTCAGCAACTACTTCCCAACCCACAAGTTAATGACATCCTAATCATGCAATGTTTGAGGATTGGAACTAATGCACAAAAACTGGGTAATAATGGGATATGATCAAAGTGTTACTTGCCTTGCTGACGATCCGCGAATCCTAGAGACTCGTAGTAACACGCTTCGCACTCCGGGAATTCTATCG
Source organism: Triticum urartu (assembly GCF_003073215.2). Classification (NCBI taxonomy): domain Eukaryota; kingdom Viridiplantae; phylum Streptophyta; class Magnoliopsida; order Poales; family Poaceae; genus Triticum; species Triticum urartu. Next base: position 388,236,447 of record NC_053028.1, read on the forward strand.
CAAGCAAACAATAACATACATAAGTAACAAGCAACGATGCACAAGAAAAACTCAAATAAGAGAGGTTGACCAGAAAGTTCAAATTAAGAACTCCGGTTCGCAAAAAGAATCAAAACAAACGGAGCAACGAAACTCAAACGGCGAAAGAAAGAAGCTTCGTTTACTAATCTGAAACTAGGTCAAATTTTACAGTAGCAAAAACTTGTTTGAGTTGGTTAAACGGAAAGAGCGTTTCGAGACGAAACTCCAGGCGCTTGAATCGCCTGATTCCGTTAAACGAGCGAAAAGATAAACAGAAACTAAGATCGGATCAGAAATCACGATCAGAAAATCGCGGCATAAATCCGATAAAAGAAAACTCACGAACAGACTAACGAACGAGCGTTCGTTAGCTATAACTAACGGGCGAAAATCGTTCATTAAAATGAATGTACGGACGAACGTCCGCTAACTGGAAGAACCGAGAAAAATCGGCGAATACGAGAAAAAACGGATCTAGGGTTTCTGAAAAAAACCGAACGGTCTTTATAAAAGAAACCGGCAGTGGGGCGCGGCGGCTACCTCCGGCGAGAGAGCTCCGGCGAGGCGGGGCAGCGGCTCGCGAAGAAGGCGGCTCACGGCGGCGGCAACTAGCGCGGCGCGGGGCTTGGCGGCGATGGTGGTGGTGGTGGTGGTGGTGTTGGGGGCGGGGTGGTGACGTATATAAAGGGGCGGGGGCGGCGACTTGGAGGAGGGGGCAAGGCACGGCGGAGGCGGAGTACAACTCTGACTCCGGTCGGAGTGGCGGCAGCGCGCGCGCGCAGGAGGCGGCGACGGTGGCCTGGCGCGGCTGGGCTTTAGGCCCAGCCGGCGCGGAACCTTTTTTTTAAAACTTCGCCGACCGAAATAAAATCCTAGAAAAAAATAAAAACCTAAAAATGCCAAAACAATTTTCACCGTCTAAATAAAATATTTTGAACAAGATGAACATTTTCTTGGCCCTAAAATGCAATTTTGAAAAACATGCAATTTTTCTAATGCAAATAAAATCCGAATAAAATCAAATAAAAATCAATTTAATGATTTTAATATTTTCCTCCAATATTTCATTTATTTTGGAGAAGTCATATTATCTCCTCTCTTTAATTTTTAATGTGAAATATTTTTCGGAGAGAAATAATTAAAATCAAATCCTCTTTTCATTATTTGATAAAGAATCAAATATGAAGACCGGGAAATCCCCAACTCTCTCCGAGGGTCCTTGAGCTGCTTAGGATTTTGAGGATTACGAAACGGAAAAGCAATAAAACATGATATGCATGGATGACCTATGTATAACATTCCAAATTGAAAATTTGGGATGTTACAAACCTACCCCCCTTAAGATGAATCTCGCCCTCGAGATTCGGGTTGGCTAGAAAATAGGTATGGGTGGTCCTTGCGAAGATCATCCTCTCATTCCCAGGTAGCTTCATCCTCGGTATGGTGGCTCCACTGAACTTTACAAAATTTGATAACCTTACTACGGGTGACTCTGCTGGCAAACTCAAGAATCTTAACTGGCTTCTCCTCGTAAGTCAAATCACTGTCCAACTGAATCGCCTCCAAGGGTACTGTATCTCTTAATGGTATTTCCGCCATCTCAGCATGACACTTCTTCAACTGTGAAATGTGGAACACATCGTGGACTCCTGACAATCCCTTAGGTAACTCCAACTTGTAGGTGACTTCTCCCATCCGTTCCAAAATGCGATACGGTCCTACAAATCTCAGGGCCAAATTTCCTTTAACTCTAAAACATTTCACTCCTCACAAGGGCGATACTCGCAGATATGCTCTATCTCCAATTTCGTAGGTTACCTCCTTGTGTTTTGAGTCTGCATAACTCTTCTGCCTGGACTGAGCAATCTTTAGTCGGTCTCGGATCAGTTTTACCTTCTCCTCAGATTCTTTAATCAAGTCTGGTCCAAACAACTGTCGGTCTCCTACCTCATCCCACATCAACGGTGTTCTGCACCTACGTCCATACAGGGCTTCAAACGGTGCCATCTTCAAACTGGCTTGGTAGCTATTGTTGTATGAGAACTCTGCATATGGCAAATTGTCATCCCAACTAGATCCATAATCTAGCGCACAGGCTCTCAACATGTCCTCCAAAATTTGATTGACTCTCTCAGTCTGTCTATCTGTCTACTGGTGAAACGTTGTACTGAACTCCAATCTCGTTCCCAAAGTCTAGTGTAACTGATGCCAAAACATTGAAGTAAACTGTGTTCCTCGATCCGGTACGATGGTCCTCGGAACTCCATGCAGACATACGATCCTGGACATATAGGTCTTGGCCAACTTTGCACTTGTATAGGTGGTTTTCACTGGGATGAAGTGAGCTACTTTGGTCAAACGATCAACTACTACCCATATGGAATCATATCCTGCTTTAGTCCTGGGTAATCCGGTGATAAAGTCCATGCCAAGTTTATCCCACTTCCATTCGGGTATTGGCATAGGCTATAACAGTCCTGCTGGCTTCTGATGTTCTACCTTAACTCTCTGACATACATCACATATGGCTACATACTCGGCAATATCCTTCTTCATACCAGTCCACCAGAAACGTTCCTTCAAATCCAAATACATCTTGGTGTTTCCGAGGTGTATCGAGTATGGTGAGTCATGGGCCTCTTGAAGTATTAACTTCCTGATCTCCTGGTTGTTGGGCACATAAACTCGGTCCTCAAACCATAGGGTATCGTGCTCATCCTTACGAAAACCTTTGGCCTTTCCTTTGCCCATCTTCTCCTTTATCTCGGCAATCTCTTTATCATCTTTCTGAGCTTCCCGAATCTTGTCCAGCAATGTCGACTGAACCTCCATTGTGGCAATGAACCTTCTAGGTACAATCTCTAACCAAAGTTCCATGATGTCCTTTGCTAATTCCTTCGTCAGTCCTTTACTTTCAAGGGTATTAGCATAACTCTTCCGACTCAATGCGTCTGCTACGACATTGGCCTTTCCTAGATGATAGTGTAGCTTCATGTCATAATCCTTTATAAGCTCCAACCATCTCCTCTGCCTTGGGTTCAGCTCCTTTTGGGTGAAGATGTACTTCAAAATCTTGTGATCCGTGTACACATCACAACAGTTTCCAATAAGGTAATGTCTCCAAGTATTCAACGCATGCACTACGGCTGCTAGCTCCAAATCATGTGTGGCATAATTCAACTCATGAGGTTTTAGTTGTCGTGAGGCATACGAAACAACTCTTCTGTCCTGCATAAGCACACATCCAAGTCCTAAGCGAGAGGCGTCGCAATACACTTGGAACTCCCTATGTATATCTGGCAGTACTAGCACTGGGGCTGTAGTCAAACGTTTCTTCAACTCCTGGACACTTGCTTCACAATCTTCTGTCCATTTAAACTTGGTATCCTTCTTCAACAGTTCAGTCATTGGTTTTGCAATCTTGGAAAAATTCACAATGAATCTCCGGTAGTATCCTGCGAGTCCAAGAAAACTGCGGATCTCACTAACTGAGGTGGGTGCCAACCATTGAGTGACTGACTGAACCTTGTTGGGGTCTACTACTATACCTTCTCCTGATATAACATGTCCAAGGAATCCGACTTCCTTCAGCCAAAACTCGCATTTGCTAAACTTAGCATACAACTGGTGTTCCCTGAGCTTCTCGAGAACTAAACGCAAATGCTCTTTGTGCTCCTCCTTGTTCTTCGAGTATACCATGATATCATCAATAAACACCACAACAAACTTGTCCAAATACTCCATGAACACCTTGTTCATCATGCTCATGAAATAGGCAGGGGCGTTAGTCAGTCCAAACGACATGACCGTGTACTCATATAATCCATATCGCGTTGTGAACGCCGTCTTTGGTATGTCCTTCTCTCGTATCTTCAACTGATGATACCCCGATCACAAATCGATCTTCGAAAACACTTTAGCTCCTTGCAACTGATCAAACAGATCGTTGATCATCGGCAGTGGGTACTTGTTCTTAATCGTCACTTCATTCAATGCTCGATAATCAACAACCATCCTCAGGGATTTATCCTTCTTCTCAACCAAAAGTACTGGGGCTCCCCAAGGTGATGAACTTCTTTGGATATATCCTTTCTCCAATAACTCCTTGATCTGTTTCTTAATTTCTTCCAGATCATTTGCGGGCATCCGATAGGGTCTCTTGGATATTGGTCCTATTCCTGGTAACAGCTCTATCAAAAACTCAATATCTCTGTCCGGTGGCATGCCTGGTAACTCCTCTAGGAAAACATCCGGGTAATCCTTCACTACAGGCATTTCCTTCTGAACAACTCCCGTAAGGGCATTCACTTGACTCCTCCTAGGCACATGCCTAGATACATACTTAATCCTTTTTCCTTCCGGGGTGGTGAGATAAATCGTCTTACTAGCACAGTCAATGCTTCCTCCAAACTTTGACATCCAGTCCATACCCAATATCACATCCAATCCTTGTGACTCCAAGATAATTAGGTCGGACGGAAAAACATGTGTACCAATGGTTAAGGGTATCTGGTCACACCATCGGCTAGCCATATACTTTGCTCCGGGTGAACTCACTAAAAGAGGGGTCCTAAGGGTTTGGGTTGGTAGTTTAAACTTATCCACGAATCCCCTTGATATGTATGAATGCGATGCACTAGTATCGAAAAGAACAAGAGCAGTAAATGACTTAACCAAAAACTTACCTATTACCGCGTCCGGCTGCTCTTCAACCTCCTCCACGTTAACGTGGTTCACTTGTCCTTTGTTGAATGGATTGGGCTTCTTCCCAGTGCTTCCATTTTCGTTTCCATTCCTTCCTTCGGGGCAATCATTGGCATAGTGCCCTGTCTTCCCGCACTTAAAACAGGTAACCTAACTTAAGTCTCTTTTGGCGGGAGTGGACGGGTTGGAGCGGTTCTGATTGTTGTTAGCTCCGTTCCCATTCCCATTCTTAGCACCACTATGGTTATGTGATCCTCCTCCAATGTGGTTGTGACCTCCATGGTTGTGAACAAGTCCTCCCGTGTTCGGGGTTAGGCGAGGCTTCTGCTGAGCTCCTGAGTTATACTTTCCTTGTCCATACTTTCTCTTGCGGCTCTCAATCTGCTGTTGTTTCCCTTCAATCATAAGAGCCTTATCTACCAACTCTTGGTAGTTGTTGAAGGTTGCTACCATCAATTGCATGCTCATCTCATCATTCAGCCCTTCCATAAACTTCTCCTGCTTCGCGGCATCTGTGGCCACATCATCAGGGGCATAGCGAGATAACTTGCTAAACTCATCCACGTACTGAGCCACAGTACGGTTCCCCTGGCGTAAGTTGCGGAACTCTCGCTTCTTCATTTGCATAGCTCCAGTGGAGACATGGGTTGTGCGGAAAGCTTGCTGAAAATGGTCCCAAGTGACATTGGCTATAGGAAAAGTGGCCGTGTAATTCTCCCACCATGAGGCTACTGGTCCATCCAATTGATGTGCGACAAAGCGCACCTTCTCAGCATCTGTGCAACCTGCGGTGGTCAACTCCCTTCCAATACGGTGTAGCCAATCATCAGCAACTATAGGCTCGGTGCTACTGGAAAACACCGGTGGCTGTAACCTTAGAAAACGGGCTAGGTTGTCCACTGGCGGTGGGTTGTTGTTGTTGTTGTTGCCCTGGTTCTGAACTAGCAATTGCATCAAGGCATTCTACTGCTGGATCAACTAGGTGAGCTCCGGCGGGAAGGCAAAACCGGTGTCACGTCTCGGGGGCATCTGAGGGGTTTAGATGGGAGAGATTTAGAATAGAAGAGGTCTAATGAGAGAACACTACCCATATGCACATGAGACAAACACAATCATTTCACTCAATCAATCAAGCAAGGGCATACAAACGGTCTAGAACTATCGCAAAAGTGCTCACCACTACTATATACATGGGGGAAATACTACTAATATATGGTAGTCATCTAGAAATTTTGATCGGTGGAAGACTCCATGATGTCTGCTCTAGCTTCGTCTTCAAAGTCATCATCACTAGGGTCGGAGTCGGTGTCGTCGATGATGATGTAGTCCTCGGGGCGTATTTCCTTGGGTTCTTCTTCTTCTATTGGTGCTGGTCCTCCCATGAATACTCCGATCTTCTTGACTAAGTCGTCATTCTTCTCCAGTAGGGTCTTGATTTCCTCCTCATATCCATCGCGGGTAAACTTGAGTTCTTCCTCCAGCTCGATGATCCTAGTCTTCGCCTTCTTCAAGTCCATCATGTCCGCACACATCTGGTTCTCCTGACGTTGAATGTGCTGGTTTAACTCCTGGATGAAAGCTGCAATGGATCTATCCTTCCTGGTGTTGATTACTTCCCATTGCTCGTCTCGGCGCCCACATATTTGGTAAATAGTGTCCTTAAGCTCCCTGGTGTAAACTTCTCCAATGCGTCCCATGGTGATGTGAGCTGCCATACTCTTTCCTAAACTCCAGGTTGGTGCGTCGAAGGAAAATTCTATGGGTTTAGAAGTTGGCGAGAGCGTCCTTCCTGGAACTTGTACTTGAATCATCCAGCGCTCCTCTTTAGGTAGAGTGGTGTTGTACGTCCCGGTGAAGCTTGGTATTTCAATGTTAAAGTACCTAGTGACTTCCTTCAAGTGGCGTCCAAAAGGGGTATCTTCATCCGGTTGTGCAAACTTGTTCTTCATCTCCGTCATCCTAAAGAGTAGAAAATGGAGAGGAGTCAGAAATGAGAAGAGAAGTGTGACCTAGGGTTTATCTTAGGGGTCGTGTCCAACACTTAGCATGTGCTCTGATATCATCTTGTAGCGACCCGACCTCAGATGGTCAAGTCTCTGTGCTTCAGTGTCATCCCTGGACCGGTAATGCTGACACACACAGTACTCGAAGGATTTATAACAGAGTAGCAATCACACACTATTACATCGAATGTCTCCAAAGAGAACTTATTACAAGAATATGGCTTAAGGCCATCTAATGCGATAACAGCGGAAGGCTTGGAAGATAGGGTGAATCCATCAACTCCAACGGCATAGCTGAGTTGCACGGCAACGACCTAACGAACCTTACTCCTCATCTGAAAAGTCTGCAACATAATACGTTGCAGCCCGAAAACGGGTCAGCACATGGAATATGCTGGCAATATAACACAGTAGAGCAAAAACAGAATAATGCTATCACCACATGCATATATGGCTGGTGGAAAGCTATATGGTTGTAGTTTTGCGAAAAGCCAATTTTCCCTACAACAACATAATAGATTTTAATTTTTACTATCATGGTGGTTGAAACATCATTGAGAAGGTATCCCCAACTCAATCCCAATTAAAGTGAATTAACACCCCAACAGTTTTAATTAAGCATGGTGAGATACATGTGATAACCCAAGTACTAGATACTCAAGAATTGTCCATAACTGGGGACACGGCTAACCATGATTATATTGTACACTCTGCAGAGGTTTGCGCACTTTTCCCCACAAGACTCGATCGCCTCCGTTGGATTTCTCGCACTACATGGTGTTTGAGAAACGGATGACCGAGACACAGTCTTTCAGAAACGTTAACTCTCTACTTCGGGTAGACCATACCAAACCTACAAAACCCACTACCTGTTGATCTACCTCTTCAAGAGCTTCACGTAACTTACTCAACTATGCTAGAGCCCATAATAGCTTGTGGCTGCACACGGAAGTTTCTAGCATGAATCATCTCAGTTCCCTTTGAGCTTGGGTGGCGGTCCATAGGAAGATCACACGGGTACCCCAGGATTTCCAAAAAAATAGACAACACTCGGTTCCCTAGGTGCCTCAATCCAACCAGTTGTTTGATTAAGTTTCCACCTTAAGTTGAACCATTAATTAACAATCTCACATCTGACATGAATTTCACTCAAACCCAAACCACGTCTACGAGCGTAGCATAGCAATATAAGCAATATGTAGAAGTAACTCCCACGGGTTTGAATGTAACAGGGGAATAGGTTCTACCTCAGCAACTACTTCCCAACCCACAAGTTAATGACATCCTAATCATGCAATGTTTGAGGATTGGAACTAATGCATAAAAACTGGGTACTAATGGGATATGATCAAAGTGTTACTTGCCTTGCTGACAATCTGCGAATCCTAGAGACTCGTAGTAACACGCTTCGCACTCCGGGAATTCTATCGCAAGCAAACAATAACATACATAAGTAACAAGCAACGATGCACAAGCAAAACTCAAATAAGAGAGGTTGACCAGAATGTTCAAATTAAGAACTCCGGTTCGCAAAAAGAATCAAAATAAACGGAGCAACGAAACTCAAACGGCGAAAGAAAGAAGCTTCATTTACTAATCTGAAACTAGGTCAAATTTTACAGTAGCAAAAACTTGTTTGAGTTGGTTAAACGGAAAGAGGGTTTCGAGACGAAACTCCAGGCGCTTGAATCGCCTGATTCCGTTAAACGGGCGAAAAGATAAATCAGAAATCATGATCAGAAAAATCGCAGAAGAAATCCGATAAAAGAAAACTCACGAACAGACTAACGAACGAGCGTTCGTTAGCTATAACTAACGGGCGAAAACCGTTCGTTAAAACGAACGTATGGACGAACGTCCGCTAACTGGAAGAACCGAGAAAAACCGGCGAATCCGAAAAAAACGGATATAGGGTTTCTGAAAAAAACCGAACGGTCTTAAAAGAAACCGGCGGCGGGGCGCGGCGGCTACCTCCGGCGAGAGAGCTCCGGGGAGGCGGGGCAGCGGCTCGCGAGGGCGGCGGCTCGCGGCGGCGGTGGCTGCGGCGGCGGCGGCGGCTAGCGCGATGCGGGGCTTGGCGGCGGCGGCGGTGGTGGTGGTGTTGGGGGCGGGGTGGTGACATATATAAAGGGGCAGGGGCGGCGACTTGGAGGAGGGGGCAAGGCGTGGCGGAGGCAGAGTCCAACACGGACTCCAGTCCGAGTGGCGGCAGCGCGCGCGCGCGCAGGAGGCGGCGGCGGTGGCCTGGCGCGGCGGCCTGGAGGGGCTGGGCCTTAGGCCCAGTCGGCGCGGAACCTTTTAAAAAAAAAACTTCGCTGACCGAAATAAAATCCTAGAAAAAAATAAATAAAAACCTAAAAATGCCAAAACAATTTTTCACCGTCTAAATAAAGTATTTAGAACAAGATGAACATTTTCTTGGCCCTAAAATGCAATCTTGAAAACATGCAATTTTTCTAATGCAAATAAAATCCGAATAAAATCAAATAAAAAAAATCAATTTAATGATTTTAATATTTTTCCTCGAATATTTCATTTATTTTGGAGAAGTCATATTATCTCCTCTCTTTAATTTTTAATGTGAAATATTTTTCGGAGAGAAATAATTAAAATCAAATCCTCTTTTCATTATTTGATAAAAGAATCAAATATGAAGACCGGGAAATCCCCAACTCTCTTCGAGGGTCCTTGAGCTGCTTAGGATTTCGAGGATTACGGAACGGAAAAGCAATAAAACATATGATATGCATGGATGACCTATGTATAACATTCCAAATTGAAAATTGCGGATGTTACAGGGTTTTACGAGTAGGCAATGCGGAAATGGAGGGTAAGGTCTTGAACTATACATGGTGTCGGAGTTGGAAGCACGGTCCCTAAGTAGCCAAAACACCTTAGGAGACACAACTCACAACACAACAAAATTGGGTTAAGTAGTGGTGGCAGAAGTGTATGGTGGGTAAGCCTATGCGGAAGTGGTGGTGGTGGTTGATGAGGAAACAACCGTCCCTAAGTAGCTGAAACACCTTAGGACACTCAAGTCACAACTCAAACAACCGCTAATGCTATGGGGAACAAAAAATGGTTAGGTTGTGGAAGTCGGCGGTGGTGTAGCGGATGATGTTGTGGAAGCCCTAGGAAAAGATGCCAAAATTCACAAAATTTGATGGTGTCAAAAGGTGGTGAAACCAAGGTGAGGTCCTCGGGCACATAGATAGCTTCAAAATGAGCCAAAGAACACTCAAATTGGAGTTCGGAGTGAAAAGTTGTGATGAAAACGGTGAAGAAGGCTGATGCTGAAATTCTGTGTAATGTTTCGGGTTAGGCCGGAAGTTCCGGGCCTAGGGCCGGAAGTTTCGGGCTCCGGAAGTTCCGGGGGTCGCGGAAAAACTGCAGGCAGTCTAGGGATTTTTGGGTAAACTTTCTGTTTAGCCCGGAAGTTCCGGGGCTAGGACGGAAGTTCCGGGCGACGGAAGTTCCCGGGGAGTCCGGAAGTTCCGGGGGTCATGGAATTTCTTCTGGGGCGAACCCTAAATTCCAGATCTGAGAATGGGGGCAGAAAAACTCGATTTTCAGGGTCAAAATGGGAAGATTTCATGGATAGAAATGTGGGAAAATATGGGGAAGGCAAATCCACTCGTAACAAGGCAAATCCACAGATCAAATCCAACAAAACTTCGTCAAACCAACAAATCACAAAAAAAATTGGGGCTATTTTTGGTGGGGATTTTTGAAATTGGGGAAGGACACAAAAAAATTAGGCTGGAAAATGAAGAGGGGAGGCTCCGAAATCATGATCAACGTGGCTCTAGATACCAAGATGATGTAGGGTGGAACCCTAGATGGTCGATCTTTCACGAAAGGAGTGGATCCCGCGATGAACACGAAGAACACGAGGAGGGAAACGAGGGGGAAAATCACGAGGGGAACACAAGAGAACACTCAAACCAACAAGAATGATCACACATGCACTAGATCCATGAACACAAAGGAAGATACAAGATCCAAAGTCAACAACGGATGATACAAGAGGTAACCGGACTTCTCCGTGAGGAGGTATTGAAGTTATTCTCCGCAAGGAGGTCTTGAATCCAAAGGGATCTTCTCCGTAGAGGCTGCCGTCTCTCTCGTGGAGTAGATCCGATGTGGATGAGCAATGCTCTATCTCTAAAATGAGCTAAACCGATGCTAACCCTAGAAAGGAGGAGGTGGAGGAGTATATATAGTCTAGGTCCACGAAGGGGTAAGTGAGGGGCGAAAGGGTACATGGGCTTCGGCCCGAGTGTCTGCGCTCAGGCAGGGCCGGAAGTTCCGGGGACAGCCGGAAGGTCCGGGCGTCGGAGGTTTGGGGCGAAGGTCCGGCCAAGTTCCGGGTTATCCAGAGAGTTGGCACACTCTCGGACGGCTTCGATGTGTCGGGGCCGGAAGTTCCAGGACGGCCGGATGTTCCGGAGGCCGGAAGTTCCGGGTAGCGGCCGGAAGTTTCGGGCTTTCCCGAAACTTGTCCAGGCTTCTTCTTCCTTCTCTTCCACGCTTCCCTCGCGGATGGTGTAGTTGTTCCTTGGCGCTTGCATTCCTGCTCGACATTCATGAAGCTCCGACAATACCTATGCATGCACGATGGAGGGTCAAGTAGTATACCATCCTCGAAGGGGTCAAGTGAGCACGTGTAAAGGAGAGGATTCACCTTTATGTATGTGAAGTAGATGTCGCACGTGTCACTTGCCGAATGAACTCTTTACATGGTGATGTCCATAGGATGCTCCACATCATGGGCCTCCAAGAACAAGACGGCGGCAAGACTGTTGAGCTAGGTCCATCCCCTTCGACAATGGCGACGAGCATGAACCTCTTCAACAACATGAAGATGGCGCCCATATTGGAGTCATACTCCGAGTCAAGCTACAAGACCGCACATGAGACCTTATCTTTGGTCTTAGAGGAGAGTGATGATGTGTTATCTTTGGCCTTCATCCACGGCTACGACGACGACATTATTGACTATGGAGATGTTTGCACCTACATCTCTCCGACACCCACATATCACGAGATGACCCAATTTCCATGTGAGGAGAGCCACCACTCCATGAGTGAGATGAGTGACTGCACCATATATGACATTGAGTGCATTTCCTACGAGAGGATGAGTGTGACCACCACTAGCCCCATACTTGAGATCATGCCACACATCCTATGTGAGGTTGCGAGCCATTTGAGTGACTCCACCAACCATATGAGTGAGAGCATCCAAGAGGGAGTGAGTGAGCCACAACACTTAGTGAGTGAGGTAGTTGACATGGCATGTGAGGCCACTATGATTTCTGACGACTTAACCTCTAATCCGAGTGTGTTTTCTTCTTTGGTGCTAGGTCTCCTACATGAAGACATGCCTATCCTCGACGAATCCATGCCTCCAATGGAGATGACGATGGCCATGGTGGAAGATGATGCACCCCCACATGGTTCCATTAAGATGAAGATGACCACGACTTCGTCTTCGACACCTCACCTACTACACATGAGCGATGCTCCAAAGGTAAAATAGGTGATGGTGCTTCTCTTGTCCCACTAGTGGACTATCTCACCAGTGATTGCTTGCATGATGTTGATCCACCTATTCCCATGCTTCATGCTAGTGCGACTTCTTCATGTCACGACTTACCTATTTATGATGAATATGATGATGAGCATGTTGAGTTGCCTAGTTGTGATGTTATGATCCATAGGATATCATGTTAAAATTCTTTTGGTCACATCATGTTTGACAATCCATTAACCTTGTCATATGCTATGAGTGAGATATCCCATATTGCATCACTTCAATCTCAACATAGTAGCTACGCATGCCCCATTAAAATAAATCCCATTTGCACTTATGGCATAGATGACGAGATGATGGTCATTGGCTTTTGTTTTTCATGTCATGATATTGCCATGCTTCCTTTATATGATTTGCATAATTCATCTACTATACCATGCCATGATCACAATGTTCCAAATATGCATTGTTTTGGATGTTGTCAATATTCTCCGTGTGATGTTTCCACTAATGATCATGAGGAGACCCCCATAGTTTCCTCATACACATTAGGATATTTTGATGCATTACATACATTGCATGATTCTCATAATTGCTTGCACCATATGCATTCCACGTATAACAATGCTCTAGATATTTCTTGTGATGCATTACACAACTTGAGTCTCCATTATGCTATACATAACAACAAACCTATCATGATGGATGACATGTTTCTATATCATGCATCTCATTTATTTGAGCATTGTATCTTTTGTGCTAACCAACACATGCACGTGCGCATCATGATGGATGATGTGTACATATACCATGCACACGCAATTTTCCCTTTGTCTTTGTTTTGTGTAGGTACTCACGTATATTCGTCAACCTCTCAATCCCAAGAGTTGACGAAACGAGCTCTTGAGAGCAATGATGACTTGGGATCCCGTGGACTATCCTTACCTCCATTCTCTTTGCGCAATGCCTTCGCGCATTCCTTTTACTTGGCTCTCACACGCCTTTGGGCTATATATCACTTGTTATGTTATGCCCATTTTCTTGTGTTCACTTTGCATGCTATGCCTCTTTCTATGATTTAGCCATGCAATTGTGACCCTTTCTTGCATCTACCCATGATTCACCGTTATGCTACTTTTATGTGTGTTTGCATGCTTGGTGGAGATCCTTGTTGCTATTGCCATGTTTATCATGTGCCTCATGCTATTGATGCTTGTTGTGTTGGGAGTGTCATAATATCCCATTGCTATTTACATATGGCCTCTCGCCAATACATTGATGATATTTTTCTCATATCGTGCTTTCATGCTTGTGCTATGTCATGTGAATTATTCATGCATACTATTTGCACACATGACATGATTGCCATGATTACCTCTAGTATGTTGCATCTTCGCACTACTAGCACACATCACTTGATCGCTATGATTGCTTGCTTTGTTGCATCACCCATGTTCCTTTCCTACTCGCTTTCTTGGGTTGATGACATATATGTTCATGCCTCTCACTTGATTTGTCTTTATCATTGCCGCTTGCCTCCAATTGTTGCATCTATGTTTCTTGATCTTGGAGACTTGGACATATTACTTGTGATGCATGCTTGTTTACTTGAGCCTATCATATTTGGTTGTTCTCGCATCATATGCCTCCATACTATGAAGTGCTCCCTTGTCCTTTCTTATGATGAGCATGATGCATACACTTGTTGGGTATCTTACCACACGAATGATAGGTTTTGCACTTCCGCTAACCTCATTTGTTTTTCAAAGTGTTTGTCATGTTCTTTCATTTTGGAGGCTTCACAAGGCGGTGCTGTTAGGCGACAACTTGGTCATGTGAAGGCATAAACGATGTGCAACACCACCATTTGCGAGAATCTCCTAAAGGTGAACTCCTTCCCTTTAAGCCATCCTCAATTACGCATATTGGATGGGTCACTCTTTCATTGTTGTTTCCTTCTTGTTGTCTACATGATACATCTCGCGAACGGAGGAGTGACATTGGAGATTGGCTTTATGGACCTTCAAGTTGAGGAGCGCTCGGACTTATTGGATGCACCTTCGAACCTCCACTCATGCCCCGACATCGAGCATTGGTACACCAACACCTCCATATTTGTTGATTGTGCTTAGATATGTCATGCTCAATGGACATATCACACACATGACAAATTTGCATCTTATGCATGGATTTACTCACATTATGATTGCATTGTTGCATCTTGTATTCCCATGTCATCCATGATATATGAGCTTGTGCATTTCCTTAGCAAATTTGTTGTGATCGTTCTTGATGGCATATTCATACATCATGATCATATTGCCTACCATCATTTGCATGATAACTTATTCATATTGAGCATCCATTGCCATATTCATGCTATTAATAAACCGTCTCACTATGATATCATTTTGCACCATGGTTGCACCGATCATATTCGAAACACATATGTGTGCACAATGATTGTATTTCCGCACATGAATGCTTTGCATATCTTTCTCGATAATCTTGATAAGCTCCATGCACTTTGTCACGAACAATCTTGCCGCACAGACTCATTCTTACATGATGGACACTTTGTGTGCACTAACCATTGTATTTCTGAGTGTTGTTTGTGTTTTCTCTTTTTGCATGTATACCACTCCGGCGACACCTTGGAGTACTTGGATTGCGCAATATCTTCAACTCCGTCCAACTACAAGTCCATCCACAACAACCGTTTCCATGGTGATGAGGATCATGATCCGAGGTCGGATCTTTCCCAAGGGAGGGGAGATGATGAGGAGCATCCTACGATCATCCCCATGTACACTTCAACTACTCCCCAAGCCCCAAGAGGACATACGATGAGACCTTGACCATACGCCATTGGACACAAGGTGAACTCACTCCTCTTCGAACTGTCACTTTCCACATACGAGACATGGCTACTACCTCATGCATGGACCTTGCAATACTCAAGTACAACCAAGACGACCATGCAGGATCCAAGGACTAAGGCCAAGCATGGAAGAGGAGAAGGAAGAAGAAGCGGGGACAAGCTTCTGGAAAGCCCGGAACTTCTGGCCTCTGCCCGGAACATCCGGCCCCCGGACCTTCCGACCTGCCCGGAACCTCTGGCCCCCGGAGTCCAGACCAGCCCTGAGCGCGCCAACTCTCTGGATAGTCCGGAGCCCAGCCGGAACCTGCCCGGAACTTCCGGCATTGCCTGTGTGCAGACACTCGGGCCGAAGCCCATGTACCCTTTCGCCCCTCACTTACCCCTTCATAGACCTAGACTATATATACTCCTCCACCTCCTCCTTTCTAGGGTTAGCATTGGTTTAGGTCATATTTGGAGATAGAGCATTGCTCATCCACATCGGATCTACTCCACGAGAGAGACCGCGGCCCCTCTTCGGAGAAGATCCCTTTGGATTCAAGACCTCCTTGCGGAGAAGATCCCCTCGTTGATTCAAGAACTCCTCATGGAGAAGACCGGTTACCTCTTGTATCGTCCGTTGTTGACTTTGGATCTTGTATCTCCCTTTGTGTTCATGGATCTAGCGCATGTGTGATCCTACTTGTTGGTTTGAGTGTTCTCTTATGTTCCCCTTGTGATTTTCACCTCGTTTCCCTCCTCGTGTTCTTCATGTTCATTGCGGGATCCACTCCTTTTGTGAAAGATCGGCCGATTAGGGTTCCTACCCTACATCAAGGGAGTTGTCATAACATCGCAAGTGAAGAACTTTACTCCAAGCTCCATTTGCCCAAGACGGAGCACCCACATCCCTACAAAGTTCAATGGCTTAGCGACTCCGGCACTATCCAAGTCGAGCATTGAGTACAAGTCTTCTTCAAAATTGGTGCCTACGAAGACACTTTGGAGTGCGACGTCGTTCCAATGACCGTTTGCCACGTTATCCTTGGACGCCCATGGCAATTTGATAGAGGAGTCATCCACAATGGCCGAATGAACCACTACATATTCAAGATGAAGGGCAAGGAGTACGTACTTCGTACCATGTCTCCAAGCCAAGTTGTCACCGACAAGCAAGCCACCCATCGTGGAGATCATAGTGAGAGAGCGAGCCACCAAAAAGAGAGTGAGCACCACAAGCCCAAATCGAGCACCTCCACGCCGAGCGAAAGAAGAACTTAGTCCTATTTTCCACCAAAAGTGAGATAAGAGGAGTGTGTGAGAACCCATCTAGTGTCCTACACTATGTCCTTTTGTGCAAGGACAACGCACCAAGCGCTAACACCTCTCATGCTCTACCTTTAGTGTTGTCTTCTCTTTTGCAGGAATTTGAAGATATTTCCCCGACGAGCTACCTCCAGGACTACCTCCACTACGAGGCATCGAGCACCGCATCGACCTCATCCCCGGAGCACCTCTTCCGAATAAAGCTCCATACCGTGTCAACCCCGAAGAAACCAAAGAAATCCAAAGGCAAGTAAAACATCTCATAGACCATGGACAAGTGCATGAAAGTTTGAGCCCTTGTGCCAAAAAGAGACAGTAGCTTTCACATGTGCTCCGATTGTAGACCCATTAATGCTATCACTGTTTGCTATAGGTAACCCATTCCACGACTTCTTGATATGCTTGATGAACTTAGTGGTTCCACTATATTCTCCAAAATTGATCTTAAATGTGGTTACAATCAAATCCGCATACAAGAGGGTGATGAATGGAAAACCGCTTTCAAAACCAAGTTTGGGTTATATGAGTGGTTAGGCATGCCTATAGGTCTATCGGAAGCACCGGGTACTTTTATGCGTCTTATGAATCATGTATTTCTCCCTTACATTGATGTGTTTGTGGTGGTCTACTTCGATGATATCCTTGTTTATAGCAAATCTCTTCAAGATCATGTTACCCATGTTCGAACCATTTTGCAAACTCTTCGAAACAAGCATCTCTTTGCTAACATGGAAAAGTGCCTTTTCGGCGTTGATAAGCTCGTTTTCTTGGGTTTTGTTGTTTCTTATAAGGGTGTTCATGTTGATGACTCCAAGATCAATGCTATTAAAACTTGGCCACAACCAACCAACTTGCATCAAGTGCGTTGCTTTCTTGGCCTTGCGGGTTTCTATCATCGGTTTGTGAAAGATTTTAGCACCATTGCTTCTCCTTTGCAAGCTTTGAGCCAGAAAAACATGCCTTTTGTTTGGGTACCATCCCAAGATACCGCTTTCAATGAGCTTAAGAATTTGCTTACTCATGCTACCGTGCTTGCTTTACCCAACTTTGACAGACCCTTTGAGATTCATTGCGATGCTAGTGGTAATGGCATAGGAGGTGTGTTAACGCAAGAGAAGCGCCCCATAGCTTACTTTAGTGAGAAACTTTCTGGAGCGCAACTCAATTACACCATCTATGACAAAGAGCTATATGCTCTAGTGCGAGTTTTGCATGAATGGGAACACTATCTTCGCCCTCATGAATTCATCATTCATACCGATCATGAAACGCTCAAGTACCTTAAGGGTCAAACCAAGTTGAACAAGCGTCATGCTAAATGGAGTGAATTCACTGAGTCTTTTCCTTATGTCATCAAGTACGTCAAGGGTAAGGAAAATGTTGTGGTGGATTCCTTTTCCCGCATATGCATGCTTGTCATTCAACTTGAATTGGATGTCATTGGCTTTGAGCACATAAAGGACTTGTATGAGCATGATCCTACTTTTGCTATTCCTTATGCCAAATGTTTTACGCATACATCTTGGGAACGCTATTACATCAAAGATGGATATCTTATGAGAGCTAACAAACTTTGCATCCCCGGCGATAGGTAGTAGGCAAACTCGAAGTAGAGTGGAGAGTGTGTGGTTGGTAACTTCCGTTTGGCCATCGGTTTGTGGATGATACGCTGTGGAGAAGAGTAGCTTGATTCCGAGCTTGGCGCATAAGGTCTTCCAAAAGTAGCTAAGGAACGTGATGTCGCAGTCTGAGACGATAGTCTTTGGCACTCCATGTAGACGCAATATTTCCCTACAAAAGAGATTAGCAACATGTGAAGCATCATCTATGTTGTTGCAAGGAATAAAATGTGCCATCTTAGAGAAACAGTCAATAACAACAAATACCGAATCCTTTCCATTGCTAGTCCTAGGCAATCCAAGTATGAAATCCATGCTAATGTCTTCCCATGGTTGATATGGAATTGGGAGAGACATGTAAATGCCATGGGATTGAGATTTAGACTTAGCTTTGCGACATGTAGAGCATCGGTTGGTGAAGCGGTTGACGTCGCGAGACATCTTGGGCCAAAATTAGTTCTTCGAGAGCGTGGCGAAAGTCTTGTCATGTCCAAAATGTCCCATTAGGCCTCCTCCATGAGATTCCTGCAAAAGCAACGAACGAAGAGAAGACTCGGGGATGCAAAGTTTGTTAGCTCTCATAAGATATCCATCTTTGATGTAATAGCGTTCCCAAGAGGTGTGCGTCAAACTCTTGGCATAAGGAGTAGCAAAAGCAGGATCATGCTCATACAAGTCTTTTATATGCTCAAAGCCAATGACATCCAATTCAAGTTGAGTAACAAGCATGCATATGCGGGAAAGGGCATCCGCCACAATGTTTTCTTTACCTTTAATGTACTTGATGACATAAGGAAAAGACTCAATAAATTCACTACATGTAGCATGATGCTTGTTCAACTTGGTTTGGTCCTTAAGATACTTGAGCGTTTCATGATCGGTATGAATGATAAACTCAAGAGGGCGGAGATAGTGTTCCCATTCATGCAAAACATGGACTAAAGCATATAGGTCTTTGTCATATATGGGGTAATAGAGTTGCGCGCCGAAGAGTTTCTCACTAAAGTAAGCTATGGGGCGCTTCTCTTGCATTAACACACATCCTATGCCATTACCACTAGCATCGCAATGAATCTCAAAGGGTATGTCAAAGTTTGGTAAAGCAAGCACAGGAGCATGAGTAAGAAAATTCTTAAGCTCATTGAAAGTGGTGTCTTGGGATGGTCCCCAAACAAAAGGCGCATTCTTCTTGCTCAAAGCATGCAAAGGCGAGGCAATGGTGCTAAAATCTTTCGCAAAGCGACGATAGAAACCCGCAAGGCCAAGAAAGCTACGCACTTGTTGCAAATTGGTTGGTTTTGCCAAGTCTTGATAGCATTGATCTTGGACTCATATACATGAACACCCTTAGAGGAAACAACAAAACCCAAGAAAACAAGCTTGTTATTGCCAAAAAGGCATTTCTCCATATTAGCATAGATATGCTCTTTTCGAAGAGTTTGCAAAACGGTTCGGACATGGATGACATGCTCTTTGAGAAACGTGCTAAAAACAAGGATATCATCGAAGTAGACCACAACAAACACACAAATGTAAGGGCGAAAGACATGATTCATAAGACACATAAAAGTACCCGGTGCTTCTGAGGGACCCATAGGCATGACTAACCACTCATACAAGCCAAACTTGGTTTTGAAAACGGTTTTCCATTCATCACCCTCGTGTATGCAGATTTGATAGTAACCACTCTTAAGATCAATTTTGGAAAATATAGTGGCACCACTAAGTTCATCAAGCATATCATCAAGGCATGGAATGGGGCACCTATAACGAACGGTGATAGCATTGATAGGTCTACAATCGGAGCACATGCGAAAGCTTCCGTCTTGTTTTGGCACAAGAATGACCGGGATGGCACAAGGGCTCAAACTTTCACGCACATGTCCATGGTATATGAGATGCTTTACTTGCCTTTGTATTTATTTGGTTTCTTCGGGGTTGACGCGGTAGGGAGCTTTGTTCAGAAGAGGTGCTCCGGGGATGAGGTCGATGCGGTGCTCAATGCCTCGTAGTGGAGGTAGTCCCGGAGGTAGCTCGTCAGGGAAAAGATCGTCAAATTCCTGCAAAAGAGAAGACAACACTAGAGGAAGAGTGTGAGAAGTGTTAGCTTGTGGTGCATTGTCCTTGCACAAAAGGACATAGTGTACGACACTAGATGGGTTCTCACACACTCCTCTTATCTCACTTTTGGTGGAAAATAGGACTAAGTTCTTCTTTTCTCTCATCGTGGAGGTGCTCGATTTGGGCTTGTGGCGCTCACTCTCTTTTTGGTGGCTCGCTCTCTCACTATGATCTTCACGATGGGTGGCTTGCTTGTCGGTGACAACTTGGCTTGGAGACATGGTACGAAGTACTTACTCCTTGCCCTTCATCTTGAAGATGTAGTGGTTCATTCGGCCGTTGTGGATGGCTCCTCTATCATATTGCCATGGGCGTCCAAGGAGAATGTGGCAAACGGTCATTGGAACGACATCGCACTCTAAGGTGTCTTCGTAGGCGCCAATTTTGAAGGAGACTTGTACTCGATGCTCGACTTGGATAGTGCCGGAGTCACTAAGACATTGCACTTTGTATGGATGTGGGTGCTTCGTCTTGGGTAATTGGAGCTTGGAGCAAAGTTCTTCACTTGCGAGATTATGTAAACTCCCTCAATCAATGATGACCTTGACGGATCTTCCATTGATGCTCGCCTTGGTGTGGAATATGTGGCATCTTTGGTCTTCTTCTTGGTGATGTTGGAGAGTCAAGACCTTGGATACAACAAGAGCGGGACTTGAATCTTCATCGCAAAACACTTGTTCCTCTTCATCGTTCACTTGCGGGTGCATGGTGACTTGCTCAAGAGCGACCATTTCTCCTTCACTCATCGAGTCGTAGGTGCCGTCGTCGTTGAGGATCATGGTCCGCTTGTTGGTGCACTCATAGGACTTGTGGCCTCGGCCTCCGCATGTGAAGCATTTGAAGGAACTTGTCTTGACGGTCTCATCGGTGGGGGTTGATGATGATGAAGCTCTCGGCTTGAAGTTGCTTGTAGTAGGAGGATGACTTGGAGTTGACGAAGCTTTCTTGAAACTCGACTTGTCGACGTTGCTCGTAGAAGGCTTGGTAGACGGTGTGGGATTCATTGAAGCATGGGTGTTGGAGAAGCCATAGGACTTGGATGAGAACTTGGCATACTTGTAATCGTCTTGCACTTGAATTTCCGCTTTGGTAGCTTGATGCACTAGCTGGATGAGGTTCGAGTATGGTTGGAAGTCGGCGGTCTTCTTGATAGGATGGTTGAGTCCATTCAAGAAACTTGCCAATGTTTGCTCATCATCTTCCGTGTTGTTGGCTCTTATCATGGCAATCTCCATCTCCTTGTAGTACTCTTCAACGCTCTTGGTTCCTTTCTTAAGTAGTTGGAGTTTCTTGAAGAGGTCGCGGTTGTAGTAGGTAGGCACAAAGCAGGCTCTCATGACATCCTTCATTTGTGCCCAAGTAGTGATGGGTGGTTCACCTCTTGCCTCATGGCGCTCGATAACTTGTTCCCACCAAATGAGGACATAGTCTTGGAACTCAAGGGATGCCATTGCGATCTTCTTCTCTTCTTCATAGTTGTGCAAACGGAAGATTTTGTCGACCTTCAATGCCCATGAAATACACTCTTCGGGATCGTTGCTTCCATTGAACTTGGGCATGGTGAACTTGAGCTTGCGGTAGCGTTGCTCTTCATTGTGTTGGGGTCGGGGATGATGACGTCCATGTTGTTGATGATTGTCATGCTCATGTTGCTCTTGGTGAGGACGGTTGTCAACCTCATGTTGCTCTTGTCATGGAGGATTTCCATTGTCGTCATGCTCTTGATGAACTTGATGTTCTTGGCGAGCTTGTGGAGGAGCTTGTCAAGCTCGAGGAGGAACTTGAGGAACTTGACGATGCACGCGAGCTTGAAATCTTCGTTCTTGAATTTCTTCGCGAAGCGCTTCTTCATGTTCACGAGCTTGTCGGCCTCGGTTGGCTATGGCTCGACTTGAATCTTGGAGGGCTTGTTGCACCGCAAATGCTTGAGCTTCACGGAGTTGTTATTCTTGGCGTTGTGGGTCGGCATCTTGTGCTTCTTGGTGTAAATGCGCTCGCTCTTCCTCATCATGTTGGCGTTGTCGTTGCCATTCTCATGCTAGTGTAAAAGCCTCTTGGGTTTGACGTTGTCGGGTCTCTTGAGAGATGGTGTCGTGTAGAGGATTGAGGCTTGCTTGACGATCGTTGCACGCGGCACGGCGAAGAGTGTTCGATGTCGGTGTACTTGAGCCGGAGAGGGTGAAGTCGGAGTGTCGACTTGAGCGGGTCCTTCTTGAAGAGGACGAAGTGGAAGAAGAGCGGTTGAGCAACAAATCGGGAATTTCATCCATCCTTGCATCATTCTCTTGCTTGTGATCGTCGAGCTTGTGTTCGAAGTAGTCCCTTGTACGTTGCTCGAAGAGTCGCAAGTCAGCGGCGAGGTTGTCGATGCGTTCACTCATTGGTTGTTGCTCTTGATGCAAAGCACGTTGTGCACCAAAGAGGTGGCTCTTGGTGACGTGGGAGTTCATGTCGTCGTCGTGCTCAATGAAGAGTGGGTTGGTAGAAGTACTTAGCCTATCCATCATTCCAAGAAAAATGTGAGTGGTAGAAAGAGAAGAACGAATACCAAATGTACCTTGACCGAAGTTGAAAGAGGATCGATTATCACTCCAATGTAGGACAAGGAAATAGCACAATTGGTACTAGTTCTTGTCGGTTTCTCACAGCTACACAAGTAAAAGCTTATGGTGGAGCTTGGTTAGGCTGGTGGCACAAAATTTGATGCAATTGTAAGTGAGCTTCAATAATGTTGGAAAAGATTCGCAAGATTGCAATGCAAGAAGTAGACCAAGCAAGATAAGGTACACGGAAACACACATGCAAAAAGATAAGTGGGGTCGTGCAACCAAGGGTGAGCCAAAATGTGGAATTCACAAAAATGCTCTTGTTGCATAACACTAGAGAGACGCTAGCACGCTTGCACAATAGGCGGATACAAAGAACTTGTGCACAACCTACTTAGCAAAAATGCAACGACTTTTATCCCAAGTATGCTCTATGCAAGGTGTTTCTAGGATATGATCCAAGATGATCGAGTATGACAATCTTAATGTTTTATGATGCTATGGTTCTTGGTTAAAAGCTCTTTGCATATCTTTTCCTTTTTGCTTAAAAGCTTGTTTGGCTCTTTGATGTTTGGGATCTTTTCTCATGCAATGCTTGATGGACGAAGATAGCAATTGTGTATGCGATGACGAACTTGTGACACAAGAGATGATACCAAGATATGCAACAATGATGTATGTATACTATGGGAAGAATGATCACTAAGTGCACAAGTCTCATTGCCGGCAATATTCAAAGGCTAGTCTCGATGGTTAAGGAACGCAAAGGAGTAAGGCTATGATGGCTATCAATGTAATGGCAAGAGTGATATGTCCAATACCAAGATGAGGTTACCGTTCTTGCTTACGGTATGGTGTCAAAATGGTGGCATGAAAACCAAGATGTAGTCGAGGTGGTGTTGTTGATGACACATCCGTGGCGAAGATGAGCGGCAGTGATGTTGATGTCGAACCATACCTAAATAGCTGAAACACAAGTAGGACACGGAACCGCGACTCAAATTCTCAAAGAAAAATTGGACCAAAATTGTCGAAGTTGGTGTTGGTAAGCGGTGGTTGTGTATGTGGTATATGGTGGCGCTATGCGGAAGTGGTGGAGGTATGCGGAAGTATGTGTGGGCACCGAAACAAAATTTGGCAAAAAATGGACGGAAAACAGGCGGTGGAGAAGAATTGGTGCTGCCAGGGGCCGGATGTCCGGGCTTGTCGGCCGGATGTCCGGGCTCTGGATCCGTGGATGGATTCGAATATCCTCGCGAGGAGAGGTCAAATCTGGGAAAAATTCGGAGAAATTTGTGGATGGAAATTGGGGAAAAGTGGATGGAAAGCTAGATCTACCTGCAACACATGAAATCCGTGGATCAAATCCAACAAAACTTCATCACAGCAACAATTCACAAAAAAATTGGGGCTATTTTTGTGGGGAATTTTTGAAGTAGGGACAAAATCAACAAAAACAAGGCTAGCAACACAACAGGGAGGCTCCGAAATCGTGATCAACGTGGCTCTTGATACCAAGATGATGTAGGGTGGAACCCTAATCGGCCGATCTTTCACGAAAGGAGCGTATCCCACGAAGAACACGAGGAACACGAGAGGGAAAAGAGGGAAAACACAAGGTGAAACACAAGAGGAAACACTAAACCAACACGAATAGGTCACACATGTGCCAGATCCTCAAGTACATAAGGAAAGATACACGATCCATGGACAAGTAAGGACGATACAAGGGTAGCCGGTCTTCTCCGTGAGGAGGTCTTGAGTTCTTCCCTAAAAGGGGTCTTGAATCCGCTTGGGGGGTCTTCTCCGGTGGAGGCTCGAATCTCCGAGGAGAAGATATCAAAGTGGATGAGCAAAGCTCTCACACAAAATATGAGCTAATCCTTTGCTAACCCTAGAAAGTTGGACGAGGTGGAGTATATATAGTCTAGGGGGGAGAGGGGTACATGGGCCTCGGCCCTTCACTGTGCGCAGACAGGGGAGGTCGGATGTCCGGGCGTCGGGCCAGATGTGCGGGTTTTCATGCGAGGCGGGATGTCCGGGATGGAGCGGCTGGTTTGTTGCTCTCGGGTTCGGAGGGGTCCGGATTTCCGAGCTGGAGGCTGGATATTTGGGCACTCGGGAAGGGCCGGACATCCGGGCTGGCGGGGCCGGATGTCCGGGGCTTGTAGGGGCTTGGCGGCTGGAATTCTGCTGTAGTTGGAGTCTTCAGCGGCCGGACGTCCGGGCTCGGGGCCAGATGTCCGGGCCCTGGAGATGCCTTCTTCTCCTTCCGGCATTCCTCTTCATCTGTGGACTTGGCGGCTTATCCGTCTTCATGTGCATCTTCGGGAGGGTCCTCTTGGTACCTAATCATGCACAATGTCTCGGACTTAGGTAGAAACCATATCTCGAGAGGGTCATATGTAATGTTACTAAGGATATAAGTCACCTTGGTCTCGAGAGCTCTAGCTCTAGCTCTAGTCATAGGTCCTCTTGGCGCTTCTTGAGACGATGGTGGGTCCATGGGGATGACCGTAGGATGCTTCGCATCATTATGAGAGCTAACAAGCTTTGCATCCCTGAGTCTTCTCTTCGTTTGTCGCTTTTGCAGGAATCTCATGGAGGAGGCTTAATGGGACATTTTGGATGCGACAAGACTTTCACTACGCTCTCCAAGAACTATTATTGGCCCAGGATGTTTCGCGACGCCAACCGCTTCACCAACCGATGCTCTACATGTCGCAAAGCTAAGTCGAAAGCTCAATTCCATGGCCTTTACATGCCTCTCCCAATTCCATATCAACCATGGGAAGACATTAGCATGGATTTTATACTTGGATTGCCTAGAACTTGAAATGGAAAGGATTCTGTATTTGTTGTTGTGGACCGATGCTTCACATGTTGCTAATATCTTTTGTAGAGAAATTTTGCGTCTACACGGAGTGCCAAAGACGATCATCTTGGACCGCCACGTCAAGTTCCTAAGCTACTTTTGGAAGACACTATGCGCCAAGCTCGGAATCAAGCTACTCTTCTCCATGGCTTACCATCCTCAAACCGACGGCCAAACAGAGGTGACCAACCGAACACTCTCCGCTCTACTTCGAGTGCTCATCAAGAAGAGCATTAAGGAGTGGGAGGAGTGCCTACCTATCGCCGAGTTCGCCTACAACCGTGCAAGACACTCAACTACCGGCAAGTCCCCTTCGAGGTCGTCTACGGATTCAACACATTGTCACCATTGGACATCCTTCCTCTACCACTACAAGAGCGCATCAATATGGACGCAAGTGCACGTGTGAACCATCTCAAGAAGGTCCATGAAGATACAAGGCACAACATCAAGCGCCAAGTACAACGACTTGCAACCAAGCGCAACATTAACAAGCACCCCATGGTATTCAACATTGGAGATCCTGTGTGGCTACACCTTCGCAAGGACCGCTTACCCAACGAAGGCAAGTCCAAACTTCGACCATGAGCAAATGGACCCTTCAAGGTGCTTGAACGCTACAACAAGAACACCTACAAGATCGACCTCCCGCGCGACAAGTACTCCGTGAGCGACATCTTCAACGTCAACGATCTCTCGCCCTACCACGGTGATGAGGATTTCGATCCGAGGTCGGATCTTCCCCAAGGGAGGGGAGATGATGCGGAGCATCCTACGGTTATCCCCATGGACCTACTATCGCTTCATGAAGTGCCAAGAGGACCCATGACTCGAGCTAGAGCTAGAGCTCTCGAGACCGAGGTGACTTCTCTCCTTAGTGATATTACATATGATCCTCTCGAGACATGGCTACTACCTAAATCCGAGATGTTGTGCATGATTAGGTACCAAGAGGACCTCCCCCCCGAAGATGCACGTGAACACGCAGAAGCCGCCAAGTCCACGTATGAAGAGGAACGCCGGAAGGAGAAGAAGTCAGCACCAGGGCCCGGACATCCGGCCCCTAGCCCGGACATCCAGCCGCTGAAGACATCCACCATAGCAGCATTCCAGCCGCCAACCATCTACATGCCCCGGACATCCGGCGACAGCCTGGACATCCGGCCCAGCTCGGAAAATCCGGCCTCAAGCCCGGCTATCTGGACACCACCGATCCAGAGAGCAGCAAGGCCAGCGCATCCAGCCCGAATATCCGGCCCCTCATGAAAGCCCGGACATCCGGCCCGACGTCCGAACGTCCAGCCTCCCCTGTCTGTGCACAGTGTAAGGGCCCGAGGCCCGTGTAACCCTTCGCCCACCTAGACTATATATACTCTTCTCCTACCTATGTTTTAGGGTTAGCAGTGGTTTAGTTCATATTAGAGATAGAGCATTACTCATCCACATCGGATCTACTCCATGAGAGAGACCACGGCCCCTCTTCAGAGAAGATCCCTTTGGATTCAAGACCTCCTTGCGGAGAAGACCTCAAGACCTCCTCACGGAGAAGACCGCCTACATTTGTATCATCCTTAGTTGCCCGTGGATCGTGTGATATCTTATGTACTAGAGGATCTAGCATATGTGTGACTATTTCTTGTTGGTTTATTGTTTCTCTTGTGTTTCCCCTCGTGTTCTTCATGTTCATCACGGGATCCGCTGCTTTCGTGAAAGATTGGGCGATTAGGGTTCTACCCTACATCACTGGAGGAGCTAGGGTGTGCTGTGGCGGTGAGCGGGGCGGTGGCTGGAGTTCGGTCGTGCACGGGGACAGCGCTAGCGTGCGTCTCTGGATGATCTAGTGGGTGCAGTAGGCTCTTGGGAGCACCCCGCGTGCAGTGGTGTGCTGTGCTGCGAGCTGCAGTGGCAGTAGCCACGGCGACAATGAGGTACCACGGCATCGAGCTTCGGCCGAGGTGGGATCGACGGATAGGCGATGTGATGGGTGTAGGGATGAGTGGAAATGAAGGGAAGCTCATGGTGGGTCTGCAGCGGTGGTTAGCGAGCTCGAGGAGGCAGCGAGGTGAGCGCGGGGTCACCGGCGATCTCGGGGACCGAAGGTTGAAGAAGGGGTCGCTAGCATCCTTGCAGGCTTCCCGACATCGAACGACTTGGTGTAGACGATGCAGGGGAGGACGACGGTTCTTCTGGACACGCTGGATGGGCGAGGGAGGGCCGGTGGATGCGGCGATGCTCGTCGGCGTTCTCGGGCGCTCACAAACAGAGAGAAGGGAGGGAGCAGAGGAGGGAATGGGATCAAGGGAGAGGCTGAGGCGTCGAGGGGCTGTCGTGGCGCCGTCTAGGTTCATCGGGGAGGAGCCAGGCAGGCAGGAGGAGCTGGCGCGGCTCGTCTGCGCGCCGGGCACGCAGCTGCTTCTCCTCCTGGCAGAAGGAAGAAGACAACGCTGCCCCTAGTGGGCTGGGCTGGCTTTGCCCAGTTGGGCTGCTACAGTGGTGGGCTGGCAGGTAGGTTTCTGTTTCCATTTCCTTTTCTTTTGTTTTCTTTTTGTTTCTTTTATTTTTCTACTATTTTATAATTCAAACAATGCCAAAACATTATGAATAATTTTATGTTACTTCTCTGGACTATTCCAAAAGAACATAAAATTATATCAGAGACATTTGAAAATATATTCCA
This sequence comes from Triticum urartu, assembly GCF_003073215.2. Lineage (NCBI taxonomy): Eukaryota > Viridiplantae > Streptophyta > Magnoliopsida > Poales > Poaceae > Triticum > Triticum urartu. The sequence goes on from NC_053028.1 coordinate 388,264,738, forward strand.
TATATTAAGAATATAGATTCAAATTCAAATACAATAGTGATTTAAATTTAGTGCCCAAAATATTCCACAAAAATGTTCACTATTTTTGGTTTGGCCTTAAGCCTTGCCTAAATTATCAAACATTGATGGAAGCATTTTGGGTTCATTGAATGCATTTTTTTAAGCTGGACCTAGTTGGATTTCAAAGTGCTAGGGTTTGATCACCCCCATTTCAAGTTTCAATAAATTTAGACATGATGCATGGATGCAAATGCTAGCCTAGAGCACTACGAGACTAGGGATGTGACAACTCACCCCCACTAAACAAGAATCTCGTCCCAAGATTCAAGACGTGAGATAAGAAGACAGAGGGGACACAAGCTAACACGATCTTCATGATCTAAGTTGCACTTCATAAGAATGTTGATTGCTTGCATCATGTTGATCTTGACATCCTTATTGTCGAGATCTTCATCCAACATGATGATGATAGAAAGAAACTCTACAGGAATCAATCTCCTCAAAGATCGAGCACTGAAGATCAACTCATGGTGTGAGATGTAAGAACATCTCTTGAGCTGAGACACAGAACACACGTTAGGATTGATGGAAGGAAGTAGACGACGATGGTTCAATTTGGTGGGCAACAATCCCACGCTTCAGTAAGATGCTGCATGGTTTCAAAGTAGCGAGGAGATAATTGTCATGATTCCAAAACGGGGCACCTTAGGGAAGGGGACTCATTGGATTTTTTCCCTTAAGTGGCAAAAGAATTACTTTTGATAACTAGATCATTGAAATTCTCTATACTAGCCTAAGGCAAATCTCAATCAATCGCTCGAGGGAGTTAGGGAGAATAGCATACTCAGACTAAAATGGATGATGCTGACTACCTTGATGAGGACAATGCAATGGATGATTTTTGCTTAACATCGGAAATGGATGGGACCCATGGTAGGTCCACTTTTGAAGATGATCTTGGACATCAACTGCTGAGAAGGCAGCCCATGGGAAATTGGCACAATGGCGGTGCAAGCTAGGAACAAAATGCAAATGTTGGGAATGTTCCAACCATCATATGTGCCTGAGATTCAAATCTGGTTGGTAACAGGATATTTCGGACAACATGTCTGGAAAAAAGGTAGCAATACAAATTGATGAGATGACGTTGCGAGATTCTCGGGAAATGGACTATGGTAGTAAGCTCCAAAACATGAGCGGGTTTTGCTACATACATGTGAACACGCTGTCCCAGACAGGCATGACCACGTAGTAGTCTTACAATGAAACACTACCGGGTTCTGGTTGGGAACCATCATCACGGATAATGAAGTCCTTGCATAAGTCATGTGATTAGCTCTTATGAAGGACCTTCTTCTCCTTGAACAAATCAGTTAGTGGCTTGGTGTGCTAGGGATACATATAGAATGAAGGTTCCAAGTCTCCAGACCACATAATACTTCGCACATATGCATGACTGACTTGGGATGATTCCAGACGAAGCAAAACTAATTTTCTCGAATTCACAGCGGCAACTTGCATCGATTACACATGAATTAAAGGAAGTCACTTCTTTCATCCGAACATATGCTTCATGAGCTAGCATGAAGAAATTCCTTCAAAAGTTTCCAACACTAGATTAATGTTCAACAAAATCATGGATAGAATAAGGATGTTGTCGATGGGCTCAACAAAAATCCATCCAGGTTACCATATAGATGGAATTCCACAATTAAATGAACACGGTGATAGCATTGGTCAGACCCAAAAGATATAATGGTGTATGCTCGAGGAGATAACCACGAGTAAGACAACATTACGATCATTGTTGGTTCTGATTTGATTTGATGATAGTCCATGCTCAAATCAAAGATTGGATAAGACAATAACGCCAGCAATTGATCAGAAGGATTAATCGATAAAGATACCATCTTTCTTCAACAAACACACAACACAAGGATATCCCTTCCGAAATGCACTAAGTGGGACAAGCTTTCATCTTCCAACTCTCCAAGTTGTTGTTACTGACTAGTTCAGGGTATCCAACACGGAATCTTGGAGAATGGGTGGTTTGGAGGAAAACCAACATGATCACGAACCGAACATAGCGGTTACGTAACAACCTGGTAATACTTTCAAGAAGATATTCAGAAAATCACGAACCACCGATATGTTACTAAGCTCGAGAACAATCTTGCTTTTCAGAGCAAGACGATATGATCAAAAGAGCAAGGGATTGACACAATCCTAACTCATTGATCGAAGAGTGCACCAGGAAAAATGGACTAGGTAACACGATCAATCTCAGGATGATGATTGAATAACCAACATGCTAAGAATGAGATTGTTGTCCATTAACTACCAAGCGTCTGGGTTGCTAGGAGTATTGATTTCATACATCACAGTTCTCTTGTCGGCATTTCAGTCACAACAACACGGAGACCGAGGAATGAATAATGATGGCGAGGAGTATCACTGTACCAAGAATTCATAAGATGGTGTGCAATTCCCATGACATTCTTGATATAATACGGTAATATATACTCCAGGGTAGAAAGAACAAAAGCTCGATTGGCATTTTGATCTGCGGGATACAACTACTTTGACCCAATCCTAGATATGGATGAGGTACTGGAGTTTGTTTCTCCTAGTCATTCTGGAGTAGAATGGCTTGACGGACCACAAAAATAATAGTCATCGATGAACACGAATGCACACATACTTTTGACTATCAATTGATAGATGATGGTTGGAATACAGCTGAGGAGGGACAACCCAAAGGAACATATGGTTTTCTAAGTTGTGGATGCATAGATTAGCATGTCGAACGAGTTCAACATATTTCTTCCGGATAACCCATGCAGAAAGATAGAACTGGCAGAGTCACAGCATAGAATCGAGAAGTCATCAAGAGCACTCTTATTGTGATCTTTCGGTTCAAAAGAACTTCTGCCAAGGATGGTTCATGGTATTTGGAAGAAGCATATACTATGAACCACGAGGACTATCGCAAAGGTTACTAATAACCTAAAGGAACTAGCAAACACTATCAACATGAATGAGTAGAGTGAATCTTGGGTCCAAAAACCCATGAATAGAATGCCTACTAACTAGATAACATCACAGGATGCTTTCGAGAATGATGGCCAGAATCATCACACTGGGAACACAAAACATGGCTAGATTACTAGATGACTCCCTAAGACACCTAGGGTCATAAGAATAGCTCCAACATATATGTCGAGGCAATAGAGTACCTCAACTCACTGATTAGTGTGCTTGATCTGGCCCAAAAGAACATCGGGAACGGAAAGAAGGGAGTTGCAAATGCATCAGACTATTTAGAAACCTGGGATGACTCGGACAGCATAACGATTGTAAATGCTCAAAAGATTTGAGACATCCTGCAAATTGGTGGCATACCCACTTAACATCACAACATCAAGGTTCTGAGATCAATTGTCAACACACGGAAGTAGTAGGAACTGAAGTGAGGCTTGAATCCATCAATCCTATGAGTCTACAGATTAGTAACACGTGATCCCGATAGAAAGTTGAGAAGCCTAGTTGTTAACCCCCGTAGAAAAGAAGAGGTTGACTCAGATCAGAAGGGCATAAGGTAAAGGAGTAAAAAGAGCCTTACGTCCCCTTTCACAACCAATTCCCTTATATAACTAAAGCATTTCTAGACTCGACATCGACCAGCTTGGCTTGGTAATCCTACAGGTAGTTAGGCTCTGATACCCAAGCTGTCAGCATCCCGATCCTAAGTCATGCCGATCTAGCATCTAACACATCATATCACTTTGTGGACTCACACACGGTATTACCACGGGTGCCACCTTACCTGGCCCAGGATCGTTTGCGCCTTTTGGCTCACGTATATGATAGTGTCGCTAGCATCCATATGACAAAGAACCCGGACTGACATGACTAGTCGTAAACCCAAAGTGGCACTAACTTACAGGGACAAGCATACATGACCCAGCAACGAACGTGTCAGTCATCAGCGAGTGAATCCAGGCTGTAGCAGCTGGGCTAATAGGACTCCAGAGAATCCGGGCTGTAGCACGCTAACAGGACTTCGGTAGACACCACGTGACATTTCCCCGAAGGGACAGACACAGGAACGAAGAAAGACACATGCCGGCCAGCCTAAGTGTTCCAAAGCAGTAGCAAGCTACCATGGCTCAGTGGAAGCACTAGGAGACATTTCCCGGTAAGAGAGGCTACCAAGGATAAACAACTAGGTTGTCGGATACCACACATACCAAGCATTTCAAATCATACAAACAATATGCTCGATATGTGCAAATACAACATGTCATCACAACAAAACTCTATAACTCAAAGTATTTATTCATTAGGCTCTGAGGAGCCAAGTATTACAAACATGGGTCTCATGACCCAACATACAGAGCATACAAGCAACTAGCGGAAGCATAAACATGTCTGAGTACAGACAACTACAAATGAAAAAGGCTGAGAAGCCTGACTATCTACAAGACCCTCCAAGGGTACAAGGTCGTAGCTGAGGTAACAAGCTAAACGTCGAAGTCCACGCAGAACTACTAGTGAGACTGAAGTCTCTCTGCAAGAACATAAATTAAGCAAACGTGAGTACAAATGTACCTAGCAAGACTTACATTAGAACTAGATACATATGCATCAGTATCAACAAAGGGATGGTGGGGTTTAACTACAGCAAGCCAGCTTTGACTCAGTGGCTATCCTGAACTATGTCTGCAAGTAACTCTTTTGAGGTGGTGCACATGAGTCCACATATTCACCACTCAATACACCACTATGGATCCGCTTCTGTCTCCCTACGAGAACGTCATCCATAGCACTCACGCTTATCTCGTGCATTTTAGAGTATCCACTTTCACTTGTCTATGAACTTTATACGCAACCAAGTTGTCCTTTACCGTGGATGCAAGTATTCGAATAGATGATGTTAACCCTGCAGGGGTGTACTTCTTCACACACGCTCTCACCACTTATCGCTGTTTACACGAAATGTACTCGGCAACCTTCAAGCGGAAACCCAGCGAGGGTGTCGGCCACGACCTGACTAACCACACAAGTCCCTAGTCCAGGTTTATCGCCTATTCGGGTTCCATCCGCAAGGAAATCCGGTCGGGGTGTCCTCAACGGCCCCAAACGATGTGTACAGGGTTCCTGGGTCACCAAACGGGCGACTCGGTACACCGAGACACGTGCCTACCGCATCACAGCCCACCCCTCGGGTCAGCGCTGTGCACGGCCTCCAGCATACTACAAACACCAGAAACTACTTGCAACTCCTGATAGAGGACATGGCGGTTAGTAAGTCGAGAGGGTCCATTGGTTTCGGGACCAACGTGTGCTAGTAGCTGGTCTTAAATCACATACACAGATCTCAGTTCCTAAGGATGGTTCCAATGAAACAACCCACCATGTACTCCTACATGGCCTCTCATCGTTACCTTTACCAAATCGTGTTCACACACTTAGGTAACACACGGTAGGACATGTTCATCACCATTCCAATTCATCCCCGATGAATCGGACCTGGCTCAACTCTAAGCAATAGCAAGCATGGCAAAAAAGCATGAATGAGTAGGCACAACAGGGCTCAAACAACTCCTACTCATGCTAGTGGGTTTCATCTATTTACAGTGGCAATGACAGGTCATGCAGAGGAAAGGGGTTCAACTACCGCAACATGTAACAGTTGAACCATTGTTGTCCTAATGCAGTAAAAGAGAGCAGGAGCGGAGAGTGGGATTGTATCGGAATGAACAAGGGAGTTTTGCTTGCTTGGCACTTCTTAAGATAGTAATAGCTCTTCATCGGTGTCATCGAACTCATCGTCGGAGCCACGTCTACTGAGAGGGGACAAATACCGGCAACAGAGAAGGAACACAATCAATGCAATGCAACAATATGATGCATGATCATGATATGGCAATATGCTGTTGATTGAGCTAATGCAACTAGCAACCATATTAAATGAAGTTGGTTTGAACCAAAGGTTTAAATTTAAACTCCATGTAAGACATTTCAAATGCCATTTATTCAAATTGTCATATACAACAACTTTAGGTTGGTCAAACATGCACGAAAATGCCATAAACAGATTCCTCATTTTTTTTGATCATTTTTCATATATAACTTATTTCATTTGGAGTTACGATTTATTTTCTATGAATTTTTCAAGTTTTGGACATTTCTGAAATTTCTTGAATTGTTTTTAATCCAGAAAACTATTAATTACATCAGCATGACATCAACATGTCAACCGGGGATGACCAGGGTCAAACCTGACCAGTGGGCCCCAGAGGTCAGTGACACACTGGTTAAGCCCAGTCAAATCCAGTGCTGACTGGGTTTGACCCGGAGGTAGGGCCCGCTGTTAGTGGCAGTGAGGTGGCTAACTAGTGGGGTTAGTCCTTAATGACTTCGCCACATCGGCACTCGCTAGAGCTCGACCGGCATGCAACCAAACAACGGCGGGGAACTTGCTGGAGTTGCTCGAAACAACGCTACAACGCGTCATTTCACGTGCCGTTTGCGGCTACGGCAAGCTTGTGGTGTAGCGCATCCAAAGGAGCAAGCTGGAGGAGCTAGGGTCAGCTGTGGCGGCGAGCGGGGCGGCGGCCGGAGTTCGGTCATGCACGGGGATGGCGCTAGGGTGCATCTCTGGACGATCTGGTGGGTGCAGTAGGCTCCTGGGAGCACCCCGTGTGCAGTGGTGTGCTCTGCTGCGAGCTGCAGCGGCTGTAGCCATGGCGACGACGAGGTACAGCGGCGTCGAGCTTCGGCCGAGGTGGGATCGACGGATAGGCTATGTGATGGGTGTAGGGAAGGGGGGAAATAAAGGGAAGCTCATGATGGGTCTGTAGGGGTGGTCAGGGAGCTCGGGGAGGCAGTGAGGTGAGCACGGGGTCGCCGGTGATCTCGGGGACCGAAGGTTGAAGAAGGGGTCGCTAGCGTCCTTGCAGGCTTCCCGACGTCGAAGAGCTTGGTGTATACGATGCATGGGACGACGACAGTTTTTCTGGACACGCTGGATGGGCGAGGGAGGGCCAGTGGACGCGGCGGTGCTCGTCGACATTCTCGGGCGGTCATGAACAGAGAGAAGGGAGGGAGCCGAGGAGGGAATGAGCTCGAGGGAGAGGCCGAGGTGTCGAGGGGGTGTCCTGGAGCCGTCTAGGTGCATCGGGGAGGAGCCAGGCATGTACGAGGAGCTAGCGCGGCTCGTCTTCGTGCCAGGCACGTAGCTGCTTCTCCTCCTGGTAGAAGGAAGAAGACAGCAATGCCCCTGGTGGGCCGAGCTGGCTTTGCCCAGTTGGGCTTCTACAGTTGTGGGATGGCAAGTTGGTTTCTGTTTCCATTTCCTTTTCTTCTGTTTTCTTTCTGTTTTCTTTTATTTTGCCACTGTTTTAGAATTCAAACAATGCCAAAACATTCTGAATAATTTTATATTACTTCTCTAGACTATTCCAAAAGCACATAAAATTATATCAGAGACATCTGAAAATATATTCCATAGATTAAGAATATACATCCAAATTCAAATACAATAGTGATTTAAATTCAGTGCCCAAAATATTCCACTAAAATGTTCACTATTTTTGGTTTGGTCTCAAGCCTTGCCAAAATTATCAAACATTGATGGAAGCATTTTGGGTTCATTGAATGCATTTTTTAAGCCGGGCCTATTTGGATTTCAAAGTTCTAGGGTTTGATCACCCCCATTTCAAGTTTCAAATAAATTTAGACATGATGCATGGATGCAAATGCTAGCCTAGAGCACTACCAGACTAGGGATGTGACAGCTAGCATTGATGCTTGGGGAGTGAGTCTGGTCTGGGCCCATAGGAGATGCGGCAGGCGAGCCGTTCATAGTGCGGGAGATATCAAGCTTTCCCATTATGGTGGAATGCTTTTTTGTCTCCTCTACTCAGGTCGGCCATCTAGTGGGGAGTGCTGGATCTTGCCACGAGTTGCTGAAGCTTGTTAACCTGACGACCAGGTTCTTGGAGCTTCCAACGCCCGTCCGGGACGCAAGGCTTGGGATCATTGGTAATCCCAGCACTGCTCCTTCCAGCGGAACCGGGGTTGATGCTGAGGAGAGGGGCGCCCTTCTGCCAGCTAAGGTGGGGAGCGGTGCCCCATGTGCGCCTGGCCGTCTTCCCCGTTGGCTGCTTCTCCGAGGAAGGTGACAGGCCGAGGTCCGGTGTCTCCCTATGGTGGTGATGGAGAGAAAATGAGGGAAGACGGAGAAGGCAGGTGGTAGGGCGTCAGGTCAAAGTACAATGGCACCGGCGCCTTCGTCTCGTATTGGTGGCCTGCCTCCTCATCTTTGCACTCTTCCCCTTCCTCCCCGGCACCATCATCACCGGCCCCCTGGTTGCGGAGGAGGGGTCGCTCTCTTGGTGCCTTCGCCTCCTCCAGCAGTCTTCCAGCTGAGCTCTGGCGATTCCCACTGTTGGTGCTTGTGTTGGGGCTTCTTGCTGGTCCTGGAGGTGGTGACCAGGGCACCATCGAGCTACTCCCTCTGCCCCCTCCTTCGTAGATTTGCCACTCACGATCTTGTCAGGCTGTACCTGGCAAGCCCCAGATGGGATCAGGGTGGGTGTCTGCTTAGGCACTCCTTTGCCCTCTTCGCTTCCCACCGCAGTACCTGGGAGAAGAGGAACAAGAAATGGGGATTACGGGGCGATTATATTTTTTCAATCTAAAATATGTAGGCACTTGCCAAACTTTTGTTCAAATTATGTAATCTCCTTTATCCATGTTTGTGTTCTGTAAGATCTATACTTGTTGATCAGCATATTTAATGAAAAAGATAAACCTTGTCGGGCACTTGTGCATGTAACATGTGCATGCAGAGGTGAAATGCCTCTATACATTCAAGTAAACAAGTTTTCTGATGCGGAGCATCCTATGGACATCACCATATCAAGAGTCCGTTCGGCAAGTGACATGTGCGACATTTACTTCACATACACAAAGGTGAATCATCTACTTAACACGTGCTCATTTGACCCCTTCGAGGATGGCATACTACTTGACACTTCTCCCGTGTGCATGCATAGGTATTGTCGAAACGCTACGGACGACGTGGATGAGTGCAAGCCCCAAGGAACACCTACACCATCCGCGAGGGAAGAGTGGAAGCGAAGACGCAAGAAGAAGAGCTGCCGAAGAAGCTCCAGTGAGCGGGTGTCCGGACGAAACCGGACGACCGGCCCCTCCCAGCGAGCGGACGTCCCGCCCCCACCGGACGACCGGCACATCTACACCAGAGCCAAATCAGCCGGACGACCGAAGAACACCGGACGTCCGGCAAGTCCCAGCGCACAGACGACCAATGCCGACCGGACGTCCGACGCCACCAGTCCAGAGAAGAAACATCGGAAGTCCGACGCCCTCCGGACGACCGGACCCCCGCAAGCGACCAGACGTCCGACACTGCCTGTGTGCAGCCAGGCCTTTGGCCTTGTATCCCTCCCCCACTTACCCTTTCGTGGCTTAGACTATAAATAGACCACCTCCACCTCCTTTCTAGGGTTAGCAAAGTAGTAGCTCATTAGAGATAGAGCTTTGCTCATCCATTACGGATCTACTCCACGAGAGATACCGCGGCCCCTCTTCGGAGAAGATCCACCTTGGATTCAAGACCCCCGCGTGGGAAGATCCTTCTAGGATTCAAGCTCCCATCTCCTTTGGATTTGGGATGAACTCTACCATTAAGACCTCCTCATGGAGATGAACCTTACCTTGTATCTTTCCATTTGTTGCTCATGTACCTTGTGGATCTTGTGTGTTTGATTGTCTAGTGGATGTGTGATTGGACTTGTTCTTGAGTGTTTCCCCTTGTGTTTTCTCTCCATTCTTCCCCGTGTTCTTCGTGTTCTTCGCGGGATCCGCTCCTTTCATGAAAGATCGGCTGTATAGGGTTCCACCCTACATCATCTTGGTATCATGAGCCACGTTGATCATGATTTCGGAGCCTCCCCTCTTCATTTTCTAGCTTGATTTTGTTGTGTTCTTCCCTAAATTCAAAAATCCCCACCAAAAATAGCCCCAAATTTTTCGTTGACCCCGACCCACCAGACGACTGGCCTTTTCCGGACGCCCGGAGCCCCTGGAACGACCGGACATACGACCTTTTCTGGATGACCAGAACCCCTAACCCGAGCCAAATTTACGGATTTCCGAGCCCGCCCGGACGTCCGGCCCCCGGACATCCGACCACCTTCGGACGTCCGATACCTGTACATTCCCATTTCGGCTGATTTTTGTTTTGGCCATAACTAATTCATCCGGAGTCTGATTTTCACGTTATTTAGGTCGTTGAAAAGCTCTTGACATCCCCCTTCCCACAAAAATACCACCAACATCTTTTGACTCCATCAAATTTTTGGAACTTTGCCATCCTTGCTTAGGGCCTCCACCACATCATCCGCTACACCACCACCGACTTCCGCAACCTAACCAATTTTGTTCCCCTTCGCATTAGTGGTTGTTTGAGTTGTGATTTGAGTCTCCTAAGGTGTTTAGGATACTTAGTTACAGTTGCTTCTTCATCAACCACCACCACCACTACCGCATAGGCTTACCCACCGTACACTTCCGCCACACCGACTTAACCCAATTTTGTTTGTGTTGTGAGTTGTGTCTCATATGGTGTTTCGGCTACTTAGGGTCCGTGCTTCCAACTCCAACACCGTGTATAGTACACCACCATACCCTCCGCTTCCGCATTGCCTACTCGCACAACCCATCATTGCCATTCCGCAATTCCATTGAGCTTCCGCAACATCACCACCACATCCCACTACCACCATTTGACATTTGACATTTGAGATTTTGAGTTCACAGTTTTTCTGTTTCCTAAGGTGTTTCGGCTACTTAGGGACGAGTCTCCATCATCTTGGTATCTACATCAAGAACACCGCCAGTCATCATCGCCAAGGACGGTAACCTCCATATCATCTTGGTAACGTGATATCCCTCCATTGTATATTCCCTTGTCATTGAATTGATAACCCCTAGCCCATTTTGCGTCACTTGCCTATCGAGACTAGCCTTTGAGTATTGCCGACAACATTACTTGTGCACATTAGTGATTTACACCATACATTGCATACATACCCTACCATATCGGTATCACTGGGTTTCATATCATCTCGTGTGCCTTAAGTTTGTTCCCAAATATACACAATTGCTACCTTGGTTTGTGCATTTCGCAAAGTGCCCAAAAAAGAAAAAAAGAAAAAAGCTTTTAAGCAAAAGGGAAAGAGCAAAGAAGCTTGTAAGCAAGTGCCATAGCATCATACCACATTGCATATAAGATTGTCATAACCGATCATCTTGGATCATACCACCGGAACATCATACATATATAGCATACTTGGGATAGAAACTCGATACATTTTGCATATCATAGGTTGTGCACAAGTGTCGTATCCGTCTATAGAGCAATCGTGCTAGCGTCTCTCTTGAGTTGTGCAACACGAGCGTTTTCCGTGGATTCCACATTTTGTGCTCATTCCTTGGTTGGACGACCCCATTTTATCTATCCGTGTGTGTGTTTCCGTGTGCCACCCATATTGCTATTGGTCTACTTGTTTCACTTGAGAATTTGTGAATCTCTTTCAACTTTATTGACCCTTGCTAACATTTTGCATTAAATTTTTTTGTGCCACTATCCTCACCGAGCTACTCCATAAACTTTAGTTTGTAGGTGTGAGTGAACAAGTCCAGTACCAATTCCACTATTCTTTCAGCTCACATTGAGTGAAACGGGATACATCCTCAACTTTGGGAAAAGGTAACTTGGTATTGTTTATCTCATTTCCTACTCAACTCTACTCGAGTCTTGTGATGGATAGGCAAGGCATTTCATCTTTGGTCTACAACAATAACGACGAGTTCGATGCCACGAACAACTCCAATGACGCCAAGATGCAAGCTCAAATGGAGGAGGTCAAAGCCCTCATCAAGTCCTACAAGCGATCTTCCTCATCTTCGAGAAGACGCTCAATAGCACATGTCTCCGAGCTACCATCTCCGTCAAAATCACATCGGCATCGACACAATCACCAAAGAGGACGTGAAGGTCAAGAGCTCAACACCAACAACCATTCAACGACTTTACCATCTCCCTTGGCATCTTCGCCAAGCAATTTCACGGCATCTTCGCCTACAGACATACGACATTTTTACCCACAAGCACCTCAAGAGAAGCTCCCCAAGCTCAAGTCCGCGACTTCCACGAGCTACTACGAACTCGACATCAACCACGCAATTCCTTTCTATGGGACTCAAGAACCCGAGGAGTATCTCGAGTGGGAGCGTTTGATGGACGACTACCTCAAGCTACATCAAGTTCCTCCCGAAGATCAAGTGAAGTGCGCCACAAGAAACTTCCATGACTATGCATCCACATGGTGGCTTCACGCAGCTTCGGAGACCTATGACATGAGTTGGCCCAAGATGAAGAGAGATTTGCGGCGAGAGTTTGTGCCTCCAACCTACACGAAACAACTTCAATGCCAATTGGAGAACACCATCCTAGGATCCAAGTCCATCAACGAGTACTTCAAGGAGATGAAGATTGCCTTGCGACGAGCTGGCGTGGATGACCCCATTTCGATGAAGTTCCACTCCATGATGGGATTGCACAACGACATCTCGAAGACGATCTTCCTCGAGAACTACAAGTCCCTCGACGACAACTACATTGGTGCTCTCAAGGCGGAACAAGAACTCATGAAGGCCAAAGCTTCTCCACCCCAAGCTCACTTCGCGATGACCAAGCTCCATGAGAACGAGCATGAGGCTATTACCACCATGATGTCAAAGCCCGACGAGCTCCAAGACGATGCTCCCAAGTTCGACTTCACCACTATCCCTCTTTATGGCATTGATGATGCCGAGTCTACTTCGACTCTTTTTCAAGATGGTGCGGCGGCGACTACGACTACGGAGACCATCAAGGACTAAGCTTTGGAGGCGAGTGACATGGTGACGAGCAAGGATGATGCTTCCATCTTAGGAGGCGAGAGTGATGATGTGCCATCTTCGGCCTTCATCCATGGCGACAACAACGAGATGGTTGAGCATGGGATTTTCCCTTCGACCACAGTGACGTATGATGACTTGAGTGACTTTTGCCACCATATTGAGAGTGAGAGTGACTTCACCACTAGCCCCATATATGATGTGTTACCACAATTCCCATGTGAGGAGAGCCACAACCCACACCACTTGAGTGAGATGAGTGACTCCACCATACGTGAGATTGAGGGCACCTACCTTGAGGGAGTGAGTGAACCACCACATAGAGAGAGTGTGATAGTTTATAGGGCATGTGAGGCCATTTGCATTTCTAACAACTTGACCTCTAGCTCTGTTGTGTCTTCTCATTTGGTGCTAGGTCCCATATATGATGACGTGTGGATTAGCGACGACTACGTCCACCCTTTGGACAAGACGATGGCTGTGGTGGAATATGATGCACCCCCACATGGTTCCATCAAGATGAAGATGACCACCATTTGGTCTTTCCCACCTCACGTACACCACTAGAGTGGAATGAACAAGGTAACATGGGTGAAGGTGATGCTCTAGTCCCACTAGTGGACATTCTTGACATTGATTGCTTGCATAATGTTGATCAACCTATTACCATGCTTTATGCTAGTGCGACTTCCCCATGCGATGATTTACCCATTTATGATGAGTATGATGATTGCCATGTGGAGTCTATTAATTGTGATGCCATGTTACATAGGATTTCTTGTGTTAATTCTCTCGGTCACATCATGTTTGACAATCCGCTTGACTTGTCATATGCTATGCATGAGATCAATCATATGTCATATTTGCAATCTCATCTTAGTGACTATGCATTGCCATTAAAATAAACCCAATTTGCCCATATGTCATAGATGACAAGCCCATGATTATTGGCATTTGTTTTCCTTGCGATGATATTGATATGCTCCCTTTGCATCATTTATCTCATATGCCATGCCATGACCACCTAGCTTCGGATATGCATTGTTTTGGATGTTGTCCATTTTCTCCATATGATGTTTCCATTATTGCTCATGAGGAGACCCCCATAGTTTCCTCATACATGTTTGGAGATTTTGATCACTCCCATGCATTGCATGATCCCAATACTTATGTGCACAATATGCTCCCCATGAATAAAAATGCTATTGGTGTGCCATATACTTGTATGCTCATTTTGCATCCCCATCATGTTGTACACAATAACTATTCTTTCATGATGGATGACATGTTCTTATACCATGCATCAAATTTCTTTGAGCGATGCTTATCTTGTGCTAACTCTCACATGCACATACAGATCATGGTGCATGATGTGTACATTTACCACACACACAATTTCTTTGGTTTGTGATTCTTTTGTGTAGGTACCCATGAATACTTGTCAACCTTCCAATCCCACGAGTTGACAAAACGAGCTCTTGAGAACAACGATGACTTGGAATCCCATGGAGTGTCTTTCCCCACTATATTCGCGCAAAGACTTCGCACATTTCTTCTACACGGCCCTCACTTGGCTATGGGTTGTTGTCCATTATATATCCTTTGCCCATCTTGCCATGGTCACTTTGCATGATATGCTCATTCCTATGCTTTTGCCATACATCTGTGACCCATGCTTTGCATTGCACATGATGATTGATTCTCATACTTGTATGTGTATTTGCAAGCTTGGTGGAGATATTGCTTGTTATTGCCATGTTTGCTTTGTGCCCCATGCCTATGATGATACTTTCATCTTGCTTTGTATTCGTGCTTGTGATATGTCATGTGCATTGCCTATGCCTATTATTTGCTCTGATGACATGATTGCCATGATTTACTCTAGTATGTTGCATCTTCGCACTACTAGCTTGCATGACTTCATTACTATGATTGCTTGCCTTGTTGCATCACCGGTGATTCATACTTGCTCATTTCATGCGGTTGATGACAACCACCTACATGCTTTGCACGACATGATTGTTATTGCTTCTTGTCATATATCTCCATGTGTTGCCTCTCTCATGTTAGCAATTTGCCATTTATTGAGTGCAACAATGATTTTAGTCTTGCTAATGAGATTGCCCCCATAGCATTCTCACATATATTTGGAGATTTTGACATATTTCTTGTGAAGCGTGCTTGCCTTCCTTCTTTGCACCATATACCTCATGCCATGAATATTAACATTGTTGCATCATATTATTCATGCACTTGTGCTTCTAATGGTTATGTGCAAGAGAAGAGAACCATCATGATGGATGATGTGTTTATCTACCATGCGCATACTTTCTTTGTTTTGTTTTGTGCATGTGTAGGATACTTCGACTTGGTGTCAACTTCCACTTCCCGTGAGTTGACCATTCGAGCTCTTGAGAGTGAGCCTCATACATTCTACCACGACTCGCTTCTACACCACATTTGCTTATGTTTCGGCACTGTGAAGGATGCACAAGGACACACCTTCAAGGTGACATATTTCTTGAGCATGGACATTGTGGATCATACTACTTGTGTTTCTTGCACCATGAGACTTATTTGTCATCTTGGACCCTTTGCTTGCACACATGTTAGTGATATTGCCTCCATTCATGATTTTCATATTTCCATGCATCATGATATATATGCCTTGTGTGTTGCATCCAATTCTAGGATTACATGGTCCTATCACATGTTTGGTTGCAACAATGTCATTTCTTCACATATGCCATGTCCCATTGATTGCTACATTCTTGCCTTGTTTGCCTCACACATGATGAACAATCGCTCTTTCTATTGTGTTGAGTGCCACACTATCATCACTACACCCTATGCATGTTATGCTTGGATTGTCTTGCACTTGACCCATGTGTTTAGACACTTCATTTTTTTGGTGTTGTGAATAATTCATATGCTTACCATAGACCTTTCATTGAGCGCTTTGCCATGTTTGCTATGAACTTGAGGTATATGCTTCTTCTCTTGTCACACATATTTGCATCACTACCTCACATTCACATGCTTGTCCCCATGATATCTTTGCTTGTGCTCCATTTATGTGCTTACATACCATGTCACTATGCTTTGTCAAACCATATGCTTTGCATGATGACGACACTTGTTTGGTGAATCACCTCTTGAATGCTTGGTTTGGCACTAACGCTAACCACATTTATTTTTCCAAGTGTTTGTTGTCCTTGCAAATTTTGAAGGAATCACTAGAACATTCGACATTGGAGAGTGCCCACTTCAAGCTTGAACATGATGACTACTTGGTGAACGTCCACCTCTACACGACAAAGCCATCTCTTTCCCATGGAGATTTGGTTTTCGATCCGAGGTCGGATCTTTCCCAAGGGAGGGGAGATGATGCAGAGCATCCTATGGACATCACCATATCAAGAGTCCGTTCGGCGAGTGACACATGCGACATCTACTTCACATACAAAAAGGTGAATCATCTCCTTTACACGTGCTCATTTGACCCCTTCGAGGATGGCATACTACTTGACACTTCTCTCGTGTGCATGCATAGGTATTGTCGGAATGCTATGGATGACGTGGAGGAGTGCAAGCGCCAAGGAACACCTACACCATCCACGAGGGAAGCATGGAAGCGAAGACACAAGAAGAAGAGCTGCCGAAGAAGCTCCAGCGAGCGGACGTCCGGACGACACCGGATGACTAGCCCCTCCCAGCGAGCGGACGTCCGGCCCCCACCGGACGACCAGCACATCTACACCCGAGCCAAATCAGCCGGACGACCGAAGAACAACGGACGTCCGACAAGTCCTAGCACATGGACAACCAATGCCGACCGGACGTCCGACGCCACCAGTCCAGAGAAGAAACGTCGGAAGTCCGACACCCTCCAGACGACCGGACCCCCACGAGCGACCGGACGTCCGACACTGCCTGTGTGTAGCCAAGACTTTGGCCTTGTATCCCTCCCCCACTTACCCTTTCGTGGCTTAGACTATAAATAGACCACCTCCACCTCCTTTCTGGGTTAGCAAAGTAGTAGCTCATTAGAGATAGAGCTTTGCTCATCCATTACGGATCTACTCCATGAGAGAGACCGCGGCCCTCTTCGGAGAAGATCCACCTTGGATTCAAGACCCTACTGTGGGAACATCCTTCTAGGATTCAAGCCCCCGTCTCCTTTGGATTTGGGATGAACTCTACCATCAAGACCTCCTCATGGAGATGAACCTTACCTTGTATCTTTCCCTTTGTTGTTCATGTACCTTGTGGATCTTGTGTGTTTGATTGTCTAGTGGATGTGTGATTGGACTTGTTCTTGAGTGTTTCCCCTTGTGTTTTCTCTCCGTTCTTCCCCGTGTTCTTCGTGTTCATCGCGGGATCCGCTCCTTTCGTGAAAGATCGACCGTATAGGGTTCCACCCTACATCATTTTCCTTGGCAGGCTATCCTGCCGGTAGCCTCAGTTTGCTGCCGTGAAGCTAATCCTGTCGAGCAAAAATCGTAGAGAGGGGCCAGCTCCCCACCAAGCCTTCTTGCCAAAGGCCACTACAACAATCCTGACCGAAGCAACATTCGAGTCAAGGGATGGGAGCACCTAAGTTTCGAAGGTGGCGCGGTTTTCCTATGCATAAGTCAATACTTATAGAACACGTATGGATAAGAGAGAGAACTTATCTGTTTGGCTTGACGGGGATCACAATGTAGGCTTGTCTTCTCTTCTCCTCTTCGGGACCATGTCCACAGTAGGAGCCTGCAATTTAGTGCGGATGAAAATGATGCCCCATGCGATCTTATCTACATGAACATGTTATGCTCATGATATGCTTATGCATGCATGCAATTTTTTTGAGGGACCCCAGCACTTCATTTATTTCTTTGGCTTTGTTCAAGGGGTTACATGCAACATCCGCATGGCCTGTAAAAAAGGGTGGATGTCGGGCAGGGCCCGACATCCGTGCCTTACAGGTAGAACTTACGAAGATGCTCAATGTTCCATGAGTTTTGCAATTGAATGCAATCTCTGGTCTGCAGACGGACTGCGCCAGGTCTGGTGACTCGTACTACCTGGTAAGGGCATTCCCACTTCGGCGTCAACTTGTTTGTACCCTTGGCAGACTGAATGCGACTAAGGAAAAGGTCGCCTTCCTCAAAACTCTGGGCATGAACCCTACGATTGTGATAGCAACGCAGGGCTTGCCGGTATCGTGCAACACGTGTAGCAGCCTAGAGACGGTTCTCCTCGAGTAGCACAGCGTTGTCACGCCGGTGCTGTTCTTGCGCTACTTCATCGTAGGAAATCACTCGAGGTGACCCATAAATGAGTTCCATGGTGATATCTGCTTCTGCCCCATAGACTAGGGAGAAGGGAGTCTGCCCAGTAGCTCGATTTGGTGTCATTCTAAGGGACCAAAGAACCACCGGCAGCTCGTCGATCCGTCGCCTGCCACACTTCTGCAGTTTATCAAATGTCCTCGTCTTGTGTCCTCACAAAACTTCAGAGTTTGCCCTCTCAGCTTTCCCGTTGCTCGTTGGATGAGCAACAGTGGCGAATGAGATCTTGCTTCTGAGGGCATGAACGTATTGCATGAAGGTGTGGCTCGTGAATTGGGTGCCATTGTCGGAGATGATTCGCGCAGGGACTCCGAAGCGACACACAAATCCTTTCAAGAACTTGATAGCTGACTGAGCAGTCACCTTTCTCACGGGCTCTACTTCTGGCCACTTTGTAAACGTGTCGATTGCAATGAACAAGAATGCAAAGCCCCCGGTAGCACGGGGGAAGGGGCCCAAGATGCCGAGCCCTCAGACCGAAAACGACCATGACAAAGGGATTGTGTGAAGAGCTTGGGTAGGCTATGGGTATTCTTGGAATGGAACTGGCAGGCTTCACATTTGGTGACCATCTCAACTGCATCTTGGAGGGCTGTGGGCTAGTAAAATCCATGCCGGAAGGCTTTTCCCACCAGAGCCCTCGATCCAATGTGTAACCCACACATACCCTTGTGTATCTCTGCCAACAGTTCCTTTCCTTCTTCCTGGAAAATGCACTTGCACTTCACACCGTTGGGCCTTCTTCTGTGCAGCGTGCCATCAACAAACTGATACATACCGGCCCTTTGGGCTACTCTTTCAGCTCCTTCTTGCTCTTCTGGAAGTTCTCCAGTTTGGAGGAAATGGACTATGTGTCGCGCCCAAGTTGGAGCCTGAGGCTCGGCAACGAGGACCGGCGGCACGTCCTCCTTTGTGGGATCGCACCCCTTGACCGCGGGGACCGGTGGTCTGGCGGGAGGGGACTGCTCAGCGATGGAAGGGGAGTTGTTCCCGCCAAGCTCTCTGCCGGGAGCCTCGAAGGTTCTACCAGGAGAGGCCTGCCGGAGTCCAGTTTCCTCCTCTTTCTGGCCATTGCTGCCGGGGATACGGAAGGCTGAGTTAGATGGAGAATAAAAATCCCTGGTTCCACAGGGATTTTTTGCATAGCGCACTTTGATAGATGATCAGCAATGAAGTTTTTCACACGGGGTATGTGCTCTGTTTGCAATCCATCAAAGCGCTCCTCCAACTTCATCACTTCCTCAACGTATGCCTCCATCAATGAACTTTGGTAATCCTTCTTCACTTGTCTCACCACAAGTTGCGAGTCTCCATGGATGATCAGCTTCTTGATCCACATATCATACATAGCTAATGCAATATTTTAAATAAGTTTAAATAGGTAAACCATCTCACTACATTGCAATCATGCAAATGGAGGGTGTGGCTTGCCTAGGGTAGAGGGAGTCATCGGGAAGAAGTGCGAGAAGCTCGCGGAAAGAATCACCGAAAACAGTTCTCTCTTGGAGGGGGATGATAAGGGCAAGGGCATAATGGTGATTTTCACAATGTGACAACATCATGAAAGTTATACCAACAGAACAGGCTTGACGAGACGAAGAAGTGGGCTTTGGAATCACCTCATTTGGAGTCGTGAGCAAAAAGATACGGCCGTTCATTCGTTAGTCATAAAAAGAAACAGAATTTGTTCATTTCTGCGCTAAACAGACGAACGTTCACAAAATAGGGGTTTCGGCCGGCAGCTGGAAAAAGAGAAAGCGCCTTTTGGAAATACGCTTTTCTATAGAGAAAATGTACTTTGGTTATAAGCCGCAGGTAAATATGCTTTCGTCTACAGAAGACATAAACCATAAAAGACGTGTTCACTTATCCATGTCATCAGCGCGTGGTCAACGGACGGAGGGGCTAACGGGTGGGGTTGCGCGCGGTGGTTGGGCCCACCTGACCAGGTGGACGGGATGGGGCGTCATCTCCTTTTTGTCCTCGCGCTCACTCGTGGAGAACAGGGAGGTCGCAGGTGCCGGTGCCTGTCCGGGCGGCTCCGGCCGCCGTTTGCCGTGCTCTAACCACATATGAGCTCGGGGTGATGGCCTGCACCCTAAGGCCACAAGGGGAGCACCCAAGGAGCAATGGGGCCAGCGGAGCTGCGGCCATGGCGGGCGGCGTCTTCGGCTGGAGGCGAGGTCATGGCAAACGACCACCGGAGGAGAAAAAGAGGTGTTGGGGTGGCTCCGGGGTGGTGGTGGAGATCTCTGGTGGGGTTGAAGTGAGGGAGGAGCTCGAGCTCGAGCTAATTGGAGGGGATGGCCGCGGTGTCCATGGCGGCGATGCCGAGCAGAGAGAGATCTAAATGCTCGACAGAGAGGTTGGGGGAGAGCTGGGAGGGTGAGGAGGCCGTGGGTGGGATTAGAGGGCTCGGGGAAGGCCTATATATAGCCGTGAGGCGAGGGGCGGAGCCGGTTGCCATCGATCGGGTCTGGCCAACACTCTAGCAAGCTCAGCGATCACGGGGAGGGCAAGGAACACGACGAGGCATTGATGCAGGGGTCACCGAGAAGAAAGCGACACCAGGGAGCAGAGAAAGAGGCCGAGACGAGCTCGGAGCCAAACGGCGCACAATGCACTAGTGGGCGCTCGGCGTCTAGCTCTGATGAGGAAGTTTTCGGAGGGGGCAGATGGTGGAGGGCGATGGGTGAGGGCAGTGGAGTTAGGTCAGCATGCTCGGACGCGAGAAAACCGTCGAGGCAGAGCTGCCCGACAAGTCCAGTCGCGCAGAGCGCATTTGCTGCAGCCAGAGCGCATGCAGACACAAAAATCCAGGCGGTCACCTATTGGCATGGCAAGGAGGGGACGCAAGAGGCTCCCAATTTATGTCCAGTGTGTAGTCCTTCCATCAGAGAGGCTATGGGAATTGATAGATCATCAAAAGAAACAAAAGGTGGGATGTGAGGAATCGACACAAGTTTCCTGTATCAAACTTGGTCAGGTCACTGTGCTTAGCAGAGAAGGGCTAGAGGACAAACTTGATGTCTGGGGAGTTTAGATTAGGAAGGACTAGCATCCTGGGGGTTTTGGAAGGCAATGAACCAAAATTAAACATAGTTGCTTTGCAACTGCAATTTAGGTCCAGAAACTTGATTAAGGGGCACTCACATGGAGTAGCCATTTGAGCTGAAATATTGCAAGGCAGGGCTATTTGGACATATGAAGATGCTATAAAAATTTCATACCAAATGGAAAATGGTACTTGCTTCACAAACATCCTCTCCGTCCAGAAACTTGGAAAAATTCTAGAGAAATATTGGCTTGATGAATTGATCCAAAACTTGGTGGAGAGAGGTTTTATGGACGTGAGAATGCTCTGGTAAAATTTCATACAAAATGAAGCAATATAAAATATACTTGCTTCACAACCTGAAAATATTGACAGAAGCAAATATTTAGTCCTGAGCTCACATATATGATTGGGTAGGGCTGAAAATTGGAGGAGTGTAATGATATAAGCATATGAAGAGGCATGCAAAATTTCAACTCACTTGGATACTCCTAGCTAGTACTTCCTTCACAATGGCTTCTGTCTGACAAAAACTTTGAAAAATTACCGAGGAAGATTGGCTAGGCAAATAAAGTTCAATTTTGGCATGAGGCGGTTATTAGGATGTAGAAGGATGCCCAAAAAATTTGGGAGCAACTAGTAAAAGATAAATGACACTTCCTTCACAAAGTGCCATTCAGGGCAGAATAGGAAAAGAAATATTGATGGATTATTTTTGAACTATGCAAGGAAAGGTTTTGACAAATTTGGTCAAGATATGACCCAAACAATTTATGAATATTATTTGGGAGTTTTTGGATGGACAGAAATATAGGTTGCTTCACAACCTAGGGCAAATAGGGTTATCACTTTCATAGAAAAGGAATATTCCCTAGAAAAGAATTTTGAGGTTAGGTTAGAATGGAAATGGCATGGTCTTGGTGATGAGGACATCAATACCATTGTTATACCCACAGCCCCTGCTGCTATACATATTGGACCAATTACTAGAGCTCGCGCATGCCAATGAAATTATCAGGCACTTCCGTTTCTTGGTAATGATTCTAATGTTCCTGAGAATATGATGTTGCCTAAATTGGATACATTTGTTTTGCTTGCAAATAAAGGGCCTGGCATGGATAAGAGGGATGAACACTGGAGCAAGACCAAGCATCGAGATGATGGCATGCGCAAGGGGATCAAGAACGGAGTTACAAGTGATGATTTCAGGACATTGAAGCCACCATAAGGAGTGCATGAAGCCTTGGAAGAAATATACAAGATGTCACTTCATAAATTTCGTCCAGAGGCTATTCTAGGTGTTGCGCCACCTTATTCTTAGGCCAGGCCCATGTATTTCCAAAATACTTAAGTATAGGCTGTTTTTAGAGTCTGTATGTGTGGGGAAACAAGGGTTAGGGTTGGTTTCAGACCCCTCCTCCAAGGGCCACGAACCCCCCTCTTCCTCCATATATACAGCCATTAGGGCGTCATTTAGACTTTGGGTTTTGTTTAGATTAAAGTTCTCCATAGCTGCAACTTCATGTACTTCGTTTGTTTTCAACGACCAGACAAAGGTGTCAGAACCCCACCTTGATCAATAAAGCTTTCCTCTTCTATTCGCATTATCCAGATTGCAATCTTAGTTTCCTGCTTGTCCTCCATTTTCCTGCAGGAAAACAGACCTTTGTGGTCAGGTTGATCGTGCTCCGGCATGGTCAATAACCTCTTGGAGTTGGATTAGCGATTGCTAAGACGCGATGTCCTCGCATGATCGTAGTCGGATCGTCAAAGTCGACTTCCTCCAAAATGATAGCCACCATCTCATCGAAAGATGGGACACCTTTGCCTCTATCAAGTGGTATCAGATTTCCCGATTGCTCGGTGAGATTTTACAATTTTTCATAGTTTAGATCGAGTCTGTTCTTCATACCTACAGTCCACGAAAAAGCCACAAAAAAATTAGGGTTAGTTCATCATATCCGAACCAATCTGAGCCTTTGCATAATATTTTTAGGGATTTGCATTGTTGAATTTGCGGTTGCATCATCGTGTCTAGTTGCTGGTCTTAGTGTCTAGTCCTTTAGAGTTTCAAGTTCTGTTCACAAGTAGTCACGCCGCCGCCGCATCATCATCACCGCTGCCATATACCACCATCATCGTCACCCCTGCCATATAAAA
Source organism: Triticum urartu (assembly GCF_003073215.2). Classification (NCBI taxonomy): domain Eukaryota; kingdom Viridiplantae; phylum Streptophyta; class Magnoliopsida; order Poales; family Poaceae; genus Triticum; species Triticum urartu. Next base: position 388,288,285 of record NC_053028.1, read on the forward strand.
CCATCGTCATTGCCGCTGCCATATACCACATATCCACCGCCATCACGATAATCCGAGTCCACCTCCATCACAGATTCGCCACCAGTCAGTGTTCCACCGCCTACATATATTCGCCACCAGTCCAGGTTCCACCAGATTCATCTCCGCCACCAGTCCGAGTTCAATATTTGTTGCTTTGCTTTGGGTTCCAGATCACGCGATACTTCGAGTCGTGACAGAGTAGGACTCCCGAGATTCCGTGCTACCTGCAGTAGAAAAAATACTTCCAAACTCAAAAAAACTAAGTGTGGAAAATTCTGGCTAGGCAGTTTTTAGACCATTTGTAGACTTTTTCGAAAAAATTTGTTGCAGAGGAAAAAAAAGAGGAACAAAAGAAGTGCAATAAAAGTGAAAAAAATAAAAAAATTCAGAGGGTGCTCCTCCCTTGTTTACGTGTAGCGTCGTGATTTTGTTAGTGTTCTAGGCTCGCGTCTCTAGCACAGTCTAGCCTAGGACCAGCACAGTACCGTCATTGAGCGTTTATTCAAATTTGCATCTCTAAATTGATTATGGCTGACCCTTTTTTTCTACCATATTATAAGCCTTCCCGGCTCCACATACATCTACGTCGTGCGTTTGACTCTCCCTGGTAATCACTCCAATCAAGCTTTGAGAGTTTTGACTACAATGGCTGCCGATCACTGCCTGCTACTGGGTAAGAACTAGTAAGAATTTGAGATTTGCTTGACAGATTTGTAACACCCACCAAACCACCTCTTGTTAGTTGTTTGTAGGATCATATTTTTGTGTGTTTCTATTGCTGCTAACCATGGCAGGCTCACAAGCCGACGAGACTGACTGGGAGAACATGAAGAATAAGGAGTTGCATGATAAATTTCAGCAAATGATGAGTGGACATGTGCAAGATGTGCTAAACAGATTTGAAGAGGCCATAAAGAAGATAGATGGCATGGAGAAGACGTTCGAAACAAAGCTCGATAACAAGTTTAATGAACTGCTCGCGCGTCTTCCACCACCGAGCGAGCTGTGTCCCTCTTGCGCCTGGTCAAACTGTTGGTGCTACTGTTGATACTTCTGTGGCTCCTGGTGCTGATGCGGAGGAGGATGATTATGCGGGAGATTACAAGGATGAGGTTGATCAAAATCAGAACTACGTGCAACCACCAGCACCACAACCACCAGGTCGTCCACATGCAAATAATGGCAATGGTAGGGCTCTCCCTCAGGTACTAGATCATGACCATCTCCCTAAACTGAAATTGAATATTCCACCATTTGAGGGTAGATATGTTCCTGATATATATCTTACTTGAGAGTTAGAAACTAAACAACGATTTACATGTTTACAATATCCTGAGGAGAATGTATTCCTGCTGTTGTTTGTGCTTTCACTAGCTTTGCATGTGTTTGGTAGTCTGAACATTGTAGATTATATCCTATTCCAGCTACTTGGGCTGCTTTCAAAGCTGCTATGCGTACTCGTTGGGTTCCACCATATTATCAACGTGAATTAATTCAAAAATTCCATCGTTTAAGACAAGGAAAAAATTCTATGGAAGAATATTATCAGGAATTACAAACTAGCATGATTAGATATGGTATTGTTGAGCAGAATGAAAGAAGTAGGGTAGAACCCTAATCGGTCGATCTTTCATGAAAGGATCGGATCACGCGATGAACACAAAGAACACAAGGGGGGAAATGAGGGGAAACACGAGAGGAAACACGGGAAGATCACTAAACCAACATGAAATAGTCACACATGTGCTAGATCCTCAGGTACATAAGAGATCACACGATCCACGAACAACTAAGGACGATACAAAGGAAGCCAGTCTTCTTCGTGAGGAGGTCTTGATGTTCTTCTCCGCAAGGAGGTCTTGAATCCAAAGGGATCTTCTCTGAAGAGGGGCCGCGGTCTCTCTCGTGGAGTAGATCCGATGTGGATGAGCAATGCTCTATCTCTAAAATGAGCTAAACCAATGCTAAACCTAGAAAGTAGGACGAGGAGGGGTATATATAGTCTAGGGGGAGAAGGGGTACACGGGCCTCGGCCCTTTACTGTGTGCAGACAGGGGAGGCTGGATGTCCGGGCATCGGGTCGGATGTCCGGGCGTTCGTGGAGGGCCCGATGTTTGGGTTATGGAGGCTGGATGTCCGGGTTGGTGAAGCTGGCCATGTTGCTCTCGGGTTCGGGGGTGTCCGGATATCCGGGCTGGTAGCCAGATTTTTGGGGGCTTGGGAAGGGCCGGATGTCCGGGCTGGCGAGGCCGGATGTCCGGGGCCTTTAGTGTCCTGGCGGCTGAGCGGCTGTGGTGGGTGAAGCTCCAAGGGCCGGACGTTCGGGGTCGTGGGCGGATGTCCTTGACTCCTTCCGTTGGTTTTCTTCATCCGTGAACTTGGGGGCTTGTACATCTTCACGTACATCTTCGGGAGGATCCTTTTTATACCTAATCATGCACAACGTCTTGGACTTAGGTAGTAGCCATGTCTCATGCATAGAAAGTGGAAGTTCGGAGAGGAGTGATTTCACCTTATCATCGATAGCCTTGGCTCGGGCTCTTGTCATTGGTCCAAGTGGTGTTGTTGGAGGTGTAGGTGCGTCCATGGGGATGATCATGGGATGCTCCGCATCGTCTCCCCTCCCTTGCGGAAGATCCGACCTCGGATCGAAATCCTCATCAGCATGGTAGGGCGAGAGATCTTTGACGTTGAAGATGTCGCTCCCGGAGTACTTGTCGCGTGGAATGTCGATCTTGTAGGCGTTGTTGTTGTAGCATTCGAGCACCTTGAAGGGTCCATCCGCTCGTGGTCGAAGTTTGGACTTGCGTTCGTTGGGGAAGCGGTCCTTGCGAAGGTGTAGCCACACAAGATCTCCAATGTTGAATACCATGGGGTTCTTGTTGATGTTGCGCTTGGTCGCAAGTCATTGTACTTGGCACTCGATGGTTTTCCTTGTATCTTCATGCACCTTCTTGAGATGGTTCACACGTGCAGTTGTGTCCATATGGATTCGCTCTTGTAGTGGTAGAGGAAGAATGTCTAATGGGGACAAAGGGTTGAATCCGTATACGACCTCGAAGGGAGACTTGCCGGTTGATGAGTGTCTTGCGCGGTTGTAGGCGTACTCGACGATCGGTAGGCACGGTTGCAAGATTTCCCTACAAAATAGATGTGCAATATGTGAAGTATCATCTATCTTGTGGCAAGATATGAAAAGAGCCGTGTTGGAGAATAGGTTCACAACAACAAACACGGAATCCTTTCCATTCGTATTGCTAGGCAACCCAATCACAAAATCCCTACTAAAATCCTCCCATGGTTGATATGGAATTGGAAGTGGCATGTAAAGGCCAAGAGATTGAGCTTTGCACTTTAGCTTGGCGACATGTAGATTATTGGTTGGTGAAGCGGTTGACGTTGCGAAGCATCATGGGACAAAAATAGTGCTTGGAGAGCGTAGCAAATGTCTTGTCGTGTCCAAAGTGGATGAGTAGTTGAACTTGCCGTTGGATCTTCTTAGGTTCCTCGGGGTGGACGCGGTAGGAAACCTTGTTAGGAAGGGACGCTCTAGGGATGATGTCGATTTGGTGCTTAATGCCTCGTAGAGGAGGTGGACCCGGAGGTAGCTCGTCGGGGAAAACATCTTGAAATTCCTGCAAAAGAGAAGATAACACTAAAGGTGGAGTGTGAGAGGTGTTTGATTTTGATGCCTCGTCATTGCACAAAAGGTCATAGTACATGACACTAGATGGGCTCTCACACACTTCTCACATCTCACGTGTGGTAGCAAATAGGACTAAGTTCTTTTCGCTCATCGTGGAGGCGCTCGATTTGGGCTTTTGGTGCTCACTCTCTTTTTGGTGGCTCACTCTCTCACTATTCTCTCCATGATGGGTGGCTTGCTTGTCGGCGATCACTTGGCTTGGAGACATGGGACGAAGTACGTACTCCTTTCCCTTCATCTTGAAGATGTAGTGGTTCGTTCAGCCGTTGTGGATGACTCCTCTATCAAATTGCCATGGGTGTCCAAGGAGAAGGTGGCAAACGGTCATTGGAACGACATCACACTCCAAAGTGTCTTTGTAAGCTCTGATGTTGAAGCAGACGTGTACTTGATGCTCGACTTGGATAGTGCCGGGGTCGCTAAGCCATTGAACTTTGTATGGATGAGGATGCTTCATCTTTGCCAATTGGAGCTTGGAGCATAGTTCCTTACTTGCTAAGTTATGGCAACTCCCTCCATTTATGATGACCTTAACGGACCTTCCATTGATGCCGGCCTTGGTGCGGAATATGTAGCATCTTTGGTCTTCTTCTTGTTGATGTTGGAGAGTCAAGACCTTGGAGAAAACTAGTGCGGGACTTGAATCTTCGTCACAAAATACTTGATCTTCTTCTTCTTCGGTCACGCGTCGGTGCATTGCCACTTGCTCAAGGGCTTTCATCTCCTCTTCACTCATGGAGTCATGGGTTCCATCGTTGTTGAGGATCATGGTGTGCTTGTTTGTACACTCAAAGGACTTGTGGCCTCGACCGCCGCATGTGAAGCATTTGAAGGAACTTGTCTTGCCGGTCTCATCGGTTGGGGTAGATGATGATGAAGCTCTTGGCTTGAAGTTTCTTGTATAAGGAGGATGACTCGGGGTAGTCGAAGATGTTGGAGTCATTGAAGCTTGATTGTAGGAGAATCCATAGGACTTGGATGAGAACTTGGCATAATTGAAGTCATCTCGCACTTGACGTTTCACTTTGGTAGCTTGATGCACTAGCTCGATGAGGGTCGAGTATGGTTGGAAGTCGGCAATCTTCTTGATAGGATGGTTGAGTCCATTCAAGAAATGTGTCGTAGCTTGCTCATCATCTTCCATGATGTTGGCTCTTATCATAGCAATCTCCATCTCCTTGTAGTACTCTTCAATGTTGTTGGTTCCTTGCTTTAGGTGTTGGAGTTTCTTGAAGAGGCCGCGGTTGTAGTAGGTAGGCACACAGCGTGGTCTGATGACATCCTTCATTTGTGCCCAAGTAGTGATGGGTGGTTCACCTCTTACCTCACGGCGCTCGATGACTTGTTTCCACCGAATGAGGACATAGTCTTGGAACTCAAGGGATGCCATCGCGATCTTCTTCTCTTCGTCATAGTTGTGCAAGCAGAAGATTTTGTTGACCTTCAATGCCCATGAAAGATACTCTTCGGGATTGTTGCTTCCATTGAACTTGGGCCTGGTGAACTTGAGCTTGCCGTAGCATTGCTCTTCATTGTGTTGGGGTCGGGGATGATGACGCCCATGTTGTTCATGATTTTCAAGCTCATGTTACTCTTCATGAGGAGGGTTGTCAACCTCATGTTGCTCTTGTCGTGGAGGATTTCCATTGTCTTCGTGCTCTTTATGAACTTGATGTTCTTAGCGAGCTTGTGGGGGAGCTTGTCGAGCTCGAGGAGGAACTTGAGGAACTTGACGATGCACGCGAGCTTGAAATCTTCTTTCTTGAACCTCTTCGCGAAGTGCTTCCTCTTGTTCACGCCGATGGCGGTTGCGTGTGGCAACGGCGTGACTTGAATCTTGAAGGGCACGTTGCACCTCAAGTGCTTGAGCTTCACGAAGTTGTTGTACTTGGCGTTGTGCCTCGGCATCTTGTGCATCTTGGTGTAGACGCGCTCGCTCTTCCGCTTCATGTAGGCGTTGTCGTTGTCTCTCTCGTCCTAGCACAAAAGCCTCTTGGGTCTAATGTTGTCAGTGCTCTTGAGAGTTGGTGTCACGTAGGGGATTGAGGCTTGCTTGACGATCATTGCGCGCGGCACGTTGATAACCCACAAGTATAGGGGATCGCAACAGCTTTCGAGGGTAGAGTATTCAACCCAAATTTATTGATTCGACACAAGGGGAGCCAAAGAATATTCTCAAGTACTCCCTCTGTTTTTATTTACTTTGCATATTAGAGTTGACTGAAGTCAAACTTCGTAAAGTTTGACCAAGTTTGCAGAAAACAATATAGACATTTATCATAATAAACCTATACGATGTGAAAGTACATTCAATAATAAATCTGATGTTGTTGATTTGTTATTGTATATCTTAATATTTTTGTTTATAAACTTGGTCAAAGTTTGTAAAGCTTGACTTTGACCAAAGCTAATATGCGAATTAAATAAAAACAGAGGGAGTATTAGCAGCTGAGTTTTCAATTCAACCACACCTGGAAACTTAGTATCTGCAACAAAGTGTTTAGTAGCAAAGTAATATGATAGTGATGGTAATGGTAACAAAAGAGTAATGAAAGCAAATTAATATTTTTGGTATTATGTAGTGATTGTAACAATAGCAACGGGAAAGTAAATAAGCGTAAACCAGTATATGGAAAGCTCGTAGGCATCGGATCAATGATGGATAATTATGCCGGATGCGGTTCATCATGTAACAGTCATAACATAGGGTGACACAGAACTAGCTCCAATTCGTCAATGTAATGTAGGCATGTATTCCGAATATAGTCATACGTGCTTATGGAAAAGAACTTGCATGACATCTTTTGTCCTACCCTCCCGTGGCAGCGGGGTCCTAATGGAAACTAAGGGATATTAAGGCCTCCTTTTAATAGAGAACCGGAACAAAGCATTAGCACATAGTGAATACATGAACTCCTCAAACTACGGTTATCACCGATAAGTATCCCGATTATTGTCACTTCGGGGTTAACGGATCATAACACATAATAGGTGATTATAAACTTGCAAGATAGGATCAAGAACTCTAATATATTGATGAAAACATAATAGGTTCAGATCTGAAATCATGGCACTCGGGCCCTAGTGACAAGCATTAAGCATAGCAAAGTCATAGCAACATCAATCTCAGAACATAGTGGATACTAGGGATCAAACCCTAACAAAACTAGCTTGATTACATGATAAATCTCATCCAACCCATCACCGTCCAGCAAGCCTACGATGGAATTACTCACACACGGCGGTGAGCATCATGAAATTGGTGATGGAGGAAGGTTGCTGATGACGATGGCGACGGATTCCCCTCTCCGGAGCCCCGAACGGACTCCAGATCAGCCCGCCCGGGAGGTTTTAGGGCTTGGCGGCGGCTCCGTATCGTAAAACGCGATGATTTCTTCTCTCCTATTTTTTTCTCCCCGAAAGCAGTTATATAGAGTTGGAGTTGGAGTCGGGAGGTCTCCAGGGGGCCCACTAGGTAGGGGCGCGCCCTAGGGGGGGCGCCCCCCACCCTCGTGGCAAGGGTGTGCCCCCCTGGTCTTCATCTTTGGCGAGGATTTTTTATTATTTATTGTAAGATATTTCGTGGAGTTCCAGGTCATTCCGAGAACTTTTGTTTTCTGCACATAAAACAACATCATGGCAATTCTGCTGAAAACAGCGTCAGTCCGGGTTAGTTCCATTCAAATCATACAAGTTAGAGTCCAAAACAAGGGCAAAAGTTTTTGGAAAAGTAGATACGACGGAGACGTATCACATGTCAAAGAGTGTTTGATGTCGGTGTACTTGAGCCGGAAAGGGTGAAGTCGGAGTGTCGACTTGAGCGGCTCCTTCTTGATGAAGACGAAGTGGAAGAAGAGCGATTGAGCAACAAAGCGCGAATCTCGTCCATTCTTGCGTCGTTCTCTTGCTTGTGATCGTCGAGCTTGTGGTCGAAGTAATCCCTTGTACGTTGCTTGGAGAGTCGCAAGTCGGTGGTGAGGTTGTCGATGCGTTCACTCATTGCTTGTTGCTCTTGATGCAAAGCATGTTGTGCACGAAAGAGGTAGCTCTTGGTGACGTAGGAGTTCATGTCGTCGTCGTGCTCAATGAAGAGTGGGTTGGTAGAGGTACTTGGCCTATCCATCATTCCAAGAGAAAAATGTGAGTGGTAGAAAGAGAAGAACTAATACCAAATGTACCTTGACCGAAGTTGAAAGTGGATCAATGATCACTCCAATGTGGACAAGGAAATAGCACAATTGGTACCAATTCTTGTCGGTTTCTCACACCTACACAAGTAAAAGCTTATGGTGGAGCTTGGTTAGGATGGTGGCACAAAATTTAATGCAATTGTGAGTGAGCTTCAATAATGTTGGAAAAGATTCGCAAGATTGCAATGCAACAAGTAGACCAAGCAATATAAGGTACACGGAAACACACACGCAAAAAGATAAGTGCGGTCGTGCAACCAAGGATGAGCCAAAATGTGGAATCCACAAAAATGCTCGTGTTGCACAACACTAGAGAGATGGTAGCACGATTGCACAATAGGCGGATACAAAGACTTGTGCACAACCTACTAAGCAAAAATGCAACGACTTCTATCCCAAGTATGCTCTATGCAAGGTGTTTCTATGATATGATCCAAGATGATCTAATATGACAATCTTAATGTTGTATGATGCTATGGTTCTTGCTTAAAAGCTCTTTGCCTATCTTTCCCTTTTGCTTAAAAGCTTGTTTGGCTCTTTGTTGTTTGAGCCCTTTTCTCATGCAATGCTTCACGAACCAAGATAGCAATTGTGTATGTGATGACAACCTTGTGACACAAGAGATGATACCATGATATGCAACAATGATGTATGTATGCTATGGGAAGTATGATCACTAATGTGCACAAGTCAAGTTGTTAGCAATACTCAAAGGCTAGTCTTGATGGGTAAGCGACGCAAAGGAGTAAGTCTAAGATAGCTATCAATGTAATGGCAAGAGTGAGATGTTCAATACCAAGGTGAGGATACCGTTTTGTCGGTTCCTCGCCCGTAATCAAGAACGGATGACGAGGATCCAATGAGTGTCACTGAGGGAGTCCGGGATTAGGGGTCTCCGGACAGCCGGACTATATCCTTTGGCCGGACTATTGGACTATGAAGATACAAGATTGAAGACTTCGTCTCATGTCCGGATGGGACTCTACTTGGCGTGGAAGGCAAGCTAGGCAGTACGGATATGGATATCTCCTCCTTTGTGACTGACCTTGTGTAACCCTAACCCTCTCCGGTGTCTATATAAACCGGAGGGTTTTTAGTCCGTAGGGCAACATACAATCATACCATAGGCTAGCTTCTAGGGTTTAGCCTCTCTGATCTCGTGGTAGATCAACTCTTGTAATACCCATATCATCAAGAATAAATCAAGCAGGACGTAGGGTTTTACCTCCATCAAGAGGGCCCGAACCTGGGTAAAACATCGTGTCCCCTGTCTCCTGTTACCATCCACCTTAGACGCATAGTTCGGGACTCCCTACCCGAGATCCGCCGGTTTTGACACCGACATTGGTGCTTTCATTGAGAGTTCCTCTGTGTCGTCGCCGTTAGGCTTGATGGCTCCTTTGATCATCATTGGCGATGCAGTCCAGGGTGAGACTTTTCTCCCCGGACAGATTTTTGTATTCGGCGGCTTCGCACTGCGGGCCAACTCGCTTGGCCATCTGGAGCAGATCGAAAGTTACGCCCCTGGCCACCAGGTCAGGTTTGGAAGCTTAAACTACACGGCCGATATCCGCGGAGACTTGATCTTCGATGGATCCAAGCCTCTGCCCTGTGCGTCATGCGGTCACAATGAGTACGATTTAGCTCTACCATCAGACAATGTTCAAGAGATCGCACCGGCAGCCGCTCCGACCCTCAATTTGGAGCTAGTTGCGCCGTCCATGGACGGGTGGATAGACCCCGCCACGGAGGCAGCAACCTCAACGGAGATTGAGCCGAACACCAACCTTATCCTTCGCGAGGCCCATGACTCCCCATCGCCGGACTCTCCTTCGGACTCTGGACCATCCGCTCCCCTGCCAATCGAATCCAATTGGGCGCCGCTCATGGAGTTCACGGCCGCGGATATCTTTCGGCGCTCGCCCTTCGGTGACATACTAAATTCACTAAGGTCTCTCTCTTTGTCAGGAGAGTCCTGGCCAGATTATGACCGGCAGGATTGGGATGCGGACGACGAAGAAATTTGACGCCCACCCACCACCCACTTCATAGCCACTGTCGATGACTTGACCGACATGCTCGACTTCGACTCCGAAGACATTGACGGTATGGACGACGATGCAGGAGACGAACAGGAACCATCGCCTATAGGGAACTAGAAAGCCACCTCGTCGTATGACATATATATGGTCGACACACCCAAAGAAGGCAATGGCGATCGAACAATGGAGGATGACCCCTCCAAGAAGCAACCTAAGCGCCGGCGTCAGTGGCGCCGCTCTAAATCACGCCAAAGCAAAAACGGTGATTCCGGCACAGGAGATAATAACACCCCGGATAGTGCCGAAGACAACCCCCTCTAGCAAGATTCAGCACAGGAGGATGGAGAAGCCAGCCCTCATGAGAGAGCGGCAGATAGAGAGGAAGAGGATGATAATTACATACCTCCCTCCGAATACGAGGCAAGTCTCGGCGACGACGAATTTGTCGTGCCTGAGGATCCCATTGAGCAAGAGAGCTTCAAGCGCCGGCTTATAGCCACGACAAATAGCCTTAAGAAGAAGCAGCAGCAGCTTCAAGCTGATCAAGATCTGCTAGCTAACAGATGGACTGAATTCTTGGCGGCCCAGGAATATAAACTCGAACCCCCTTCGAAGAGTTACACAAAATGCAGGTTCCTACCCCGACTGGAGGAAGAAATGTATGATGCGGCTGATCGGCCACTCCGTGGCCGCGATAGAGAGGCATTCCAGCCAAAAGCTCAGCCTGCACCCCGACGCCATTCAAATAAAAAGGCATGGGGAAATACGCCAGACCTGCGAGACGTATTGGAGGATAAAGCAAAACACGCAAGATTGATCTACGGATCACGGGGGCGCGCCACTGCACGAGACAATAATCTTCACGCCGGATACAGTAAAAGCAAATCCGACCGGGCCGAGCACAGTGGGCAAGACTCATTGGAGTTGCATCGCGATATAGCCTAGTACAAAGGCGCCACACACCCCTTATGCTTCACAGACGAAGTAATGGATCATCAAATCCCAGAGGGTTTCAAACCCGTAAATATAGAATCATACGACAGCACAACAGATCCTGCGGTATGGATCGAGTACTTCCTCCTGCTTATCCACATGGCACGCAGTGATGATCTACACGCCATTAAATACCTCCCACTCAAAATCAAAGGACCAGCTCGGCATTGGCTCAATAGCTTGCCAGCAGAGTCCATTAGCTGTTGGGAAGATCTGGAAGCCGCATTCCTCGACAACTTTCAGGGCACTTATGTGCGACCACTAGATGCCAACGACTTGAGCCACATAATTCAGCAGCCAGAGGAATCGGCCAGGCAATTCTGGACACGGTTCCTAACAAAGAAAAATCAAATCGTCGACTATCCGGATGCAGAGGCCCTAGCAGCTTTTAAACACAACATCCGCGACGAGTGGCTTGCCCGGCACCTTGGTCAGGAAAAGCCGAAATCTATGGCAGCCCTCACGACACTCATGACCCGCTTTTGTGCGGGAGAAGACAGCTGGCTGGCTCGCAGTAATAACATATCAAAGAACCATGGTACTTCAGATACCAAGGACGGCAATAGCAGGTCACGTCGCAACAAACATAAGCGCCGCATTAACAGCGACAATACCGAGGATACGACAGTCAATGCTGGATTCAAAGGCTCTAAACCCGGTCAGCGGAAAAAGCCATTCAAAAGAAGCACTTCGGGCCCGTCCAGTTTGGACCGTATACTCGATCGCTCGTGTCAAATACACGGCACCCCGGACAAGCCAGCCAACCACACCAACAGGGATTGTTGGGTGTTCAAGCAGGCCGGCAAGTTAATTGCCGAAAACAAAGATAAGGGGCCACATAGCAATGATGAGGAGGAGCCCTGGCAGCCGAATACCGGAGGACAGAAGAGGTTCCCCCCACAAGTGCTGACGGTGAACATGATATACGCAACCCACATCCCCAAAAGGGAGCGGAAGCGTGCGCTCAAGGACGTATATGCGTTGGAGCCAGTCGCCCCAAAGTTCAACCCATGGTCCTCCTGTCCGATCACCTTCGATTGTAGGGACCACCCCACTAGTATCCGTCATGGCGGATTCGTCGCACTGGTCCTAGACCCAATTATTGACGGATTTCACCTCACTCCAGTCCTTATGGATGGTTATCAGGACACAGTGCGCAAAATGGGTATAGACCCCTAAAGGATCAAACCCACAAAAACGACCTTTAAAGGCGTCATACCAGGTGTAGAAGCCCATTGCACAGGCTCAATCACACTAGAAGTGGGCTTCGAATCCCCGGATAACTTCTGAAGCGAAGAGTTAATCTTCGATATAGTCCCGTTTCGCAGTGGTTATCATGCACTGCTCGGGCGAACCGCATTTGCGAGATTCAATGCGGTACCGCATTATGCATACCTCAAGCTCAAGATGCCAGGACCTCAGGGGGTCATTAAATTAATGGAAACATAAAGCTCTCTCTCCGAACGGAGGAGCACACTGCAGCCCTCGCAGCGGAAGCGCAAAGCAGCCTCTTAAGTCAATCCACTAGTTTGGCGTTTAAGGACCCGAACACCTTCATGCGCGCCCGGAGTAATCGGCAACAGGACCGCCTGGAACGTTCCGAGCTCGCATAGCAATGCGGCCCCCACCCCGGCCCAAGCCAAACGGCAAAACTTGTGCCACGCATACATAATTACGCATTAAAAATACCATGGGCATAGGTAGGGAGGGGGCACGACTACGGCACGCCCCAAGACGCAGCTTAAACCGCACTAGGGGCTTCCCGCTTTGTTATTTTTCTCTCTTTCAGGACATTAATCTCTGGAAACCCTGTCCAGCAGCATGATTGCCAAACACATGATGCAGCAACCAAGGAGGCAGAAAGCTACATCACAAAACTGAACTCCCAGGTGGATTACGATAACGAGTGAAATACTTGCCTTAACATTATTCCTCAGCTTGCCCTTGGAGGAGATATAGTCCTACTTTTTGCTTATTGCACTGCATGTATCATTCCTCTTTAATGCACCTTTTTGAATAAACAATACATAGCATTAAGACTATTATTGCATTCTTCCTTTTTTATATATATGTGTTCATTAATGACACCTTGCAACCATACACTTTGGTATGACCAATACATCAGGGGCTCAAGTACCCCACAATATGGTGTGAGAAGTCCGAACACTTTCACAAGTGAGGCACCCCGAACTTATAGCATTATATGCATCAGCTCCGAATCATGTCTTTGGTCAATAGTTGGGTTTGCCCGGCTCCCATGTTTCGGTACCTTATGTTCCGCTATATCGGCCAAGGTAGCACTGTGAGAACTACTGCGATTGTGTCCCGGTTCTGCTGGGCTAAGCACCTCAGTAGAGAAAGCTAAAACTGACTGTCATGATAAGGCGAGAGACTGGTCGCTGTTCGAGAGGTTTTCGAGTCCTTAAAGACTTATGCCGCTTAGAGCGAGGAGTCGGCCCTGTCCGGCTTAAGGCGTGTATCGCACTCCAAGTTCGGCCTTTCGAATACTAGGGGCTTCGCCGAAATTTAAAATTATAGAATTCTATGGCTAAGTGAGAGTGATAACGCATTATAGTCCGATTGCCTTGTTCGTTGTGCTGAGTACCTCCCTCGAAGGACCCAACAATGGGAACAAGAGTGCTCAGGTTTATCCCGAACACCCCAACACTCGTGGCATGGGGGCAGAAGCCGGCGACTAGCCATCTCTCAGATTTGATAAACAACCAAACAAAAGGTAATATTTTAAATTCAAACAAGCGTTGCATAGCGCATACGAACAAGTTTTCATAACTACAGGATTACACGAGCAAGTTTACTCGAATATTATATCTTTCCTACACTTGTCCGCTACGAGACGAGCACCCTTCAAGACACCCTCATAGTACATCTCGGGGTGGCGATGCTCCTTGCCCTCCGGCGGCCCTTCCTTGATCAGCTTCACGGCGTCTAGCTTGTCCATTGCACCTTCACATGGGCGAAAGACCAGCATGCACCTTCGATGCAGACGGACTGCTTGACGACTTCCAGCCGTGGGCAGGCATCCACAAGCCGCCTCACCAGGCTGAAGTAGCTGTTCGGAAGGGCGTCGCCAGGCCATAGCCGGACTATAAAGCCCTTCATGGCCTGTTCGGCCGCCTTGTGTAGCTCGACCAGCTCCTTTAGCTGGTCGCTCATAGGCACCGGGTGTTCGGTCCCATTATATTGGGCCCAAAACAACTTCTCCGTTGAGCTTCCCTCCTCGGCCTGGTAAAATGTTGCGGCATCCAACACGCTGCGGGGCAAATCTGCGAATGCTCCTGGAGATCTCCGGATTCGGGTAAGTAACAAGTAATTTACGTTCACATACTTGCTTTGCATATAGAATGCCTTACCCGCCGCTATCTTCTTCACCGCATCAATCTCCTGGAGGGCCTTTTGGGCTTCGGCCTTGGCACTCTTTGCGCTCTCGAGAGCCGTGGCAAGCTCAGACTCTCGCGTCTTCAAGTCAAGCTCCAACACCTCGTGCTTCATCACGAGAGCTTGGAGCTCTTGCTGCACCTCGCCCACTCGTGCCTCATGCCTTTCCCGCTCGGTGCGCTCCTTGGCCGCTTTGTTTTCGGCCTCGGATAGCGCTTGCTTCAGGGTCGCCACCTCGATCGTGGCCCCTGGCAAATTCACGATGATCCTGTCATTTTGCAATCATGTCTTCTTTTATATATACATATCTATAGACAGGGTATTACTTACCCTTGTTCTCCTCGAGCTGCCTCTTGGCAAGGCTGAGCTCTTTCTCGGACCACTCAGGTCCTGCTTCAATGCGGCAACCTCCGCAGTCTGTACGGCAGCGCCCAATAGCGAAGCCTGCATACGCATATAGACATACTTGTGTTAGACTCCTGCGATATTGTTTGATCCTCTATTCGGCTTTTCTTTTTGAACACCGAACAGAGCATCAGGGGCTACTGTCTATGCGGTAATATTTTTCCTATATTTCAAACACTTACCTCAAAGCCTGTTAGAAGGCTGGCACAGGCTTCAGTCAATCCGCTCTTGGCGGACTGAACCTTCTGAACCACCACACTCATAATAGTGCGGTGCCCTTCGTCAATGGAAGTGCTGCGAAGCGCTCCCAGTAGATTGTCCGGTGCCTCTGGATGGACAGAGGTCACCGACACAGGCGTCTTGCCCCTCTTGGAAGGAGGCCGCCTGCCCGAGTCCGGAACCGCTGGAGGTTCCGGCGCGGTGTTCGGCTGAGGGCCGAACTTGGAGCCCTCGGGGGCCTTTTTCCCTCTGCTCCCGGAGTCCAGAAGGTCGCCTTGAGGCGCCTCCAGGACTATCTCCCCTCGACCCGGTGCCTCTTGAGACAACACCTCGGCGTTGTCCGTAGGGCAAGGGGAGGTGGAGATCGGAAGTGGATCGCTATCCATATCCGACAAGTCCAGGGAGCCGTCCGACCAGGATACGTTGATACGGGCTCGGGACGTCTGCATAGTCACTATTCGGCATTAGGAGGAGCAGTGCGACAAAGGAATGCTATGAGTTACTTTGGTATCCGAATACTTACGACTTTGCCAGGGGCTTGGCCCTGGGCAGCCACTCGTCTTCGCCTTCGGCGGCGGTGGTGGAACTGTCTGGAAGGAGAGTCCTTCCCATCTTGGACCATTCGGCCCCCCAGTAGGGGCGGCCTTCCTTTTCTTGTCTCCCCCGACTGGAGGGGGAGCATCTTCTTCTTCCTCCTCGTCTTCGGGGGAGGAGTGCATCGTGGAGTTATCGAACGATGAGTCCGATAACACCTGGCGTCGGGAACTCTTTCGGGTTCCCTTGGCCTTCTTGGTCTTCTCCGACACCTTGTAAGGAGCCGGAGTCAGCATCTCCGTCAGGAGAGCGTCTACTGGACCTTCGGGCAAAGGAGCGGGACACTCGATCTGCCTAGACGTCTCCTGCCAGTCCTGTCAAAGGTACGGGAGCTTAGATCCCGCATAGAGTCAAACTATGAAAAACAAGTATCCTGTAAGAGGTAAAATAGCTTATTGCGCTGTCTTGGCGCTTCGCGCAGAATCCGCGATCCTCCGTAGTGGGAGGGGGAACCTAGGCGCCCTTGAATAGAACCTTCTAGGCATTCTCGTGTGTTGTATCGAAGATCCTGTTCAGAGTTTGGTGCTGGGCCGGATCGAACTCCCACAAGTTGAAAGCCCGTTGTTGACACGGGAGGATCCGGCGGATGAGCATGACCTGGACTACGTTGACGAGTTTGAGCTTCTTGTTCACCATGTTTTGTATACATGTTTGGAGTCCGTCCAGCTCTCCCGAACTACCCCAGGACAGGCCCTTCTCTTGCCAGGAGGTGAGCCGCGTGGGGATGCCAGATCGGAACTCGGGGGCCGCTGCCCATGCAGGGTCACGCGGCTCGGTGATGTAGAACCACCCCGATTGCCACCCCTTTATGGTCTCCACGAAGGAGCCCTCAAGCCATGTGACGTTGGGCATCTTGCCCACCATGGCGCCTCCGCACTCCGCCTGGCGGCCGCTCAGTACCTTTGGCTTGACATTGAAGGTCTTCAGCCATAAGCCGAAGTGGGGCTTGATGAGGATGAAGGCCTCGCACACGACGATAAACGCCGAGATGTTGAGGATGAAGTTCGGGGCCAGATCATGGAAAATCCAGGCCGTAGTAGAACATGAGCCCTCGGACGAATGGTGGAGAGGGAATCCCAGTCCGCGGAAGAAATGGGTAAGGAACACTACCCTCTCGTGGGGCCTGGGGGTGGGGATGAGCTGCCCCTCATCTGGGAGCCATTGTGCGATGTCGTCGGGCAGGTATCCGGCTCTCCTCAGCTTCTTGATGTGTCCCTCCGTGACGGAGGAGACCATCCACCTGCCTCCCGCTCCGGACATGGTTGGAGAAGGTTGAGGTGGGAAGTGCGGACTTGGGCGCTGGAGCTCGAGTGTGCGAAAATGGATGAGCAAAGGAGGAAGAAGGCGTGGATGAAAAGGTGAGTCCTTTTCCCTTTATATGGGCGGCCGAAACTATGCGCCCCCACTAGCCTGGTAAAACTCGCTTATCCCCAAGCGCCATAATCGATGGCGCGGTTGGGTTACCCACGCCCGTATTGATGAGAATCCCGTAATTAGGGGAACACGATCTCTGCTTTGACAAGACGTGTCAAGAAACTGCCTCGCGTTGTGTGCGGGGCTAGTTAAAGGAAACGGTTCGAATAATTACCGGGCCATGGCATAATGTCATGTTGCCAAAATGTGTCAGCAGATTAGATTTGTGGAAATGTTATTCTCTCTACGGTGGTATGTGGAACTTATTTTGCAGGGTCGGACATTATCCTTATATTCAAATTCTTCCATGATGTATTTGGAGGAGGAACCCGCATTGCAATGCCGGAGACAACACTGCGCGTTGGACTCATCGTCATTGAAGCCTGGTTCAGGGGCTACTGAGGGAGTCCGGGATTAGGGGTCTCCGGACAGCCGGACTATATCCTTTGGCCGGACTGTTGGACTATGAAGATACAAGATTGAAGACTTCGTCTCGTGTTCGGATGGGACTCTACTTGGCATGGAAGGCAAGCTAGGCAGTACGGATATGGATATCTCCTCCTTTGTAACCGACCTTGTGTAACCCTAACCCTCTCCGGTGTCTATATAAAGCGGAGGGTTTTTAGTCCGTAGGACAACATACAATCATACCATAGGCTAGCTTCTAGGGTTTAGCCTCTCTGATCTCGTGGTAGATTAACTCTTGTAATACCCATATCATCAAGAATAAATCAAGCAGGACGTAGGATTTTACCTCCATCAAGAGGGCCCAAACCTGGGTAAAACATCGTGTCCCCTGCCTCCTGTTATCATCCGCCTTAGACACACAGTTCGGGACCCCCTACCCAAGATCCGCCGGTTTTGACACCGATAGTCACGAATACCAAGAGGTGGTCGAGGTGGTCATTGTTGATGACGCGTCCGTGGCGAAGATGAGCGGCGGTGATGTTGATGTCGAACCATACCTAAATAGCCGAAACACAAGTAGGACACAGAACCGCAACTCAAATTCTCAAAGCAAAATTGTCGGAGTTGGTGTTGGTAAGCGGTGGTTGTGTATGTGGTATATGGTGGTGGTATGCAGAAGTGGTGGTGGTATGCGGAAGTATATGTGGGCACCGGAACAAAATTTGGCGAAATATGGACGAAAAGCGGGCGGAGGAGAGGAAGTGATGCTGCCAGGGGCTGGATGTTCGGGCGTGATGGCTGGATGTCCGGGGTGCCAGATGTCCAGGCTATCGGGCCGGATGTACGGGGTGCCGGATGTCCGGGCTATCGGTCCGGATGTCCGGGCTCTAGATCCGGACGAACTCCGCATGGAAGGTGGCAAATACGGGCAAAAATCAGAGGAATTTTGTGGATGGAAAATTGGGGAAAAGTGGATGGAAGGCTAGATCTACCTGCAACACACGAAATTCACAGATCAAATCCAACAAAACTTCATCACACCAACAAATCACAAAAAAATTGGGGCTATTTTTGTGGGGAATTTTTGAATTAGGGACAAAATCAACAAAAACAAGGCTAGCAACACAATGGGGAGGCTCCGAAATCGTGATCAACGTGGCTCTAGATACCAAGATGATGTAGGGTAGATCCCTAATCGGCAGATCTTTCACAAAAGGAGCGGATCCCATGATGAACATGAAGAACACAAGGGGGAAAACGAGGGAAAACATGAGAGGAAACACGAGAAAATCACTAAACCAACACGAAATAGTCATACATGTGCTAGATCCTCGGGTACATAAGAGATCACACGATCGAAGGACAACTAAGGACGATACAAAGGTAGTCAGTCTTCTCCGTGAGGAGGTCTTGATGTTCTTCTCCACAAGGAGGTCTTGAATCCAAAGGGATCTTCTCCGAAGAGGGGCCGCGGTCTCTCTCGTGGAGTAGATCTGATGTGGATGAGCAATGCTCTATCTCTAAAATGAGCTAAACCAATGCTAACCCTAGAAAGTAGGACGAGGAGGAGTATATATAGTCTAGGGGGAGAAGGGGTACACGGGCCTCGGCCCTTCACTGTGCGCAGATAGGGGAGGCCGGATGTCCGGGCGTCGGGCCGGATGTCCGGGCGTTCGCGGAGGGCCAGATGTTCGGGCTGTGGAGGCCAGATGTCCGGGCTGATGAAGCTGGCCATGTTGCTCTCGGGTTCGGGGGTGTCTGGATATCCGGGCTGGCAACCAGATTTCCGGGGGCTTGGCAAGGTCCGGATGTCCGGGCTGGCGAGGCCGGATGTCCGGGGCTTGTAGTGTCCTGGCGGTTGAGCGGCTATGGTGGGTGAAGCTCCAGGGGCCGGACGTCCGGGGTCGTGGCAGGATGTTCGGGGCCTGGGAGGTGTCCTTGACTCCTTCCGTTGGTTTTCTTCATCCGTGAACTTGGGGGCTTGTACATCTTCACGTACATCTTCGGCAGGATCCTTTTGATACCTAATCATGCACAACGTCTCGAACTTAGGTAGTAGCCATGTCTCATGCATAGAAAGTGGAAGTTCGGAGAGGAGTGAGTTCACCTTATCTTTGATAGCCTTGGCTCGGGCTCTTGTCATTGGTCCAAGTGGTGTCGTTGGAGGTGTAGGTGCGTCCATGGGGATGATCGTAGGATGCTCCGCATCAATGAAGCTATGCTTGCACATTTTATGGGTGGATTAAATAGAGAAATTCAGACCATTCTAGAGTATAAGGAGTATAATAATATCGCTCGTTTAGTCCATCTTGCTTGTAAAGCTGAACGTGAAGTGCGGGATCGACAGGCATTAGCGCGAACTAACTTTTCTGCAGATCGAACTTCATCATGGACACCACGTGCATCCTCTACTTCCACTACACCAACACATCCATCAGGTGCCAACTCCAGCCGTCATACAAGAAAGCAGGCACAACCACCACTATCTGCCAAGAGCACACCAGTCGGGCCTGCGCAGAGCTCTTCTTCTTCCATGGCATCAACAGGGCACACAAGTGATATTATTTGTCGTCGTTGTAAGGTAAGATGACATTTTGCGACAGAATGCAAATCTCAGCGTGTAATGGTTGCTACTGAGGATGGTGGGTATGAGTTCGCTAGTGACTATGATGACGAGACTTTGGCTCTTATTACACATGAAGAACACGGTGGAGATGATTCTGATCATGACATGCAATACATGGCTGCTGAAGATGCTGACAGGTATGAATGTTTAGTTGCTTAACGTGTTTTGAGTGTGCAGGTTACACAAACTGAGAAAAATCAGAGGCATAATTTGTTCCATACAAAGGGAGTTGTGAAGGAACGTTCTATTCGCGTCATCATAGATGGAGGGAGCTGCAACAACTTGGCTAGCATGGAGATGATGGAGAAGCTCTCTCTCACCACAACACCGCATCCACATCCTTACTACATCCAATGGTTCAACAACAGAGGCAAGGTTAAGGTAACACATACCGTTCATGTGCATTTTAGTATCTCTACATATGCTGATTATGTTGATTATGATGTGGTACCTATGCAAGAATGTTCCTTACTACTTGGTAGACCATGGCAATTTGATAAAAATTCTGTACACCATGGTAAAAACAATCAGTATACTCTTGTTCATAAGGACAAAAATATTACTTTGCTTCCTATGACTCCTGATTCCATTTTGAAAGATGATATTTGATGAGGACATCAATACCATTGTTACACCCACAACCCCTGCTGCTATACATACTGGACCAATTACTAGAGCTCGCGCACGCAAATTGAATTATCAGGTACTTTTGTTTCTTGGTAATTATTCTCATGTTCATGAGAATATGATACTACCTAAATTGGATACATTTGTTTTGCTTACAAATGAAGGGCCTAGCATGGATAAGAGGGATGGACACTGGAGCAAGACCAAGCATGGAGATGATGGCATGCGCAAGGGGATCAAGAACAGAGTTACAAGTGATGATTTCAGGACATTGAAACCACCATAAGGAGTGCATGAAGACTTGGACAAAATATACAACATGCTACTTCACAAATTTCGTCCAGAGCCTATTCTAGGTGCTGCGTCACCTTATTATTGGGCCAGGCCCTTGTATTCTAGAAATACTTAAGTATATGTTGTTTTTAGAGTCCGTATGTGTGGGGAAACAAGAGATAGGGTTAGTTTCGGACCCCTCCTCCAAGGGCCACGAAATTCCCCCCTCTTCCTCCATATATACAGCCCTTAGGGTGTCATTTAGACTTTGGGTTTTGTTTAGATTAAAAGTTCGCCATAGCTGCAACTTCACGTACTTCGTTTGTGTTCAACGACCAGACAAAGACGTCACAAAACCCCACCTTCATCAATAAAGATTTCCTCTTATATTCGCAATATCCGGATTGCAATTTCAATTTCTTGCTTGTTCTTCGTTGCTTGCAAGAAATAGACCCTCGTGGTCAGGTTGATCATGCTCCGGCGTGGTCAATAACCTCTCGGAGTTGATTTAGCGATTGCTAAGGCGTGACGTCCTCTCATGTTTGTAGTCGGATCGTCAAAGTCGACTTCCACCAAAACGATGGCCACCATCTCATCGACAGATCGGGCCCCTCACCTCTATCAATATTAATAGAGCTAATAAAGCAAAACAGGAGAAACATAAGAGTGAAAATCAGATTGTGGCAAAAGAATTTGAGCAACAAATGAAGCCTAATAATAAACCATCTAGTGTTCCTTGGGAAATAAAATTGAAAAGTGCATGTTTACTTGCCACCAAGTCTGTTATTGATGATCTAGATTTTAGCAAATCTGTTTGCTATGCTTTTGTGAGCAAAGACGCTTCATTTTCTTTTGAGGATGTACCTTCTTCTTTGCCTCCTGCTGTCAATAACATTTTTCAGGAGTTCGCTGACGTCTTTCCACAAGATGTGCCACTGGGATTACCACATATTCAAGGGATTGAGCATCAGATTGACTTAATTCCCTGTGCTTCGTTGCCTAACCCTGCGCCATACCGTACCAATCCAGAGGAGACGAAGGAGATTATGCGTCAAGTACAAGAGCTGCTCGACAAAGGTTATATACACGAATCTCTTTGTCCTTGTGTTGTTCCTATTATACTAGTGCCCAAAAAGATGGTACGTCGTGTATGTGTGTTGATTGTAGAGGCATTAATAATATTACTATTCATTATCATCATCCTATTCCTAGGCTAGACGACATGCTTGATGAATTGAGTGGCTCTACAATATTCTCCAAAGTTGATTTGCATAGTGGATGCCATCAAATTCATATGAAATTGGGAGATGAATGGAAAACAACATTTAAAACTAAGTTTGGATTATATGAGTGGTTAGTCATGCCTTTTTGGTTAACTAATGCACCTAGTACTTTCATGAGATTAATGAACGAAGTTTTGCATGCTTTCATTGGACGATTTGTGGTAGTCTATTTTGATGATATACTGATTTATAGCAGATCTTTGGAGGAACATTTGGAACACTTACGTGATGTTTTTATTGCTCTACGTGATGCACGTTTGTTTGGTAACCCTGGGAAGTGCACCTTCTGCACCGACCGAGTATCTTTTCTTAGCTATGTTGTTACTCCACAGGGAATTGAAGTTGATAAAGCCAAGATTGAAGCTATTGAGAGTTGGCCGCAGCCCAAAACGGTCACACAAGTGAGGAGTTTTCTTGGTCTCGCTGGATTCTATAGGAAAATGTGAGAGATTTCAGCACCATTGTTGCACCTCTCAACGAGCTTACAAAGAGGGATGTACCGTTTGTTTGGGGTACCGCACAGGAAGAAGCCTTCACGGTATTGAAAGATAAGTTGACACATGCTCCTTTACTCCAACTTCCTGATTTTAATAAGACTTTTGAGCTTGAATGTGATGCTAGTGGAATTGGATTAGGAGGTGTGTTATTACAAGATGGCAAACCTGTTGCATACTTTTTTGAAAATTTGAGTGGGCCAAGTCTGAATTATTCTACTTATGATAAAGAATTATATGCTCTTGTTCGGACTTTAGAAACCCGGCAACATTATTTATGGCCCAAAGAATTTGTTATACATTCTAATCATGAATCGTTGAAACATATTAAAAGTCAAGCTGAACTGAATCGTAGACTTGCTAAATGGGTTGAATTCAGTGAGACTTTCCCTTATGTCATTAAACACAAGAAGGGTAAACAAAATGTTTTTGTTGATGCTTTGTCTCGTCGCTATACTATGCTTTCACAACTTGACTTCAAAATATTTTGTTTGGAGACCATCAAAGATCAATATGTGCATGATGCTTATTTTAAAGATGTAATGCAGAATTGTAAAGAAGGAAGAATGTGGAACAAGTTAGTCGTTAATGACGGATTTGTGTTCCGTGCTAACAAGCTATGCATTCCCGCTAGCTCTGTTCGTCTTTTGTTGTTGCATGAGGCACATGGAGGAGGATTAATGGGACACTTTGGCGTGAAGAAGATGGAGGACATACTTGCTACACATTTCTTTTGGCCAAAGATTAGACGGGATGTTGACCGTTTTGTTGCTCGCTGCACAACATGTCAAAAAGCTAAGTCACCACTCAATCCTTATGGTTTATATATGCCTTTGCCTGCACCTAGTGTTCCTTGGGAGGATATATCTATGGACTTTGTTTTAGGTTTACCTCGAACAAAGAAGGGGAGGGATAGCATATTTGTTGTCGTGGATAGATTCTTGAAAATGGCACACTTTATACCATGTCATAAAAGCGATGATGATGTTAATGTTGCTGATTTGTTCTTCCGTGAAATTATTCACTTGCATGGTGTGCCAAATATTATTGTTTCAGATCGTGATACTAAATTTCTTAGCCACTTCTGGAGATGTTTATTGGCTAAGTTGGGGACTAAACTTCTTTTTAGTACTACTTGTCACCCACAAACTGATGGACAAATTGACGTAGTTAATAGAACATTGTCTACTATGCTTAGGGCTGTTTTGAAGAATAATAAGAAAATGTGGGAAGAATGCTTGACTCATGTTGAATTTGCTTATAATCGTTCATTGCATTCTACTACTAAGATGTGCCCTTTTGAAATTGTGTATGGTTTCCTACCTCGTTCACCTATTGATTTGTTGCCTCTTCCATCTTCAGAGAAGGTTAATTTTGATGCTAAAGAACGTGCGGAATTGATTTTAAAAATGCATGAGTTAACTAAGGAAAACATTGAGCGTATGAATGCTAAATATAAACTTGCAGGAGATAAGGGTAGAAAACATGTTGTGTTTGCACCTGGAGATCTTGTTTGGTTACATTTGCGTAAGGATAGATTTCCTAATTTGCACAAATCAAAGCTAATGCCACGTGCTGATGGTCCTTTTAAGGTGTTAGAGAAAATAAATGATAATGCATATAAACTTGAGCTGCTTGCAGATTTTGGGGTTAGACCCACTTTTAACATTGCAAATTTGAAGCCTTATTTGGGTGAGGAAGATGAGCTTCCGTCGAGGACGACTTCATTTCAAGAAGGGGAGGATGATGAGGACATCAATACCATTGTTACACCCACAACCCCTGCTACTATACATACTGGACCAATTACTAGAGCTCACGCACGCCAATTAAATTATCAGGTACTTTCGTTTCTTGGTAATGATTCTAATGTTCATGAGAATATGCTGCTGCCTAAACTGGATACATTTTTTGTTTGCAAATGAAGGGCCTGGCATGGATAAGAGGGATGAACACTGAAGCAAGACCAAGCATGGAGATGATGGCATGCACAAGGGGATCAAGAACGGAGTTACAAGTGATGATTTCAGGACTTTGAAGCCACCATAAGGAGTGCATGAAGCCTTGGACGAAATATACAAGATGCTACTTCATAAATTTCGTCCAGAGGCTATTCTAGGTGCTAGTTCACCTTATTATTGGGCCAGGCCCATGTATTTTCGAAATACTTAATTATAGGCAGTTTTTAGAGTCCGTATGTGTGGGGAAACAAGAGTTAGGGTTGGTTTCGGACCCCTCCTCCAAGGGCCACGACATCCCCCCCCCCACCCCCCCCCCCCCCCCCCCGCTTCCTCCATATGTACAGCCCTTACGTCATCATTTAGACTTTGGGTTTTGTTTAGATTAAAGTTCGCCATAGCTGCAATTTCGCGTACTTTGTTTGTGTTCAACGACCAATCAAAGGTGTCACAGAACCCCACCTTGATCAATAAAGCTTTCCTCTTATATTCGCAATATCCAGATTGCAATCTTTGTTTCTTGCTTGCTCTTTGTTCGCCTGCAGGAAAACAGACCTTCGTGGTTAGGTTGATCGTGCTCCGGCGTGGTCAATAACCTCTCAGAGTTGGTTTAGCGATTGCTAAGGCGCGACGTCCTCACACGATCGTAGTCGGATCATCAAAGTCGACTTCGTCCAAAACGATAGCCACCATCTCATCAAAAGACGGGACACCTTTTCCTCTATCACTTGGGATGATTTTGAGAATGATGAACCACTTGGGAGAAGAAATGATGATGATCTCCTAGGTTGCAAGGCCACAGAACCACTCCAAAAAGAAAAATAGAGCAAAAACCAAATAAATCAACAGAAAAAGAAAAGGCCAAAAACCAGGGTTTTACAACAGCGCATCCGAAGCAGCTCCTTCGTACTCCCCACCGGGGATGCTTTGTCCACACCCCCGGAGCCGCCCCACCGATGCCCCTGTCGATGGCCTTTGATCCTCTGCGCCGACACCTTCCTCAACCCTAGCGGAGCAGCTTCGCCGACGCCATCCTCAACCCTACCAAAGTAGCTTCGCATATACCATTCTCAACCCTACCGGGGCCGCTCTTCCAACGCACAAGTCCACGGCCTCAGATCCGCTTCATCGCACTCTCGTCCAACCTACCGAAGCAGTTTCTGATGCCCCGTCCATGGCCACAGATCCGCATCGTCGACACCATCCTGAACCCAACCACCGGAGCAGCTTCACCGACACCCTCGTCCATGGCCTCATATCCTCTTCGCCCACACCATAGTCCACCCTACCAGAGCCGCTCCACAAACACCCTACTCAACAGTTCTAAATCTCCTTACCGGAACCCGACAGCCAGCACAGCGTCATCACCCTTGACGTTTCTAACCTGATTCCCACCGTCTGGCAAGATGCCAAGCACCCACCATGGCCTAGGTACTTGTCACCTTTAAACTCGTCTAGCATCACCTACCCGATGTACTTCAAATATACTAACAGGTCGCTGTTACATGTTATGTAGCTGGTAAAAACTACAAGGACGATGTTTCTTTTGTATCTAACAGCTTGGCCAACCAAGATCCTGGACTGAGGCATTGCTATGATATTGTAAGTTTCTCTCTCTCTCTCTCTTGTATTTTTGTGTGCCTGCCAGCATGCTTTGCTAGGATTTTCGACTAGTAATCCCTTTGTGCAGGCAATGATTTCCACTATTGGCTGCTAAATTAGAGATGTAGACGTCATACATGATACTCCCTTCGTTCCTAAATAACTCTTTCTCCACTATAGACTACATAAAGAGCAAAATGAGTGAATCCACACTCAAAAATGCATCTATATACATCTGTATGTGGTCCATACTAGAATCTCTACAAAGACATATATTTAGGAACAAAGGTAGTACATTACACAAAATTGTAGGTGGCATGTAGGAATTCCAGTGCACTACATTAGGCTCCCTTAGAGTGCCTGCTAGTCTAGCACACAGAGTCATGGCTAGTTTATGCTATGCACACAATTGTTAATTGGTGGTTTAGATATGCGCAAGGGATATGCAATGTATTATCATGTAGTGATATCTGAAATTAGCCGTGTTAACTTGCAGATAGGGTTACACAATGAAAAAGTACAAGATGTATGTGGCAATTTCATGGAACCTCGCAAAAAAGGAGAGGCAGCGGTGAGCCTATACAGTGTGTTATGGTAGGTCACTCCGGCCCAGTTCTTTTGCAGGATTCTCCCAGAATTTGCCCCTCTCCGGCTTCTCCTAGAATCCTAACTAATTAGACCCGAACTAGATAGGATTTTAAACCAAATGGGGCTCAAAGATTCTGGGAGAATCCGGGTAGGGGTCAGATTCTGGGAAAAGAACTAGGACTCCATTGCAATCATCATGACATGTTATTTGTATGTCAGTTCTATTCGCCAAGTTTCTCAGGGACAGTTATTTCGAGTTATCCTAAGAAAATAAGCACCTTCGAATATAAGCTCCAGATAATAACCCAACCAGTTCTTTTCATTGCCTGCCTTTTCAGCTTATTTGTGGTACAATCAGTGAAAATTCTAGAGTGCATTATATTTTGTAATTTTGTGCCCATATGAAAATTAATTTGACTTGCAAACATCACAAATTGAACCCAATGTAGTAATTAATATGATAGGAAAACAAACCATCAATATTTGCTCAAAATGAAAATACAAAGATACCATCTACTTGGCACAATCTACTTTGGTCAATGTCTTCCCTAGAGATCCCATTGCCTAATTTAAGTGAAGACACATGACCTAAATTTGAACGAAGAACAATTATTTATAGAAACTCGATGGTCCAAGTGGCTGGTTATTATCATATAGCAGCACCACCTGAAAGCATCATATAGCAGCAGCAGCTCTTAGCAACTCATCATACAGCAGCAGCTAGCAATTCATCATATACCGGCAGCAGCTCATAGAAATTCATCAAATAGTAGCAGTGGGAGCAGCTCATAGCAATTCATCATATAGCAGCAGTAGGAGCAGCTTATAGCAACTCATCATCATATAGCAGCAGCAGCGGCAGCTCATAGCAATTCATCATATAGCAGCAGCTCATAGCAATTCATCATAAAACAACAACAAGAGTAGCTCATAGCAATGCATCATATAGCAGCAGTAGAAGCAGCTCATAGCAATTCATCATATATCGAATCAGAATGAAAATTTGGCAAAAAAACAGAGGAGATCCTTACCTTATTGGATGAGCTCATTGTCGGTGTCAAAACTGGCGGATCACGGGTAGGGGGTCCCGAACTATGCGTCTAGGATCGATGGTACCAGGAGACAGGGGACACAATGTTTACCCAGGTTCGGGCCCTCTCTATGGAGGTAATACCCTACGTCCTGCTTGATTGATATTGATAAATATGGGTGTTACAAGAGTTGATCTACCGCGAGATCATGATGGCTAAACCCTAGAAGCCTAGCCTGTATGACTATGGTAATGAATATATCCTTTCCGGACTAACCCCTCCGGTTTATATAGACACCAGGGGGGTCTAGGGTTTACATAGAGTCGGTTACATAAGAAGGAATCTTCATAGTCGGTCACCAAGCTTGCCTTCCACGCCAAGGAGAGTCCAATCCGGACATAGGTACAGTCTTCGGCCTTCATATCTTCACAACCCATAAGTCTGGCCCATGGATAATAGGCCGGACACCCGAGGACCCCTTAGTCCAGGACTCCCTCAATAGCCCCCGTACCAGTCTTCTATAGCGAGGTGTTCGGCACACAAATTGTCTTCGGCATTGCAAGGCGGGTTCCTCCTTTAACGATCTCCAAGTGATGTATTCGGCCATTGGTTCCATGTCGCTCCCCTCGGCTTCTCCGTGTTAAATGACTTCACCTCCCACGTGTCAAGTGAAGACGGAAGGTCAGGGTATTTTTGCGGATAACACCCCGCCCATGCAAGGGAGAGCGCCTATTAAGGAGATCAGATCCTAGATCCATTTGGCACCATACATAGGAAATCCCCGAAAACTGCTTGGGAAAAACCATTCCAGCATGGCTAGCGTCCCCAGCTCCTCCACCCGTTCCGCCCTAGAGAAGGGCCAGTGGGAGAGGTGTTCAGTGTCCCACAGTCAATTGACGGAGCTGCAGACACAGCGATTTCTTTCCCCCACAGATCTAGTTCCTATTCCAGCGGGGCTAGATTCCTTCAACGGTGAGATTCAGGCAGAGGACTTCCCCAATCCATCCAGGGGGAGAGCGAGTATGTTTCATCCCCTACCTGCTAAGGGGTGCTGGATTTCCCATTCATTCGTTCCTCCGAGGTCTTCTAGAATACTATGGCCTCTAGTTGCACAACTTAACCCCTGCCTCCGTTCTGCACATTGCGGGTTACATCGCTTTATGTGAATTATTCCTGGGTATCGATGCTCATTTCGAGCTATGGAGGAATTTGTTCTGTCTTGTCCCGCGTAACCACGAGGGGTCAATATTGGAAGTGGGCGGAGCCAAGGTATGGCGCATCACTGATACAGGATATCTGTCTGGCACACCAAGGAAGGCATCCGAAGAATGGCCTTCCAAATGGTTCTATATTGAGGATGTCGCGCTTCCCGACCCAGTTCGAAAGGGTCTTCCTGACTTTGCAAGCATTCCGCTGAAGAAACGCCACAGTTGGTGTCCTCAGAGTCTTGAAGAGGAGGACAACGTAGAAGTTCGCCAGCTTATGAGCAAGATAAAGACGCTCACTCAGTCTGAACTAACAATAATTGAGGTAATGGTGATCTCCATAGCGCGTGGGGTTCAACCGCTACAATACAGAGGGCTGCCCATGTGGCACTATAATGGAGAGGATGACGCCTCCCGTTATGGCCAGAAGGGTCCGGATACCCCCACCGCTGTGGCAAAAATATTGGCCGCGCTTTTTAAAGGGCAGGAAGAGGAGTTTATTCGCATTAAGCATGGAGATGGATATTGTATGTATAATCCTCCCAGTTGGGTAAGCTTCGCCCTTTCGATTCCCCTCATTCCCCTTCCGGATTACCTTCGATAAATTTCAAGTATGTTTGTTATGGTAGCACTGGCGGAAGGTCACCGAAGGACTTCATAGTCCTGCCCCATAGCCGGAGATCCACAACCGGGAACTAGATCCTAGGTCTGAAGAGGATCCGGATATATTCGTGGTGCTCGCGGGGAAGTATTCTACCAGACAAGCTATGACGGCACAGAAGTGGCCATCACCACCGACTATCCTGGCCTTCTTCCTGATTCTCATGTAAATAATTAAGAAACACCTTCTCTAAAAGAGTGTTCTTATTCCGCCTCACCCATCACACTGTATTGTGCTTCACAAGGGAGACGTTCGGCGATTTCGAAGAGATCGGCTCCCGCGCCGGACAAGCCTTCCAAGAGGAAAGCAAACGAAGACACGGCCGTGCCTTCATCGAAGAGGTATGAATTTGCCAACCTTCCCCTGAGCAGTCATGTCCAACCGTGACCTTCCCATTTTCCATTTGCCAGGAGGAAGGCGCGCCAGACTATATCCGGGGGTCCAAGCGGCCGTACTTCCCATAGCCAGCATTCAAATCCTGTTGTGAAGACGGGAGCTGATGCAGGGGCGATGCCGGACTGTCCTCCAGCCGAGGACTCGGGCGATGTATCCGTCACCAACTCGGAAATGGAGAGTGCTATGAATCATCGGCGCCGCCAGGCTATTTTACAGGATCCTGGCTTTTCAGAAGAGTTGCTTAACGCCTTCAACGCAGCCGATGCATACATTCGGGCTGCTCGAGATGGGATTAGCAGGGCCACAAAGGATCATTTGAAAGATGTGCAGCTAAATTTGCTTTGTCTGACTATGATAACCATATGCCAGTAGCCCCCGAGACTTAAAGGAGTTGAAACAACTGATTTAAGGATCAATGTACAACCAGGTGCTTACGGAGAAGAATACCCAGCTGGCTCTGGAACTAGAAAAGTGTCAACGCCAGCTGCATGCTGCTAACGCCGAACTGGAGAAATACAAGGCCTCTCTAGGTAATATTTTCCTCCATCGAAAATTCATAAGGCTACACCGATAGTGTGAATCTGGGTTCTAATCATTGTGTTGGGTCATTTAGACCAAGTACGAGAGCTGCTGGACACCGCTCGAAGCGAAGAACACGGAGCCAAAAAGCTACTAGCAACAGGCGAGCGTGTATTGACAAAGATCATTGAAGAGAAAAAGAAACTCCAGGATTCGAACATCAACCTAGGCGAAGAACTGAAATATGTGCGAGCGCAGCTAGCCGACTCTGTGAAGGAGAACAAGAAGCTTTGAGGCGGCATATTCAGTATGTGGCCGCTTTTATCTTATAACAGTTTGGAGGTAGTGGTAGCTGATATAGCTGTAATTGCAGGTGTGTTGACGAACCGCCCCGAAGAGGAAGTGTCCTGATCATCAAATGATCTTCTGCAGGAGTTGTCGCATTTGCAAGAGCAAGCTCGGCAGGCTATGCGGAGTGTAGCCAAAGCTTTATGGCCATCCGACTCCCCTCCAGGAAGCATGGAGAAGCTTGTAGAGCTGTTCAAGGGAGCGCGGCGGCGTATCCGGCTATGGAAGATATCTGCCTGCCGAGAGGGTGCGCGAGAGGCCTCGGCCATGGTGAAGACGCGCTATACCAAGCTGGATCCTAATCACATGGCTTGTGTCGGGCCGGTAGGGCCGAATGGGGAAGAAATTCCCGTTAGTATAGTATATGACCAAGTAGAGGTGGCCGCCAAATAGTCTCAACAGGATTGTAAGTTAGACTACCTGTTGGAAGGTGTAGAGGAAGAGGTGTTCGAGTCCAAGTGACTGTGTACTTTCCTCGTCTATCTAAATTGTATATCATTTGTCACGGCGGACCTTTTAGCTTCCACCTCCGGACCCGAAGGTGCAGAGTGTTTCCGAATACCGTCGCGGCCGAATAGGCCGGGGTATGCCTAGAAAACTAGGCGTAGGGGTCATAGTTGCTTGAACAGACAAGTTGTATCCGGCTAGCTATGTTATATTACATTGATATCGTAAGAAACATCTTCCATAGAGAATAGTTCTGTTAAGGGTTCCTTTCTCTGGGTGTGCATGCATTTAATGTACATGTCCAAGTTGTGATGCGAGCACCATAGTTTGTATGACTTCTGGGGGTGCATAATGGAGTGAGTTTAGAAAACATCTTTAATTCTCCGACCGAATATTCCCTTAAGAACGCTAGCTTTCGGCTTCACCCAGTCTGAGGTACACATCCGGATGACCCGGCAGTAACAATCGCAGAGGTGCTCCCTTTTATGCCCTAGCTGAACTAACGGGAACATAGGGCATAAGCATAGGAGCCAGGCAACCTAGCTTGGCCAAAACTTAAGTCATATCGATGCATATAGTGGCGAAGAAAAGGTATATGGAAAAACTCATATGTGAGGAGCTTAATGATCAAGGAATGACAAGAACTTCTGTCCGAGAAGCCCCCAGGTACAAGTAACATACATATTTAGAGATGTATGTGTCGATGGTGTGCGGTCTAGCCGTACCGAAGCTTTAAATCAAGAAAGAAGAAATTAATCGAAAAAGAGAGAAAAAATAATAATAATGGAAGCTACAGGGGAGGAGGAGACGAACACGAGGTTTGGTGCTAGGCATAGAATCTTCGGAGTCTGGCTGCGTTCCAGGGGTTCGGCTCGAGGCGATTGTGTGATGCATCGCGAAGACGGTACGCTCCTCCGGTGAGAACTTCGTCAATTATGAAGGGACCCTCCCATTTGTGCTTGAGTTTGTCCTTTTTCTTCTCCGGCAGGCATAGAACGAGTTCGCCAACGTTGTAAGTCTTGGCCCATACTTCTTTGCTTTGATATCTTCGAGCCTGCTGTTAGTAAAATGCTAAACGGGCTTTTGCGACATCGCGTTCCTCCTCCAGGGCAGCTAGGTTGTCCTGCCGATCAAGCTCGGCTTCTCTCTCTTCCTACATACACACTCGAGGTGAGTCGTGAATAATATCGCAGGGCAATACGGCCTCTACGCCATACCATGAAGAAAGTTGTGTATCCGGTAGTGCGGTTGGGCGTGGTCCGCAGCCCCTAGAGTATGGAGTCGAGCTCCTCAACCTAGTGCTTGTCTGATTCTTTCAAGGACCGCACTAGTCTGGGCTTGATGCCGCTCATAATAAGACCGTTAGCTCGTTCGACTTGACCGTTGGTTTGTGGGTGGTAGACGGAGGCGTAATCGAGTTTGATACCCAAATTAGTACACCGGGTTTTTACTTTGTCGGCTATGAAATTGGAGCCATTGTCCGTGACGATGCTATGTGGGACACCGTAACGGTGCACAACACCGGATTGAAGTCTATCACTGGGCCAGACTCAGCCGTTTTGACCGGCTTGGCCTCTATCCACTTAGTGAATTTGTCCACCATAACCAGAAGATATATTTTCTTATGGCTCCCCCCTTTAAGGGGTCCAACCATATCGAGTCCCCAGACCACAAAAGTCCAAGTGATGGGGATTGTTTCTAAGGCGGTGGGGGGCATATGGCTTTGATTGGCAAAGAGTTGGCATCCGATGCAACATTGGACAAGGTCTTGGGCATCTGCTCGGGCCGTCGTCCAATAAAACCATGTACGGAAGGCCTTGCTAACAAGGGCCTGAGCTGCGGCCTGGTGACCGCCGAGCCCGGCATGAATTTCAGCCAAGAGCTGTCGCTCCTCCTCCTCGGATATACATCGTTGAAGGACACCGGTGGTGCTTTTCTTGTAGAGTTCTCCATCATGAACCTTATAGGCCTTTGAACGCCGGACAATACATCAGGCCTCATTCTGGTCCTCAGGAAGCTCTTTCCTGTTGAGGTAGGCCAGGAAGGGTTCGGTCCATGGGGCAATGACTGCCATGATGAGATGCGCCGATGGTGTTATTTCGATGGCTGAGCCCTCGACGACGTCGGTATTTTCGGGGTCATGGATTATGTTCGGCTCCGGACTAGTATTGCCGTTTTCCCCCTGCCACACCACGGATGGCTTGAATAGACTTTCCAGGAAAATGTTGGGTGGGACGGGGTCGCGCTTAGCGCCGATACGAGCAAGAACATCCGCCGCTTGATTAATTTCTCAGGCCACATGATGGAGCTCGAGCCCCTCGAACCGGGCCGACATTTTTATGACTGCATTACGATACGGTGCCATCTTCGGATCTTTAGCGTCGAAATCTCCGTTTATTTGAGATATTGCCAGGTTGGAATCCCCGCGTACTTCTAGGCGTTGTATGCCCATGGAGACAGCCATCCGGAGACCATGTAATGAGGCCTCGTATTCGGCTGCATTATTGGAGTCTGTATATAGTATTTGGAGAACGTATTGGACAATGTCTCCAGTAGGGGACGTTAAAACGACACCCGCTCCTAACCCTGCCAGCATTTTGGAGCCGTCGAAGTACATGACCCAATTGGAGTATGTGCCCTACTCTTTAGGGAGTTCGGCCTCTGTCCATTCGGCAACGAAGTCGGCCAGTACTTGGGATTTGATAGCTCGACGCAGTTTATATGTAATGTCAAATGGGAGGAGTTCAATGGCCCATTTGGCAATCCGGCCTGTAGCATCACGGTTCTTTATAATGTCATTGAGTGGTACTTCAGAGGCCACCATGATCGAACACTCCTGGAAGTAGTGACGGAGCTTTCGGGATGCCATGAAGACCGCATATGTTATTTTTTGATAATGAGGGTACCGGGATTTGCACGGTGTAAGGACAGTAGATACGTAGTATACTTGCTTCTGAAGTGGGAATTTATGTCCGTCCCTTTCTTGTTCGATGACGAGTACGGTGCTCACCACCTGTTGTGTTGCCAATATGTATAATAACATTGGTTCGCCGGCATTTGGTGCGGCCAGAATTGGATTGCCCGCAAGAAGGGTTTTTATTACCTCCAGTCTGGCTGTTGCCGCATCCGTCCACTCGAAGTGGTCGGTTCGTCGTAGAAGGCGATAGAGTGGCAGTGCTTTTTCTCCCAATCTGGAGATAAAGCAGCTTAGAGCAGCTACGCAACCCGCAAGCTTTTGGACTTGTTTAAGGTCTGTTGGCTTAGCCAATTGTGACAAAGCTCAGATTTTGGCTGGGTTTGCTTCAATTCGTCTATTGGAAATGATGAAGCCCAACTGTTTTCCCATGGGGACACCGAAGACACACTTTTCCGGGTTGAGCTTAATGTCATACGTCCGGAGGTTGTCGAATGTAAGACGTAGGTCATCTATTAGTGTTTCGATGTGCCTGGTTTTGATGATGACGTTGTGACATAAGCTTCTACCGTTTTGCCGATCTGTTTCTCCGGGCATGTTTGAATCATGCGTTGATATGTGGCGCCGACGTTCTTGAGCCCAAAGGGCATGGTGTTGAAGCAGAATGGCCCATATGGGGTGATAAATGTTGTTGCGGCTTGATTGGACTCCTTCATTTTGATTTGATGGTATCCAGAATATGCATCGAGGAAACACACTAAATCATGTCCTGCGGTGGTGTCAATGATTTGATCAATGCTGGGGAGGGGGAAGGGATCCTTAGGGTGTCAGGGGTTGGGTGCGACATATGCCAATGGATGGCTTATCATGGTGGGAGCGAGTAGAACGTCGCCGGTGCCCGGAAACGGGATGAGGCGTAGACACGAATGCCGGCGTACTTTACCCAGGTTCGGGGCCCTCCTAGGAGATAACACCCCTAGTCCTGCTCTGCGGGCGCTCCTCGAGTTGTATGCTGAAGGTAGGAGAAGGCAGGGCTAGCTCTCTCCTCCCTCTATGATCTGGTCTAGTTCTAATGGGTCGGAACCCTTTGCATGGGTGCCCTGTGGGGTTTATATAGGCCTACCCCCAGGGGTACAATGGTAAACTGACTGGGCGCAGGGTCCAGACGTCAGTCTCTTCGCCTGCCGGCCCTTCCGCCGACTGCTGGGGCCCGCCGACTGGTGGGCCCCACCGACTGGTCTGGTATGGAGCCGACAGGCCGTACCCGCCGCTTGCGGGTCTTGCCGGCTGCTGATTACGGTAGTCGTGCTTCTAATGACGTAGGCTTGGTCATGGGGTCGTGGCTACAGCCCCGCCGTCTGGCGGGTGATCACTGTAGCCACTCCCTGTCTCGTCTAGTTAATGGCGCAGGGAACCCGTGGGAGGGGCAGGCCGACTCCCGGGGGCCGGCTCCCTACGGGTCCGACTGGTGGCGCTCTTGCCGTCTTCTGGACTCCCGCTGACCGGTAGGGCCCGTCGTCTGTGGACCGTACTGACAGGCCGTCGTGGGCACAGGACTCCGCCCACTGTTGCTGATGTCAGGGATGGCATGGCAACAGTGCCGTGCCAGACGGAGATCTCCATTGGTACAGCGCACTGTGGCCTAGCCATCTCCTGGAAAAGGGGAGGGAGTGGGCTTCACTGTTGCCACTCCCCGTCCCATCGCCCCTGATGAGGGCATGGGCTTTGTTGGTGCTGTGGGCCGACTCCCTGTCGCCGGCTTCTCTGGAAGCCGCCAGGCGGGAGTCGGTCGGTGTTGACCTCACCTCTAGGGCTCGGCTGCATGCGGGCAGTCGACTGTTCCTTCAGCCGTCGTCTAAAAGGCGACTCTTCATCTGGCGTCTCGAGGGGCGCAGTCAGCCCCGATGTCTTGAAAGGTTATGGTCCTCAGGTTAGCCTACCCATGGCCCATTACTCCGATAGTAGTCCCCGAAGCTGATTAGGCGCCGCGGACGATCAACCGAGGAGCCTTAGCAGTTTCTTTCTCCGAGTGCTTGAGGTGAAAACCTCGTTCAATTTCTGCCGGGCCGACTAGCAGGAGTCGGACTCGCCCAATTTGACTCATCCAAAATTTTTGAATGCCCCGGCGGGATCCCAGTGGCGTACTAGCTAAGCTTCCAGGCCACCGCCCGTTTCAGGCCCGTCACGTGGCAACGAGCGGCCGGGCCAGTCTGCTCTCCCACATGCGCGACGGGACATGCCTACAGGTGGGGCCCACCACTACCGCGCCTCGGCGCATGAGCGGATCCGCTCTGGCCGGGGTGGACGGTTGAGGTTCCGGCGGAGTTACTGCGCGCAGTAACTTTGCGCGATAAACATGGGGGCGCGGGGTAGTGGGTGCAGTAGATCCCACAACCGCCCCCTCGGCTTCACAGCCCAGGAGTCTATAAGTAGGGGGAGGAGGGGGAGAGGCGGAGCACGCACGCCTCGCCTCCTCATACTTCTTCTTCTTTTCCCTCTCGCCGCTGCGCCTCAAGCTACGTCGAGCGCTGCGGTGGTCCGCTCACAATGAGCTCTTCCTCCGCCGTCACGCCCCCTACGACGCACTCCGGCACCTGGGACGGTTCGGAGGTCCACGATGATCACATCGATTTCCTCCGCAAGACGCGTCGACTGCCCGGCGAGGACCTCGTGCGGGTTCGTCTCACGCGGAGGGGGGAAATCTCGTCGGCTCTGCGGGAGGACGAGCGGGTCGTCTTCCGCTCGCACTGCCTATGCGGCCTTGGCTTACTGGCGAGCGGCTTCTTCCGCTCTTTTCTTGCATTCTACGGTCTCCAGCCGCACCACCTCACCCCCAACACGGTGGTGCTGCTGCCCGCCTTCGTCACCTTGTGCGAAGGCTTCCTCGGCGTTCTCCCCACCATCGAGCTCTGGGGGGAGTTCTTCTACTCCAAGCTCGGCACCCAAGTTGCGGGCGTGCCGGCTCAGTGCGGCGCGTTCATCGCCGTGCGGAGGTCGGGGGCCGACAACCCGTTTCCCTCCATCAAGCTGATAAAGTCGGTGAAGATGTGGCAGCGGTCGTACTTCTATGTGAAGAACGTCTCCATGGAGGGCGACTGGGTCAATCTGCCGGCCTACATAGCCGGCCCGCCGGCAGGGGGGGCAGCCCAACTGGTCATATCGAGCCAGGACGCTGACGCCCGCAGGAGCCGCCGCCGTCGCGCGACTCCGAGTGCTGACGCAGTCGGAGGGCTTGACCGGGCCGGATTTGCTGGCCGCCTTCGTGGCGCACCGAGTGCTCCCACTCCAAGGTCGCCGCCACATGATTTCCCAGATGAGCGGGCATCGGGACCCGAGTCGGATTTGCACCAAGGAAATGCCTCATGAGGAGGTAGCCTATATGGTGAATTATCTTGCGAGCTGCGACCTCAAAGAAGAGTGGCAGTTCGGCAAGGAGCCGTATTCACGTGTCACCCCTCCGCCTCTAGTGAGTCGTTTCTTTTTCTCTTTTTCTTTGACTCTCCTGACTTCTTCTCTGCCGAGTCCGTCTTGTCCAATCTAAGCAGTCGGCTTTGGTCAGAACCCCCTCCTCCAGCCAGTAGCTGGCACCGTGGGGCCAGACCGCGAATTCCTCCCTGAACGGGCGGAGAGCGAAGTTGATGACCCCGACTTGGGGGCGGCGGCCCTGGAGGACGACGCCGAGGGAGGAGGCAGCGCAGTGGGTGGCCCGAGACTTGGGGCCAGTCTCGAGGACTGGCCTGACGATGACGAGGAGGTCGCCCCGCGCCACCAGCCAGGAGCCGGCCAGCCGTGCGCGAGGTCGTCCGCCGTGCCGGACGTAGAAGGCAGCGCTAAGAAGCGTAGGGCCGGGACGAGCCTGTTCTGCAACCGGCCGAAGAAGACCAAGGGCTCAGCCGCGGCGACCAAGCGGGACGAAGCGGTCGCAAAGGCCAACCGCTTCCGCAAGGTGGTGAAGATGCCGCAACTGGTTTCTGCGTAAGTGCTACCTTCCTTTGCGCCTTCCCTTTTTCTTCGTTCACTCCGTCTAAAATTCCTTTGCTTTACATTCTTGACATTAGGGCCCCTCTCTCTCTCGAGAAGTCGGCGGAGACCTCCTCCACTACCTGGCGGATTGATCCGGCCGCCGACCTCTGGGAGGCGACGGAGCAGAATGCGCGGGAGGCGCGCGAGGAGCGGGAAGCCGCCCGCTTGGAGAAGGCGGAAGCCGACAAGGCGGAGGCTGCCGTCCTGAAGAAACTGGCGGAAGCCGAGGCCGCCGACGCGGAGAAGAAACATGCTGAAGAAGCCGCACACCGCCAGTCGGCCGTGTTCGTCGTCCCTCTGAACTCTCCGCCGCCACCTCCGGAGTTCACGGCGCAGACTGGGGAAGTCGGCGATGAGAACCGATCGTGGAGAGGGACGGCGGCGACATCGCCATGCCGGACGTAATCGTGCCTCCACCGCCGCCATTCGGGAGCGCGCCAGGTGGGCAGCCGGCGGACCTGCCAGTGCCGCCAACTGAAGACGTGGTGGCGACGGGCCTGGCTCTCGAGGTCGGCATGCTGACGCGCCGCCGTCTCGCAAAGGCGGCCTCGGCACCGCGCCCTCTGGAGACCGGTGCCACGAGCTCCACCATCCCGGACACCGAGGCGACAAGCGCCGTGCCCACTAGGTGGGTGCGGGGAGGCGGGACGGGCCCGTTGAACCAGACGCTTTTGGACGTCCAAGCCAAGCTCCGAGCCGAGGGAGATGCCATCAAGGAATGCACCAAGGCGTATCTGGCATCGCGGGCAGCCATCCGGGTACGCGTCCTTCCTTCTTTGTTTCTGTGTCTTGTACTTCTTTGTGGGGGCGCACCAGCGCACCCACTTGGTGTAGTCCTCGAGTTTCGGGCCGGCTGCTGAGCAGGCGGCTCAGAACTCTAATCGGCAAGTTCCGAGTACCGACACTTGTCTGAAATTTTGTCATAGGATTACCACAACCTTCGCGTGAGCACCTTCAACGCCAACGTCGAGGAGCTGGCCAAGCAGACCGCCGACTTGTCGGAAAGCCAGGGTAAGTCCTCTTCCTTCTCTACGGTGGCACGCTGGCGCACCCGCGGGCTGTAGTCCCCGAGATTCGGGCCGACTGCTGAGCAGTCGGGCCAGATCTCCCCGGTGACTATTCTTCTTTTGTTGATGATTCCTTTCTTCGCGGGGGCACGCTGGCGCACCCGCGGGCTGTAGTCCCCGAGATTCGGGCCGACTGCTGAGAAGTCGGGCCGGATCTCCCCGGCGACCTTTCTTCCCTATTGACGACTGACACCTTTTTCTTCTTCTACAGAAGCCAACGCCACCCTGCAGCAGCAGCTGGGCGAGGCCAACACTGCGCTGTGTGTCAAGGAGGAGGAGTGCGGCCAGCTGGCGGAGGAGCACGACCGGCTGGCCACGCAGCTGGCGGAGCAGAAGGACCTGCTCAAGAAGGCCCAGAAAGAGGCGGAGGACAAGGAGACCGCCCTCCTTTCCGAATTCACATCTAAGCGCTCCTCCTAGATCGACGAGGCGGTGCTATCCTCCGGCTTCCTTGAGATCGAGGATCTTGTCGACGGTGAGCCTCTCCTCGCTTTTCTTCTTTGAGCTGCCGGCTGTTGGTCGAGCCGGCTTCTAATCTTCTAATTTGGCTCTTTGCCTTCCTGTCCTGGCAGACTTCTTCCCTGGCCACTCGGACGCCGCCAACCAAACCATCGAGGCTGATCGTGAAGGGCGGAGGGCGGACAGCTTATAGATCGTTGCCAACACCCCCCGAACTCTTGGCGAGCAGATCCTGAGCATGAAGGCCCGCCTTCAGCCGGCCCATCGGATGCTGCGCCAGCTTCAACGTGTCGGCGCCCAGGCGATTGCCGCCCTGTGGCCGGATATGGAGGCACCGCACACCCCCAGTCGGACTGCCGACTGGCTGGAGGTAGCGGCTGGCCGCCTTGAGGCCTAGAAGGGATCTTCAGCCCGGGCTGGAGCGCACCGGGCCTTAGATTTCGTCAAGGCATGGTATCCTGGGCTGAGTCTAGCCCAGCTAGCCACGTTCCGGCTAGAAGCTCAAGCGGAGTTGACGGTCGTGGAAGACGATCTCGTCAAGCGCGCAGCGTCGATCGCCGAATGCATCGACACCAGCGTCTTCGTCCCAGAGTGGGCTGAGATCGGCGAGGAGGCACCGCCGGAGTGGTTCAGGCTGAACCCGGATGACGGCGAGGACTCGTCGGAGGTGATTGACTCCAGTGGCGAGGAAGAAGGCGAGGCGGAGGAAGGTGACGAGGAGGAGGCGCCAGAGGACGGAACAGATGGCCAGCCCCAGCTCGACCGCGCCTCTAGCAATGAGCCGCGCCCAACTGAGCCGGCTGCTGCCAGAAGCGACCAAGCGGAGACCAACCAGCCGGCCGCTCCGGCAACTGGCACCGACGACACCTCCAGTCCTCCGAATCCGTCCGTAGTTTCCTAGGCTGCCACTTCATCTTTGCTTTTATCTGCTTAATAGTCTCGATGAACTTGTTAATTTGCACAATTCCACCCATGGGGTGTATCTTGAACTTCTGTTTTGAAGATTCGGCCAAGGGCCTTTTCTATTTAAATATTCCTCCGTGTTCTATCTCTTCTTGCTTATTGCTCTTTGGCTTTTTCCTTTGCCGCCTTCCCTTGGTTGCCGTCTTGCCAGTCGGACAGCCGCTCTGCGGACTGTTGCTGGATCAAGTACTTAGCTTCTTTGGGAAGGCAAGTACTTAGCCGTTTAGAGTTTTTTAGCAAGTTAATTAGAAAACGGCGAGCCGGCTGCTCAAGAGTCGGTTGTAAAAGGCTGGAAGCTGGCTTAAACTATGTACATGCTTTGAGTCCTTAGCCATTTTTCATGTGGACACCCATTCTACCTTACTCCTGCCCACCAGACAGTCGCTCTGCGAGCTGCGGCTTCTAACAGGAGACGGCTTAAGTGCCACACACTACTTGTCCGGCTACAGGAAGTCATTTCATAGTATAAGGCGGCAAGTCCCCGGGCCGACTAGTCGAACCCAGTGCCCAACGGCATAACAAAGAATAACATACTCATAGGCATAATTCTTATCATATAGATAAAAGACGACAGTCCCCGAGCTCTTCTCAGGGGGGGGGGGGGCGAGGTCTTCGTACTTTAATACAAAAGGTAGCATGGTACATACTGCATTAACTGTAAAATCTTCGGAGGAGGTTTGCATTCCATGGCCGCTCCGTCTCTTTGCTGGAGTCGTCCCTCTTGCGTGCTCGGGGCTTTTGAGCATCGATCAGGTAGTAGGAGTCATTGCCCAACACTTTGCTGATGATGAAAGGGCCTTCCCAAGGTGCTGAGAGCTTGTGTTGGCTGGCTGTTCGCTGAATCAGCTGGAGCACAAGGTCTCCTTCTTGGAAAGATCTCGGCTTGACCTTCCGGTTGTAGTATCAGCGCAGGCTCTGCTGGTAGATGCTGGACCGGCTGAGTGCCAACAGCTGGCCCTCTTCCAGCAGATCGACGCCCTCTTGACGTGCTTCTTATGCTT
This sequence comes from Triticum urartu, assembly GCF_003073215.2. Classification (NCBI taxonomy): domain Eukaryota; kingdom Viridiplantae; phylum Streptophyta; class Magnoliopsida; order Poales; family Poaceae; genus Triticum; species Triticum urartu. The sequence continues at coordinate 388,330,157 of NC_053028.1, forward strand.
TCTCTTCAGTGTACATGGTGATTCGAGGGGAGTCGAATTCTATGTCCGTTGGGACGACGGCTTCGGCACCGTAGACGAGGAAGAAGGGCGTGAAGTCGGTTGACTTGTTTGGAGTTGTGCGCAGGCTCCAGAGGACGGCCGGCAGCTCATCGAGCCAACAGCTGGCCGAATGCTCCAGAGGCTCGACCAGTCGAGGCTTGATGCCCGACAGGATGAGGCCGTTTGCTCGCTCTACCTGGCCGTTGGACTGCGGATGGGCAACAGACGCTAAGTCCAGTCGGATGCCCTGCGTCACGCAGATACGGGCCAAGGCACCTTTGGCAAAGTTTTTGCCATTGTCGGTGATGATGTTGTGCAGTATGCCGTACCGAATTGTGATGTCGGAGATGAAGGTCACAGCAGTCGGACCATTCAACTTCGTTATTGGTTTTGCTTCTATCCACTTGGTGAACTTGTCCACTGCAACAAGTAAGTGAGTCAAGACGCCTCGTGCCATCTTGAATGGTCCCATCATGTCCAGGCCCCAAACAGCAAAGGGCTTGGCAATGGGAATAGTCTTGAGTGCAGAAGCCGGCTAATGTGGCTTGGAGCGTAACTTCTGGCACCCTTTGCATTTTTGGACCAAGGCCTTGGAGTCTTCAAGAGCAGTCGGCCAGAAGAAACCATGGCGGAAGGCTTTGGCGACGAGTGCTCTTGAAGCCGCGTGGTGGCCACACTCGCCTTGATGGATGTCCTTGAGAATTTCTTGGCCTTGCTCCGGCTCCATGCAGCACTGGTAGACACCAGTGACACTGCGCCTTACAAGCTCTCTGTTGACTATGGTGTAGGCTGCCGCCCGGCGTTGCACTTGTCGAGCTAAGATCTCATTAGTTGGCAGCTCTTTGTTCACGAGGAATTTGAGGATGGGCTGGGCCCACGAAGGGGCTGCAATTTCTGCAACTGTCAGTACTGCGACTTGGACGAGGACGGCTGGGCCGGAGGCGGTTGGTTGGAGTCGGCAGCTGCTTGCTGTGTTGATGAAGTCCCCGGGCCGATTGGCGCAGTCCTCGGGCCGGGCTTTGGAGTCTCCGGGCCGACCACCGCAGTCCCTGGGCCGGGTACGACTGCCACGATCCCCGTGTCGCCTTCCGGAATACTCGTGCCGTCTGCGGGGGCTCTCGAGTCGGATCCGACTGCTTTAGGAGGAGCCAGCACGAAGATAGATTCTGACTCTGGCGATGGCTTGACAGACGGCTTGAGGAGGCGCTGAAGGGCGACGCCGGACCGTATTGCTTGACGGGTGGAGCCGATTCGTGCCAGGACGTCTGCTTGGTCGTTGTCATTTCTTGGCACATGGAGAAACTCGCACCCCTCAAAATATCCACTGAGTTGCTGTACGAGTAAGCGGTAGCTCGCCATGTTTGCTTCTTTGGCGTCCCAATTGCCTGACGACTGCTGGACCACCAAGTCGGAGTCACCATAGCACAGGATCCGGCGGATGCCGAGCTCTTTGGCCAGCCGGAGCCCGTGAATGAGTGCTTCGTATTCAGCGACGTTGTTGGAGGCGGCAAAATGGATTTGCAGCACATATTTGAGCTTGTCGCCTTTGGGAGAGGTGAGGACGATGCTGGCTCCCAAGCCGGTGCGCATCTTGGAGCCGTCGAAATGCATTCACCAATGGGTGGAGTCGGACGCTGGCGGCAGATACTGGGTCTCGACCCAGTCGACGAGGAAGTCGGCCAGCGCTTGTGACTTGATGGCGGTGCGAGGCTGGTAGTAGATGGTGTAGGAGGGCAAATCTATGGCCCATTTGGCCACTCGGCCCGAAACATCCCGGCTCCCGATGATCTCGTCTAGTGGAGCCGTGCAAACCACAGTGATTGGATGCTCTTGAAAGTAAGGCTTCAATTTCTTGGCGACAAAGTGCACGCCGTAGCACATCTTCTGGTAGTGGGGGTAGTTTTGCTTGGAGGTCGACAGTACTTCACTCAAATAATATACCGGTCTCTGGACTAGTAGTGCCTTGCCTTCCTCCTTGCACTCTACTACGATGACTGTGCTGACTACTCAGCTGGTGGCGGCGATGTAGAGGAGCATGGGTTCCTTAGGAGTCGGAGCCACGAGGACAGGTGGAGTAGTCAACGTCTTCTTCAGTTGGAGAAAAGCTTCGTCCGCCTTGTGGTTCCACTCGAAAAAAGTGGTCTTCTTCATGAGTTGGTATAGGGGGAGAGCCTTCTCACTCAGCCGACTGATGAATCGGCTGATGGATGCCAAATAGCCAGTGAACTTTTGTACGTCCAGTAGTCGGCTGGGTACCTCCATCCTCTCAATGGCCTTGATCTTCACAGGGTTGCACTCTATGCCGCGTTCAGAGACCAGGAAGCTAAGAAGCTGGTCGACTGGTACTCCGAAGACGCATTTCTCCGGGTTGAGCTTGATTTGAAATTGGCGCAAGTTCTCAAAGGTCTCCTTGAGGTCTTCCAGCAGTGTTCCACGCTTCTCCGTCTTCACCACCACATCGTCCACGTAAACATGGGCATTTCTGCCGAGTTGCTTGAGGAGGCACTTCTCCATGCAACGTTGGAAGGTGGCGCCGACGTTCCTCAAGCCGAACGTCATGGTCAAGTAGCAGAAGGCTCCAAACGGTGTGATGAAGGCGGTCTTCAGCCTATCGGCTGGGTTTAACTTGATCTGGTGATATCCCAAATATGCATCGAAGAAACTCAACAGCTCGCATCCGGCTGTGGAGTCTATCACTTGGTCGATCCTTGGCAAAGCGAACGGGTCCTTGGGGCTGTGTAGTCAATACACATTTGCCATTGCTTGTTCTTCTTCAGTACCAGGATCGGGTTGGCTAGCCATTCTGGAAAGAACACCTCCATGATGAAGCCGGCTGCCAGCAGCCGGGCTATCTCTTCTCCAACAACTCTTCTCTTCTCTTCTGACAAGCGGCGCAAGGGCTACCTGACTGGCTTGGCATCAGACCGGACAAGTAATTTGTGTTCGGCGAAATCCGTCGGGACACCTGGCATGTCTTTGGGGGACCATGCAAAGATGTCCCGATTCTCATGGAGGAAATCGACGAGCTCGCCTTCCTATTTGCTGTCGTGATTTGCACCTACGATAGCGTACCTCTCCGGGTGCTCCGGGTCCAAGGGTATCTTCTTTGTTTCTTTGGCCGGCTTGAACGAGCCCTCAGCTTCCGACTCCCTGGGATCGGGAGACATCTCTGGCTGCTTGCTTGCCATCGCCACAGCCCGGTCAAGGAGCCACTTCTCAGCTGCGATCACGAGGGACTCGGTCAGCCGACTGCTCTCTGCTGCGCAGGCGGACGACTTCTTGTAGTCGCCAGCTATGGTCAGAATCCCCTTGGAACTTGGCATCTTCATCTTGAGGCAGGCATAGTGGGGGACAACCATGAACTTGGCTAGGGCAGGCCAGCCAAGTAACGCATGGTATGGGCTCTCGAGGTCCACCACCTCAAACCAATCTGACTCTCGGCAGAAATGATCTTTGTCCCCAAAGAGGACGTCAATCAGAATTTTGCCGATTGGTGAGCAGGAAAGGCCAGGAACTATGCCATGGAACACTGTCCGGCTGGACTAAAGCTTCCTCTGTCTGATTCCTAATTTCTCCCTGGTATCCTTGTACAGGATGTTGATGCTGCTGCCGCCGTCTATCAGGACTCTGGAGAAGCGAGCAGCTCGCTTGTCCGTGGCAAAGGTGGCGTCCAAAACCAAGGCATAGGAGCCGGGTTTGGGCATTACTTCCGGGTGGTTAGCTCTGCTCCAGCTGATGGGATTCTCAGACCAATGCATGAACTCTGGTGTCTCAGATGCTACTGCATTCACCTCCTGCTGCTGCAACCGCCTGCTGCGTCGATCATCGGCCACGTTGGTGAACACGACATAGGTTCCATGCTCTTCTGGGTACTCGTCTTGTATCGCGCCGACTGGTCTGACCGCCGGCTGCTGGGGCAGAGGAAGAAGCGGCTGCCCAGTAGGTGGGGGAGGTAGAAGGCCGTCTCCCTTGGCGATCCTGGTGAGTCAGTGGCACTTACGAGTGGTGTGGTTGGACGGCTTCGCGCCACTATGGAATTTGCAGGGACCATCCAAAGTCTTCTCATAAGAGAAAGCCGACAGCCAGTTGGGCTTGCCGCCCTTCTGACGTTTGGGTGGGGGCTGCCCTTCTAGCGGCTGGTCTTCGACCGTCGCCACCTGCTGGCTGGTGGAAGCCGGCTGTGGGGCTTTGCGCTTGTGGTCGTTCTACGGCTGACGCCGACTGGCGTCTCCAGCCGGGGTTCGAGGAGCCTGAGGAGCCACCATGCCTGTCACACTAACTTGGATCTCCGCCTTCATGGAGGAGTCGGCCGTGGCATATTTGTCTGCTATGATCAGCAGCTCGTCGAGGGTTTCTGGCTCATCGCAGAGAAGCCTATGCTTGAGGAGGGTGCCCTCTTGGCATCCTGCAGTGAAGTACTCAATGTCCTGCACCTCGTGCATGCCCTCGCAGGAGTTGCGGAGCTCGGCCCAGCGCGTGAGGTAGTCGCGAGTTGACTCGTTGGGGCCCTGCACGCACAAGGAGAGCTGGCGAGGTTTGGGAGGCCGCTTGTATGTGCTGGTGAAGTTGCGGACAAAGGCGTCGGTGAAGTCGACCCAACTGTTGATGCTGCAGGGCTTTAAGCTGTTCAGCCATGTCCGGGCCGTGCCCTGGAGCATGAGCGGAACGTACTTCACGGCGACACGCTTGTTGCCGTTCACTATGCTGACGGCCATGGAGTAGTCGACTAGCCAGTCTTCCGGCTTCACGGAGCCGGTGTGTTTGGGTGTGTCTCTTGGGAGCGTGAACCCTTTGGGGAAGGGCTCGTCTCGAGTGCGGGGGCCGAAACACGGCGGACCCAACTCATCTTCTTCTTCAAGTGCCAGGGATCGGTGGAGATGGTCGATCCGATGGCGGGCGTCATTCTCTCCGACTCCCTCCCGGTGGCCAAGGCGGTCGCCGAGTGTCGGGTGATCAACAAGCGGTGGGGAGACTCACCTTTCCCTGCGAGGGGGAGGAGGCGGACAGTCGTCCCATCATTCCATTGCTCTTGGGCGGCCGTCTTGGTCGCGCTCTATGGTGATGCGAGTCCGACTGCGGCTGGCAGCCGACTCCTTGTCCTTTCTTCCACGGACGCCACCAGTCGGCATCCAAGATGTCGCGCCTTGGTCTCGGCGGGGAGGCAGGTCGTCATTCTGTCGGTGCAGCGCATCAGTGCGGCAGCCGGCCTCGTTCTGCTCTGCAGCCGTGTCAAGGAGTCGCTGGACGCGCTCCGTCATCAAGCGATGTTCTTCGCCCTCGAATTTGTCCAGCTCGTCCGCCGCCGCCTGGGCAGCTCGGATGTTCTCCGCCGGCGTGGCGTAAATGGGGCGATTTGCCCCAAACAGCTTGGCGATGGCCACGCTGCGTTGTTGGACCATGCCAAGACGGCTAGGCCCAGCTGGAGCCGGCATGCCGCCCACAGCGCGGTCTATCTCGCGCTGGTAGGCCTCTGATAGGCGTCTCATGCTGGCCAGCTTCTTGGCGCCTTCGACTAGCTGAAGGCAGCGTGCCTCCAGCGTCTCGGCGTCGGCGTCTTCAGGAATGGGCGCTGCGAAGTCTTGCAGCGCCGCGTTGAGCGGGTCATAATCACCCCCGCCGGAGTGCTCGCCATGATCAATGACTAGCACTTCCGTGACGGTGCTTCCGCCGCTCTCCGCGCAAGGGAGAAGCTCGTCGTAGACCACCACGTTGGTGGGGAACGTGTCAAGCGACACGGTGTCGGAGTCGACCAACATCGGATCGGTGGAGCCTATGGACTCCAAGTCCCCAGCTGGCTCGCTGGCAACATGGAGTTGATTGAGGAGGCCCGTGAGGAGGCTCTCGGGGCCGCCTGTGCCCGCGTCGGATGCGGGCTCGTCGAAGAGGCGGACCTCACCGACAAGGTCGGCGAGGAAACTTGCCGCGCAGACGATTTCACCACCATGCAGCGTGTCGGTGCAGACTCCGTCTGGCATGCCGGGCTGGCTGCGCTCGCTAGGGAGGAAAAGGGTTCCCGTCCAGAACAAGTCTCAGGACGACGGTGCACCTCGCCCCACGGTGGGCGCCAAATGTCGGGGGTTGGGTGCGACATATGCCAATGGATGGCTTATCATGGTGGGAGCGAGTAGAACGTCGCCGGTGCCCGGAAATGGGATGAGGCGTAGACACGAACGCCGGCGTACTTTACCCAGGTTCGGGGCTCTCCTAGGAGATAACACCCCTAGTCCTACTCTGTGGGGTCTCCGTATGATCACTAAGGCAAAGTGAATACAAGGGCGCTCCTCGAGCTATATGCTGAAGGTAGGAGAAGGCAGGGCTAGCTCTCTCCTCCCTCTATGATCTGGTCTAGTTCTAATGGGTCAGAACCCTTTGCGTGGGTGCCCTGGGGGTTTATATAGGCCTACCCCCTATGGGTACAATGGTAAACTGACTGGGCGTAGGCCCAGCTGTCAGTCTCTTTGCCTGCCGGCCCTTTCGCCGACTGCTGGGGCAAGCCGACTGGTGGGCCCCGCCGACTGGTCTGGTACGGAGCCGACAGGCCGTACCCGCCGCTCGTCGGTCTTGCCGGCTGCTGATTACTGTAGACGTGCTTCTAATGATGCAGGATTGGTCATGGGGTCGTGGCTACAGCCCCGCCATCTGGCGGGTGATCACTGTAGCCACTCCCTGTCTCGTCTTGCTAATGGCATGGGGAACCCGTGGGAGGGGCAGGCCGACTCCCGGGGGCCGGCTCCTTACGGGTCCGACTAGTGGCGCTCTTGCCGTCTTCTGGGCTCTCGCTGACCGGTAGGGCCCGTCGTCTGTGGACCGTACTGACAGGCCATCGTGGGCACAGGACTCCGCCCACTGTTGCTGATGTCAGGGGTGGCATGGCAACAGTGCCGCACCAGATGGAGATCTCCGTTGCTACAGCGCACTATGGCCTAGCCATCTCCTGGAAAAGGGGAGGGAGTGGGCTTCACTGTTGCCACTCCCCGTCCCATCCCCCCTGATGAGTGCATGGGCTTTGTTGGTGCTGTGGGCCGACTCCCCGTGGACGGCTTCTCTGGAAGCCGCCAGGCGGGAGTCGGCCGGTCTTGACCTCGCCTCTAGGACTCGGCTGCATGCGGGCAGCCGACTGTTCCTTCAGCCGTCCTCCAGAAGGTGGCTCTTCATCTGGCATCTCGAGGGGCGCAGTCAGGCCCGATGTCTTGAAAGGTTATGGGCCTCGGGTTAGCCTACCCGTGGCCCATTACTCCGACATAGGGCAAGCCTTGTTGAGGTCTTTGAAATCGACGCACAGGCGCCAGGATTTGTCCTTCTTTGGTAACATCACCATGTTTGCCAGCCAGTCTGGGTGTTTAATTTCTCTAATGAATCCGTCCTCGATGAGTTTAGCCAGCTCCTCCCCCATGGCTTGTCACTTGGGTTTGGAGAAGCGCCGCAGTGATTGCTTGACCGGTTTGAACCCCTTTAATATATTGAGGCTATGTTTGGCCCGCTCCCGTGGGATCCCTGGCATATCTTAAGGGTGCCAGGCGAATATCTCCCAGTTTTTGCGCAAGAATTCTCGTAGTGCGGTGTCAAATGTTGGTTTCAGTTGAGCTCCGATAGAGGGCATGAGAGAGTTCCGCTTTGATGGCGCTGGTGTACTAATTGAGATCCGATAGATGGCATGAGAGAGTTCCACTTTGATGGCACCCAATTTTCGTTTAATATCATCCTTACTAGTGTCCAATCCCTCTTTATACCGCTCTCCATCGCGCTGTACTTTTGTACGATGGTTTCTAAGTCAGCGAATTTCAGTATGCAGCAGCGATTGATGGCGTTGAGGATTCCTTCATCGGCACAATCGTTGTAGAACGCTGATATTGAGTCCTCGTCACGGCAATCTTTTATCTTGTCCTTGACAAGGAGGAATCTGGCCCAGAAGTGGTGGACCGTTTCCTAAAACTGTTGTTTTATGCTCGTGAGAGAGTCTATATCCGGGTGGGTGGGTGGAATTAAATCCGAACCCCGACCTGACCGATTATTCGGAGTCTGACGACCTTCCGGGCTTAACAGTCTGGGTTCCGGAATATCTTCTGATTGTTTAGGGCCGCCGTCCGGTGCTATGTTCGGGGTGCTGGTCGCGTCCTTTCGCGAGTGGGCATCCGGGTCTTCCTAATCAGCAGTCCGATCATAGTCCGTCTTCGGTATAGGCGAAGACTCGCCATCCTGTTCCATGACTACCGTAATCTGGTGGGCGACCGGTAGGGTCTCGATTTCTCCTTGATCGGTTTTAGGCCCGATTAGATCATAGTCTGTGGCTATTCCCAAAGAGGCGATGCGATCTAGGAGTTCGTTTAAAGACGAAAGCTCTGTTGAATCCATCTGCTTGGAGTGCTCGGAGTTGATGCGAAGGGGGTTTTCGATGGCCCGAGAGGTCATCGTCGGCTCAACGGCCGAACGGGCGATCATAGTAAAGCCGCCCAACCGGAGGGTTTGGCCCGGGGCCAGAGCTCCCCCGGAGGTGATGTTGTCTTTAAGGACAAGGCGAGCCATCGAGCCTTTTGTCGACGTCACAGTGGGACTCTCAATGAAAGCACCAATGTCGGGATCAAAACTGGCGGATCTCGGGTAGGGGGTCCCGAACTATGCATCTAGGATCGGGCCCTCTCTATGGAGGTAATACCCTATGTCCTACTTGATTGATATTGATGAATATGGGTGTTACAAGAGCTGATCTACCACGAGATCGTGATGGCTAAACCCTAGAAGCCTAGCCTGTATGACTATGGTAATGAATATATCCTTTCCGGACTAACCCCTCCGGTTTATATAGACATCGGGGGGATCTAGGGTTTACATAGAGTTGCTTACATAAGAAGGAATCTTCATAGTCGGTCACCAAGCTTGCCTTCCATGCCAAGGAGAGTCCAATCCGAACATAGGTACAGTCTTTGGCCTTCATATCTTCACAACCCATAAGTCCGGCCCATGGATAATAGGCCGGACACCCGATGACCCCTTAGTCCAAGACTCCCTCACTCATCCTTCAACAACACCTCAAGGCCACGGCTTGGGAGGAGGGGAGGGGGACGAGGTGCCTTCTACCGGAGTGGGGCATCGGCCGCAGTTGTGCGGCGCCCGCCGGAGTAGTGCGTTGGAAGGACCACAATGGAGCTGCTGCTGGAGACCATGAGAATGAGGGGCTGCGCCAAAGGGAGGAGCAGCCGGGGATATTTTTCCCTACCCGCCGACCATATAGCCTATCTTGACAAAGCATCGTCGAGGACCAGGACGGATGGGACCAGTGGCGGCGGCTTGCTGGAGGAACCCAAGCGCTGCAGGCAGGGGATCGAGGTAGAGGGAAAGGGGAGAGGAGACGCAAGCGGGTATGGCAATGAAAGCTTGCGTGTTTGCTTTTACTTGAGGGTCAGGTGTGACGCGGGCGTGAGCACTGGCATTTTGAGTATAATATAGGCAGACAATGTAGTCATTTCACTATTCCCCTTCCCTTCAATTTTTAGTGAACTTCTACCCAAAGCACTCCCCTCCAAAGCGAAATAAGTTAAGCCCAAGCCCATAACTCAAAAATGACTTCTTTACATATTTTATGGTTTATTTTGACAATAAGCTCTGAAAAGGCGGAATAGAACTAGCCCTTAACCTGTAATTCAATTGTGTGTGGAATGATGAATCACTCCTACCTGCTATAGTGTACATTTAGGCATCATACATGGCATAACCTTATACATGTGCATTTCATTATAGAATCAGAAAAATGCAATGTTTATGTTAGTTCATACGTTGCACATGATGTTTAAATGCCCCTAAAATCTGGTCCGTTAAGTGATGGTCTTGAAGCCTCCTTCTATGCTTCTTTTCTTGATATGCAAGATTTGCTCACACATCTGTTCAATTGCTTGTTTGTATTAGACAGCCATACTAGGAATGTTTGCTTTGGTTACTTGTTTTTCTTGACCTAGCAGAGCTTGTCAATGATTTAAACACTAAGGCTGCTATAGTGGGGGCTTGTATAACTTATAAGTGACATAAAGGTTTGGCTTTACACTAACGTAGGCTCTCCAAGAGTACCCGGAGATCAAGTTCGAAGGTATGCCTAGTTTTTACACAGTGCACACATAGTAAATGCTCATTTCATTGTGTGCAGGAGATGACGCTGTTTCATTATGTGGTGTTGTTTTCTTATAAACTCATCCTTTTGTGTTGTTCATAGACTGAAAAGTATGCATATTTATCTTCCAAGGTGACCAGTAACTAGTTTGTGTCACCTTGTAGAGGGGGTGCAATGAAGATAAGATTGAGGATTTCCATGTAAAAGATGTTAGGAAGGAGCCTTGCAAGAGAAGGAGGAGCAGCATTGAGCCTGTTCAACCAGTTATGGTAAGTCACTACATTACAATTACCAGGACATCCTATTTGTCTAACATTGTGCTTGCGTAGGGGTCTTCACCTGTAACCCAGACATTAGGCCATTGATTAAAACCCCCTCTGCTCACTACTATATGATGTTCTAACTTTTTTGTAAACCGGATGTATGTAAACACATTTTAATGTGTCTGTTCACTCATTATGGATGTAGTCTACTTTTAAATATCTAAAACATCTTATAGTAGTGAATAGTGTGAAACTGCTTCCTGCCATGGTAGAGTTGTTGATGTCATAAATGTCATAACCAAACGCATATTCACATCATTAGCCTCCCTATCAATACTATGATATTGATTACATACTCGTTGAGATACTTCATAGGGGGCAAACAATAATACATTACTTGTTCCTTCATATAGTAAATGTAGCTAGGCCATGGATGTTATTGAGGCGTGCATATATGAATGCTGCCAACTCAACAGTTCAATTGCTTGTTTGTTTCAGGCATATATAAATTGCACTTTTCAAATGCTTTATTTTTCCTCAGTTAATGAGATGCCCAAATGATGTAGGGTAGGAACACTAGGGGCCGATCTTTCATGAAAGGAGCGGATCCCGCGATGAACATGAAGAACACAAGGGAGAAAACGAGGGGAAACACAAGGGACAACACGAGAGAATCACTAAACCAACAAGAAATAATCACACATGTGCTAGATCCTCGAGTACATAAGAGATCACATGGTAGACGGTCAACTAGGGACGATACAAAAGGTAACGGTATTCTCCGTGAGGAGGTCTTGATGATCTTCTCCGCAAGGAGGTCTTGAATCCAAAGGGATCTTCTTCGAAGAGGGGACGCGGTCTCTCTCGTGGAGTAGATCCGATGTGGATGAGCAATGCTCTATCTCTAAAAATGAGCTAAACCAATGCTGACCCTAGCTAGAAGGAATAGGAGGTCTATTTATAGTCTTAGTGCAAAATGGACGAAGTGGGGGGGTACATGGGCTGCGGCCCAACACATAACAGCACACAGGCATCGGACGTCCGGGAGTCAGCAGTCGTCCGGAGGCTCACGAGGGTCCGGATGTCCGGTGCTCGTCGGACGTCCGTAGATTCGGCTCAGGTATGCTTCGGTCGGACGTCCGGTCGGGGTCGGTTGTCCGGGTGCCAGTCGTCCGGGTGGCTTTGGAAATCTATAGTTTTGGCTCGGGTGTGGCTGTGTCGGACGTCCGGTCTGGGTCGGACGTTCGGAGCCTAGAGATCTTCGGACGTCCGGCCCTGGTCAGTTGTCTGGAGCATGTAGCTTCTTCCGCATCTCTTCTTCTTCACGTCCATCTTCCTCTTCTGATTCTCCTTGCTCCTTATTAGCTTCTTAATGGCTAACTCCTTGACACCTGAGTATGCATAATGTCTCCGTTTGAGGTAGTAGCCATGTCTCATGTGCATCAAAGTGAACTTGTGAGAGGAGAGATGTCACCTCATTTTCGAGAGCTCTTGCACGTGCTCATGTCATGGGTCCGCTAGGCACTTGGTGAGACGATGGTAGGTCCATGGGGATGACCTTGGGATGCTCCACATCATCTCCCCTCCCTTGGGGAAGATCTGACCTCGGATCAAATTCTTCATCACCATGGTAGGGCGAAAGGTCCTTGACATTGAAGATGTTGCTCATGTTGTACTTGTCGCGCGGGAGGTTGATCTTATAAGCATTGTTGTTGTAGCGTGTGAGCACCTTGAATGGTCCATCCTCTCAAGGTAGAAGCTTGGATTTGCGTTCGTTGAGTAAACGGTCTTTGCGAAGGTGTAGCCACACAAGGTCACCAATGTCTAACACCATGGGTTGCTTGTTGATGTTGAGCTTGGTCGCAAGTCGTTGAACTTGGCACTCGATGGTGTGCTTTGTATCTTCATGCACCTTCTTGAGATGGTTCACACGTGCACTTACGTCCATATTGATGCGCTCTTGTAGTGGTAGAGGAAGAATGTCCAATGGGGACAATGGGTTGAATCCATAGACAACCTCGAAGGGGGACTTGCCGGTTGTTGAGTGTCTTGCTCGTTTGTAGGCGAACTCGACGATAGGCAGATACTCCTCCCACTCCTTGATGTTCTTCTTGAAGAGCACGTGAAGTAGAGATGAGAGCGTGCGGTTAGTCACCTCCGTTTGGCTGTCGGTTTGTGGATGGTACGCCATGGAGAAGAGTAGCTTGATTCCGAGCTTGGCACATAGGGTCTTCCAAAAGTAGCTTAGGAACTTGACGTCGCGGTCCGAGATGATCGTCTTTGGCGCTCCATGTAGACGCAATATTTACCTACAAAAGAGATTGGCAACATCTGAAGCATCATCTATCTTGTTGCAAGGAATGAAATGTGCCATCTTAGAGAATTGGTCCACAACGACAAATACCGAATCCTTTCCATTTCTAGTCCTAGGTAAGCCAAGTGCAAAATCATGCTAATATCTTCCCATGGTTGATATGGAATTGGGAGAGGCATGTAAAGGCCATGGGATTGAGCTTTAGACTTAGCTTTGAGACATGTAGAGCATCAGTTGGTGAAGCGGTTGACGTCGTGAAACATCTTGGGCCAATAGTAGTTCTTGGAGAGCGTAGCGAAAGTCTTGTCACGTCCAAAATGTCCCATTAATCCTCCTCCATGAGATTCCTGCAAAAGCAACAAACAAAGAGAAGACTCGGGGATGCAAAGCTTGTTAGCTCTCATAAGATATCCATCTTTGATGTAATAGCATTCCCAAGAGGTATGCGTCAAGCATTTGGCATAAGGAGTAGCAAAAGTAGGATCATGCTCATACAAGTCTTTTATATGCTTACAGCCAATGACATCCAATTCAAGTTGAGTAAAAAGCATGCATATGCGGGAAAGAGAGTCCGCCACAACATTTTCCTTACCTTTGATGTAATTGATGACATAAGGAAAAGACTCAATGAATTCACTCCATTTAGCATGACGCTTGTTCAACTTTGTTTGACCCTTAAGGTACTTGAGCGTTTCATGATCGGTATGAATGATGAATTCATGAGGGCGAAGATAGTGTTCCCATTCATGCAAAACTTGCACTAAAGCATATAACTCTTTGTCATAGATGGGGTAATTGAGTTGCGCGCCGGAAAGTTTCTGACTAAAGTAAGCTATGGGGCGCTTCTCTTGCGTTAACACACCTCCTATGCCATCACCACTAGCATCACAATGAATCTCAAAGGGCTTGTCAAAGTTGGGTAAAGCAAGCACGGGAGCATGAGTAAGAAAACTCTTAAGCTCATTGAAAGTGGTATCTTGGGATGGTCCCCAAACAAAAGGTGCATTCTTCTTTCTCAAAGCATGCAAAGGAGAAGCAATGGTGCTAAAATCTTTCTCAAAGCGACGATAGAAACCAGCAAGGCCAAGAAAGCTACACACTTGATGCAAGTTGGTTGGTTGGGGCCAAGTCATAATAGTATTGATCTTGGACTCATCAAAATGAACACCCTTAGAAGATACAACAAAACCCAAGAAAACGAGCTTATCAACGCCGAGAAGGCACTTTTCCATGTTAGCGAAAGGATGCTTGTTTCAAAGAGTTTGCAAAACGATTCGAACATGGGTGACATGATCTTTAAGAGATTTGATATAAACAAGGATATCATCGAAGTAGACCACAACAAACACACCAATGTAAGGGCGAAAGACATGATTCATAAGACGTATAGAAGTACCCGGTGCTTCCGATAGACCCATAGGCATGACTAACCACTCATATAACCCAAACTTGGTTTCGAAAGTGGTTTTCCATTCATCACCCTCGTGTATGCGGATTTGATAGTAACCACTTTTAAGATAAATTTTGGAGAATATAGTGGCACCACTAAGTTCATCAAGCATATCATCAAGGCATGGAATGGGATACCTATAGCGAATGGTGATAGCATTGATAGGTCTACAATCGGAGCACATGCTAATGCTACCGTCACTTTTTGGCACAAGAATGACCGGGATGGCACAAGGGCTCAAACTTTCACGCACATGTCCATGGTCTATGAGATGTTTTACTTGCCTTTGGATTTCTTTGGTTTGTTCGGGGTTGACGCGGTATGGAGCTTTGTTCGGAAGAGGTGCTCCGGGGATGAGGTCGATGCGATGCTCGATGCCTCATACTGTAGGTAGTCCCGGTGGTAGCTCGTCGGGGAAAATATCATGAAATTCCTGCAGAAGAGAAGACAACACTAAAGGTAGAGCTTGAGAAGTGTTAGTGTTTGGTGCATCGTCCTTGCACAAAAGGACATTGCATAGGACACTAGATGGGTTCTCACACACTCCTCTTATCTCACTTTTGGTGGCAAATAGGACTAAGTTCTTCTTTTCGCTCATCGTGGAGGCGCTCGATTTGGGCTTGTGGCGCTCACTCTCTTTTTGGTGGCTCGCTCTCTCACTATTCTCTCCATGATGGTTGGCTTGCTTGTCGGCGATCACTTGGCTTGGAGACATGGGGCGAAGTATGTACTCCTTTCCTTTCATCTTGAAGATGTAGTGGTTCGTTCAGCCGCTGTGGATGACACCTCTATCAAATTGCCATGGGCGTCCAAGAAGAAGGTGGCAAACGGTCATTGGAATGACGCCGCACTCCAAAGTGTCTTCGTAGGCACCAATTGTAAGGAGACTTGTACTCGATGCTCGACTTGGATAGTGCCGGAGTCGGTAAGCCATTAAACTTTGTAGGGATGTGGGTGCTTCGTCTTGGGCAATTGGAGTTTGGAGCAAAGTTCTTCACTTGCGAGGTTATGACAACTCCCTCCATCGATGATGACCTTGAGGGACCTTCCATTGATGCTGGCCTTAGTATGAAATACATGGCATCGTTGGTCTTCTTCTTGGTGATGTTGAAGAGTCAAGACCTTGGAGACAACAAGAGCGGCACTTGAATCTTCATCGCAAAAGACTTGTTCCTCTTCATCATTCACTTGCCGTTGTATGTCCACTTGCTCATGGGCTTCCATTTCTCCTTCACTCATTGAATCATAAGTGCCGTCGTCGTTGAGGATCATGGTACGCTTGTTGGTGCACTCATAGGACTTGTGGCCTCGGCCTCCGCACGTGAAGCATTTGAAGGAACTTGTCTTGACGGTCTCATCGGTGGGGGTTGATGATGATGACACTCTCGGCTTGAAGTTGCTTGTAGTAGGACGACTTGGAGTGGTCGAAGTTTTCTTGGAACTCGACGTGTCGACGTTGGTTGTAGAAGGCTTGGTAGACAGTGTTGGCTTCATTGAAGCTTGGGTGTTGGAGAAGCCGTATGTCTTGGATGAGAACTTTGCATACTTGAAATCATCTTGTACTTGGTGTTCCGCTTTGGTAGCTTGATGCACTATCTCGATGAGGTTCAAGTATGGCTGGAAGTCGGCGATCTTCTTGATAGGATAATTTAGTCCATTCAAGAAACGTATCGTAGTTTTCTCATCATCTTCCATGACATTGGCTCTTATCATGGTAATCTCCGTTTCCTTGTAGTACTCTTCAACACTCTTGGCTCCTTGCTTGAGTAGTTGAAGTTTCTGGAAGAGGTTGCAGTTGTAGTAGGTAGCACGAAGCGTGCTCTCATGACATCCTTCATTTGCGCCCAAGTAGTGATGGGTGGTTCATCTCTTGCCTCACGGCGCTCGATAACTTGTTCCCACCAAATGAGGACATAGTCTTGGAACTCAAGAGATGCCATTGCGATCTTCTTCTCTTCGTCATAGTTGTGCAAGTGGAAGATTTTGTCGACCTTCAATGCCCATGAAAGGTACTCTTCGGGATCGTTGCTTCCATTGAACTTGGGCATGATGAATTTTAGCTTGCGGTAGCCTTGCTCTTCATTGTGCTGGGGTCGGGGATGATGACGCCCATGTTATTGATGATTGTCAAACTCGTGTTGCTCTTGGCGATGAGGGTTGTCGACCTCATGTTGGTCTTGTCGTGGAGGATTTCATTGTCTTCATGCTCTTGGTGAACCTGATGTTGTTGGTGAGCTTGTGGAGGAACTTGTCAAGCTTGACGTTGCACACGAGCTTGATATCGTCGTTCGTGAGCTTCTTCGCGAAGTGCTTCTTCATTGTCACGAGCTTGTCAGCCTCGATTGGCTATGGATCGACATGAATCTTGAAGGGCACGTTGCACCTCAAGTGCTTGAGCTTCCCGGAGTTGTTGTTCTTGGCGTTGTACCTCGGCATCTTGTGCATCTTGGTGTAGACGCGCTCGCTCTTCCTCTTCATGTTGGCGTTGTCGTTGTCGCTCTCGTGCTAGCGCAAAAGCCTCTTGGGTTTGACGTTGTCGGTGCTCTTGAGAGTTAGTGTCGCCTAGAGGATTGAGGCTTGCTTGACGACGTTGCGCGCAGCACGTTGAAGAGTGTTCGATATCGGTGTACTTCATCTGGAGAGGGTGAAGTCAGAGTGTCGACTTGAGCGGCTCCTTCTTGATGAGGACGAAGTGGAAGAAGAGCGGTTGAGAAACAAAGCATGAATCTCGTCCATTCTTGCGTCGTTCTCTTGCTTGTGATCATCGAGCTTGTGGTCGAAGTAGTCCCTTGTACGTTGCTCGGAGAGTCGCAAGTCGGCGGCGAGGTTGTCGATGCGTTCACTCATAGCTTGTTGCTCTTGATGCAAAGCATGTTGTGCACCAAAGACGTGGCTCTTGGTGACCTAGGAGTTCATGTCGTCTTCTTGTCCGATGAAGAGTGGGTTGGTAGATGTACTTGGCCTATCCATCATTCCACGAGAAATATGTGAGTGAGAGAAAGAGAAGAACTTATACCAAATGTACCTTGACCGAAGTTGAAAGTTGATCAATGATCACTCCAATGTGGAACAAGGAAATAGCACAATTGGTACCAATTCTTGTCGGTTTCTCACACCTACACAAGCAAAAGCTTATGGTTGAGCTTGGTTAGGATGGTGGCACAAAATTTGATGCAATTGTTAGTGACTAGTTTGCAATGCAACAAGTAGACCAAGCAATAAGGTACACGGAAACACACACGCAAAAGATAAGTGGGGTCGTGCAACCAAGGATGAACCAAAATGTGGAATCCATGAAAATTCTCTTCTTGCACAACACTAGAGAGACGCTAGCACGATTGCACAATAGGCGGATACAAGACTTGTGCACAACCTAGTAAGAAAAAATGCAACGACTTCTATCCCAAGTATGCTCTATGCAAGGTGTTTCTATGATATGATCCAAGATGATCTAGTATGACAATCTTAATGTTGTATGATGTTATGGTTCTTTCTTAAAAGCTCTTTGCTTATCTTTCCCTTTTACTTAAAAGCTTGTTTGGCTCCTTGTTGTTTGAGCTCTTTTCTCATGCAATGCTTCATGAACCAAGATAGCAATTGTGTATGCGATGACAACCTTGTGACACAAGAGATGATACCAATATATGCACCAATGATGTATGTATGCTATGGGAAGTATGATCACTAATGTGCGTAAGTCTCGTTGCCGAAAATACTCAAAGGCTAGTCTCGATGGGTAAGCGACGTAAAGGAGTAAGGCTATGATGGCTATCAATGTAATGGCAAGAATGATATGTCCAATATGATAGAGGCGAGGGTCCCGATCTTTCGATGACATGATAACTATCAATTTGGTGAAGTCTACTTTGATGATCCGACTACAAACATGCACGATGTTGCGACTTAGCAATCGCTAAACCAATCTCCCGAGTTTACTGACGATGCTGGAAGCACGATCTGCCTGACCATGAAGGTCTATTCCTACACGCAATCGAAGAACAAGCAAGAATATGATAATGCAATCTGAATATTGCGAATATAGATGAAGTATTGATAAAGGTGGGGATCAGAAAGCAGTCTTGGTCTAGTCGTTGGACACAAATGAAGTACACGAAGTTGCAATGGCTAACTTTTAACTAAAAAAATCCCAAGGAAAAAGCTACTAGATGGATCTATTTATATAGGAGCAAGGGGTGGCGGCCAAGGAGGTGGGAGGATGTCCCAAGGCAGCCTAAAACTAACCCTAGGTCGTACAAGGCTCATGGGCCCAAGTGGAGGTGATGCAACACCTTTGGGCTTGTAGTTTGACTCGGATTCTGCTGCAACGTCAGATTATTTTGTCCATAACTCGACTCTCCGGACGAATTTGAAGGTGAATCCAATTGTGTTGGAAAGAGCACGAAATCTACTTTCGAACAAAAATAGAATCACCCAATTCGGAGTCCGTATGAAAATGTTGTTGGCGTTTTGAGTCCGGTATGTCTGTGCAGTACGAATTTGAATCCAGAACGTGAGAGACTTGGACTCTATCTTCTCTTTGCCCAAAAGTGATGTGAGAGGACTTTTTGAACAACACCTAAACTTCTCTTTTTTCCCTTATCTTCATTTGTGGATTGTACAAATGTCCCATACACCTGCAATTAGACATGGCACAAAAGTTTGTGTAGTGTTTTTGTCCTGGATGACATAAATAAATTACTGCATAGTTTGCATTAGAAATCACCTCACAAATATACATGTATGCAATATTTTTGGTCGTATCCAAGGTAGTCATGTCCTCATCACAATACCAAGGTGAGTTTACCGGTACTTGCTCATGGTATGGTGTCAAAATGGTGGCACGAATACCAAGATGTAGTCGAGGTGGTCGTTGTTGATGACGCGTCTGTGGCGAAGATGAGCGGCGATGATGTTGATGTCGAACCGTACCTAAATAGCCGAAACACAACAGGACACAGAACCACAACTCAAATTCTCAAAACTCGAAGTGGCAACACTTGTCGGAGTGCGAAACGGGTAAGCAATGGTGGAGGTATGCGGAAGTGGTGATGGTGTATAGTTGGTGGGGTGCGTATGCGGAAGTGGGCGGTGGTGGTGACTATACTGAAAAAATTCAGTTTCATCAGGGAGCGTCGGACGTCCGGGATGGGCCGGTTGTCTGGTCATCGAACATCCGGAGGCGGTCGGACGTCCGGTGACTGGGCGAAATTTCGGGCACGGGAAGAACAGCTAGGGTTCGTGATGAGGATGGCAACAAATGTCAAATCCGGGGGATTTTTGTGGATGGAAAAGGTGGCGAAAGGGGGGGAAGGTAGATCCACTCAAGGCAAAGAAAATACACGGATCAAATCCAACAAAATATCTACACACCAACAAATCACAAAAAAATTAAGCCTATTTTTGGTGGGGATTTTCGAAATTGGGAAGGAACATAACAAAACAAGGCTAGAAACACAACGGGGAGGCTCCGAAATTGTGATCAATGTGGCTCTAGATACCAAGATGATGTAGGGTAGGAACCCTAGGGGCCGATCTTTCACGAAAGGAGCGGATCCCACGATGAATACAAGGGAGAAAACGAGGGGAAACACAAGGGAAAACATGAGAGAATCACTAAACCAACAAGAAATAGTCACACATGTGCTAGATCCTCGTGTACATAAGAGATCACACGGTACACGGTCAACTAGGGATGATACAAAAGGTAACGGCCTTCTCTGTGAGGAGGTCTTGATGATCTTCTCCTCAAGGTGGTGTTGAATCCAAAGGGATCTTCTCCTAAGAGGGGCCACGGTCTCTCTCGTGGAGTAGATCCGATGTGGATGAGCAATGCTCTATCTCTAAAATGAGCTATACCAATGCTAACCCTAGCTAGAAGGAATAGGAGGTCTATTTATAGTCTTAGTGCAAAAGGGGATGAAGTGGGGGGTACATGGGCTGCGGCCCAACACATAACAACACACGTGCGTCGGACGTCCGGGAGTCACCGGTCGTCCGGAGGCTCATGAGGGTCCGGATGTCCGGTGCTCCTCAGACGTCCGTAGATTCGGCTCGGGTGTTCTTCGGTCGACGTCCGGTCGGGGTCGGTCGTCCGGGCGTGTGACGCCCTCGATTCAATCGTACACTAATCATACACGCAAATGTGTACGATCAAGATCAAGGACTCACGGGAAGATATCACAACACAACTCTAGACACAAATTAAAATAATACAAGCTTTATATTACAAGCCAGGGGCCTCAAGGGCTAGAATACATAAGCTCGAATACACAAGAGTCAGCGGAAGCAACAATATCTGAGTACAGACATAAGTTAGACAAGGTTTGCCTTAAGAAGGCTAGCACAAAAGCAACATTGATCGAATAGGCAAGGCCTCCTGCCTGGGAGCCTCCTAACTACTCCAAGTCGTCAGCGGCCGTCACGTAGTAGTAGGCACCCTCGGGGTAGCAGTAGTCATCAGTGGTGTCGTCTGGCTCCTGGGGTCCATCATCTAGTCGCAACAATTGGGTATGGGGGAAAAAGGTAGCAAAGCAGCCGTGAGTACTCATCCAAAGTACTCGAAAGACATACATCAGATCTAAACTAAGTATGCATATGTATCAAAGGAAAAATAGGCTGTATCTATGGACTAAACTGCAGAATGCCAGAAGGGAAGGGGAAAGCCTAGCCTACCGAAGACTAGCATCTTCTGGAAACCACCATCTTGCAGCAACAGGAGGTAGTAGAGTAACATAAGGTAAAGTAGCAGTAGAGTTATCAACCTCGGCCAGAGATCCTTTCTCGACTCCCTGCGAGAAAGCAATCCCAGAGCCATACTATCCATTTCTCATCACCATCCATTTCTCATCACAATCCATTTCTCATCACAAGTATCCAGTTCTAGTTGTATCGATCGGGATACAACTCCAAGTGTCTGTTACCGTAGGACAGGCTACCGATAGATGTTTTCTTCCCTGCAGGGGTGCACCAACTTACCCACCACGCTCGATTAACTCTGGCTGGACACACTTTCCTGGGTCATGCCCGGCCTCGGCCAAACAATACGCCACAACCCGACCTAGGTTTAATAGAGAGGCCAGCACGCCGGACTAAACCTATGCCCCCAGGGGTCATGGGCCATCTCCCCGGGAACTCCTGCACGTTGCGTACGCGGCCGGTGAGCGGACCTAGCTACCTCCTTCAACAAGGCAGGTGCTTACGGAGTCCAACCCGGCGCGCGCCGCTTAGTCGCTAATGTCTATTAAGCTTCGGCCGATGCATACGATGCAGAACGCCCATAGTATGCCCACGTGATGGTTAGTGCTATCAGGCCAGAGGCCCCTCGGATCAAATATCCAAATCATAGTGGATTAGGAACGCGCGGTAACGAGCAGAGACTCACGATCGATGTGACCCCATCGCCCCATCTCGAGTACTTGCGGCAAGGGCTAATAATGCCCGACCACGCCTCGTAATTATCTCGCGAGCACCCTCCAGGTCAACCCGTCTCCACATCACTCGCAATTAAGCTCGCGCGGGTACCCCTCAGGGTCGACCTGTCTTTCTAAGTAACAAGGGTAAAGTCCAAGTATCCGGGTGTCCAAACATCAAGGGGAAAACCCGAGGAATCACCCCCGATGAATTCCACTCAATGTAATCATCAAGGTGAACATAAGAGTATCCACCCTCGAGGTTCACACTTGAGGGGTTGCACGACAGAGCCGTATCGGAAGTGGTTAAGGAGGAAATCACCCTCGATGACCATGACCGAATAGCTACACTACAGGTTAACAACAGAAGTGTGGAAGAGGTCTTACCCTCGGCACTCGATAGTAACCCAGTAGTGTCGAGCAACTAAGGGGAAAGTGATGTGCGGTGTCGGGGCCTGGTCTTCGATCCCGTTGATCGGGTCTTTGATGATGAAGCAAGGGCAACATGGACAAGGTGGGGTCACTGATGTATCACTAATCAACCTATACTAAGCAGTTTAGAATAACCAGGTAAGGTATGAAAGCAGGTAACAAAAACAGGTTATGCATCAGAGTAGGATCATATAGAAAGCAGTAGCAGTTCTAATGCAAGCATGAGAAGGAAAGAAATGGGCGATATCGGAATGCTCAAGGGGGGTTTGCATGCCTGGTTGCTCTGGCAAGGAGGGGTCGTCATCGACGTAGTCGATCACAGGGGCATCAGCAGCGGTCTCGAGGTCTAGCGGAGAAGAAGAGGGGGAAGAAACAGTAAATGTAAAGCAAACATAGCATCACAAAGCATAACGTGGCAATATGCTGTGCCGGGAGTGACCTAACGTATGGCTACACAATGTAGGTGAAGGGGGGATTCAACCAGAAATGTATTCCCAGTTCTGGACCTGTGTCAAACAGATGACCGGAGGGGGAATGTCCCATGTTCAGCATGCTAGGGGCATGTGACAGATGAACGGACCACATATTCGGATTCGTTGGATTTTTCTGAGCAACTTCCATATAGAAAAATATTTCATCCGAGCTACGGTTTAATTGCTATGATTTTTCAAAGATTAAAGCATTTCCAGAAATTATTTAAATTAACAGAATTAAAAAAAAAAAAGGAAAATGACGTCAGCATTGCGTGGGGATGATGTCAGCGGTCAACAGACACGCTGACCAGGTCAAAACTGACCTGTGGGTCCAGTGGGACCCACATGTCATAGACAGAGAGCTAATTGAGTTCATTTTAATTAAACAGAGCTAATTAAGGGGGATGGGCCCCGGGTGTTAGTGGCTTCTTATGTTAATTAACCATTTTAAATTACACTAAAATTAATTAGCGAGTGGGGCCCGCCTGTCATCGACAAGGGATGCCCAATCAGCATAGTTGACTGAGTCAACTTAGCCAAGAGGGGCCCGCGGGGCCCGCTGACAGTGACCCAGGGGGTGGCCCTGACCGGCCACGTCGGCAGGGCGCCGGAGAAGGCTCCGGCGACCTCTCCCACAGCAGCACGACGCTGGAGACGGCCGGGATTCGCCTATAGGGGGCCAACACGGGCGCGGGCGGGCGCGTTCGAACGGGGAGAGCCCGCCGCGTCGCGTCGTGAGGCCGGCCGGAGCTGGAGCTACCGGAAACGGCGCCAGCGACGAGTGGTGGCGGTGGTGGCGTTCGGGACCTCGTCGGGATCGCACTACGGGGCACGGGGAGGGGGCGCGGCCAGGTCCGTCTGAACGGTCGTTCGATGCCGCGTCATTTGGTGGCGGTGGGAGCGACTGAGGTGGCCGGAGACGGCCATTGCAGCAACGGTAGGCGGCGGCGGCGATCGGGCTTCGACGGGGACGGCTTTGCGGGGTGTGGAAAGACAAGCTAAGGGCACGGGCGGCTCCGCCGCGAGGCCCTGAGCGTGATGCGGGACTCGGTCGAGCTCGACGGTGTCAGTAGCGACGGTGGGGAGCTCAGTGGCGGGGGTCGAGCTTCGGCAGCTGCGGTGAGCGAGCTACAGAGGGAGGCGGCCTACGTGAAAGAGGGAAGAGGAGGGAGAGCTCACCGAGAGGGCGCACGAGGGCCCGACGGTGGGTTTAGGAGCTGCAGCGGGCACCCTCATTGAAGAAGACGACGGTGAGCCGAGGAAGAAGACGACGACGGGGTGGGCGCTGTAGGGGCGACGAGCTTGAGTCCGTGGTTGGAGAAGATGTAGCTGGGCACGGCAGCACTCGGGGACTCATCGGAGAGGGGCGGGGACAGCGGTGGCCGCGGTCAGCACGGCGTCGCGGCCATGGACGCGCTCGGAAGCGGTGGATCTGAAGGGGGAGAGGAGAGGAGGAGCAGGAGGAGTGGGCGAGGGGAAGTTGGAGTGCCGGTAGGTGAGGGGGAGGACTCGAGGCGTCGAGGGGGTGCTCTTATCCCCTCCCTCGTTGTCGACGGCGAGGCGGTCCAGTGAGGCTCGCCCCTGTTGCGACCCCGGTCGGGGGAACAGGGGGAGAAGGCGACCCGAGGAGGGGCTGGGCCGAACTAGCTGGAGTGGGCCGAGGCTCGGGCCAGGCACTGTGCACTTTGCCCAGTGCACAGTGGCCTATGCTCTTTCTCTTTTTATTTACTTTTGCTTTTTTTAAGCTTTTCTGTTTTAGCTATTATAGGCCATTTAGACATTTTACAAAAATGTTGGTTCACCACCAAAATTGTCAAAAGAAAAATTGCCACATGATGAACATTTTAGTTTTCATGTTTGAGCAATTTTGAAATTAACTTAGAATTTGAATTTGAATTCAACTAGAATAATGAAAGAGATAGACGACAAGGATGACCAAACACTTGTTTAGAAAAATGATTAGCTTAACCCCAAGTGTTACTGTAGCATGACACTGGGGGTGTTACAGCGCGCCAGTCGTCCGGGTGGCTTCGGAAATCCGTAGTTTTGGCTCGGGTGTGGGTGTGTCGGACGTCCGGTCTGGGTCGGACGTCCGGAGCCTGGAGATCCTCGGACGTCCGGCCCTAGTCGGTCGTACGGAGCCTGTAGCTTCTTCCGCATCTCTTCTTCTTCATGTCCATCTTCCTCTTTGATTCTCCTTGCTCCTTAGCTTCTTCATGGCTAACTCCTTGAGACCTGAGTTTGCACAATGTGTCCGTATGAGGTAGTAGCCATGTCTCATGTGCATCGAAGTGAACTTGTAAGAGGAGAGATGTCACCTCGGTTTCGAGAGCTCTTGCACGTGCTCGTGTCATGGGTCCGCTAGGCACTTGGTGAGACGATGGTAGGTCCATGGGGATGACCTTGGGATGCTCCGCATCACCAAACAACGATGCCTGATGTTGGGTACTTGTATAACTATTACTTGACATAATTAAAGCCCTTACCATTTAATTACTCTGGCGATATGTGCCTGAAGCTTCAAAGTCTATTAACCAACTATTACTTGATGTAGGGTGGAGCCCTATACGGCCGATCTTTCACGAAAGGAGCGGATCCCGCGAAGAACATGAGGGGAAAACGAGGGAAATCACTAGGGGAAACACGAGAGAAACACTAAAACAAACAAGAATGATCACACATGTGCTAGATCCTCGAAACACAAAGGGATACAAGATCCAAAGTGAACAACGGACGATACAAGAGGTAACCGGTTCTTCTCCGTAGAGGAGGTCTTGAATCCACAAGGGGATCTTCCCATGAGGGGTCTTGAATCCAAGGTGGATCTTCTCCGTAGAGGGTCGCAATCTCTCTCGTGGAGTAGATCCAATATGGAGGTTACCGTCCATGTCGATGATGAGTGGCGGTGATCTTGATGGAGTTACCAAGATGATGGAGACTCGTGCCTAAGTAGCCGAAACACCTTAGGAAACGGAAAAACTGCAAACTGCAAACTCAAAATCTCAAATGTCAAATGGTGATAGCGGGAATGCGGTGGTGGAAGCTCAAAGAGATTGCAGAAATGGAGGGTAAGGTGGTGGAATATACACGGTGTCGGAGTTGGAAGCACGGTCCCTAAGTACCGAAACACCTTAGGAGACACAACTCACAACACAAACAAAATTAGGTTAAATTGGTGTGGCGGAAGTGTATGGTTAGTAAGCCTATGCGGAAGTGGTGGTGGTGGTTGATGAAGAAGCAACCATCCCTAAGTAGCCCGTACACCTTAGGAGACTCAAATCACTCCTCAAGCAACTACTAATATGACGGGGATCAATATTGGTTAGGTTGCGGAAGTTGGTGGTGGTGTAGCGGATGATGTGGTGGAAGACCAAGGCAAGGATGCCAAAGTTTCCAAAATTTGATGGAGTCAAATGATGTTGGTGGTATCTTTTTGGGAAGGGGAATATTAAGAGCTTCAAAACGAGCTAATAAACGTCAAAATCGGAGTTCGGATGAATTAGTTATGGCCGAAACAAAATTTGAGCGAAATCAGTTTTTACAAGTTACGGATGTCCGGACAAGGTCAGATGTCCGGGGACCGGACGTCCGGGCGGGCTCGGAAATCCGTAAATTTGGCTCGGGTTAGGGGTTCCTGTCATCCGGAAAAGGTCGGATGTCCCGTCGTTCCAGGGGCTTCGGACGTCCGTAAAGTGTCGGTCGTTCGGGGGGTCAGGGTCAACGCGAAATTTTAGATCCGGGGCGTGATTTTGGGCGGAAAATGGAAATTTTGGGGTCAAAATTGATGAGATTTCGTGGACGAAAGATGGGGAAACTTGGGGAGATGTTAGATCCACTTGAAACCAAGCAAATCCATGGATCAAATCCAACAAAACTTCATCAAACCAACAAATCACAAAAAAATTGGGGCTATTTTTGGTGGGGATTTTCGACTTTAGGGAAGAACACAACAAAATTATGCTAGAAAACAACGAGGGGAGGCTCCGAAATCATGATCAACGTGGCTCATGTTACCAAGATGATGTAGGGTGGAACCCTACATGGCCAATCTTTCACGAAAGGAGCGGATCCCGCGAAGAACACGAGGGGGAAACGAGGGAAATCACGAGGGGAAACACGAGAGAAACACTAAAACCAACAAGAATGATCACACATGTGCTAGATCCTCGAAACACAAAGGGATACGAGATCCAAAGTCAACAACGGGCGATACAAGAGGTAACCGGTTCTTCTCTGTGGAGGAGGTCTTGAATCCACAAGAGGATCTTCCCACGAGGGGCCTTGAATCCAAGGTGGATCTTCTCCGTAGAGGGGCCGCAGTCTCTCTCGTCGAGTAGATCCGATATGGATGAGTGTAGCTCTATCTCTAATATGAGCTATCACAACGCTAACCCTAGAAAGGATGAGGGGAAGGTCTATTTATAGTCTAAGCCACGAAGGGGTAAGTAGGAGAGAGATACAAGGCCAAAGGCCCGGCTGCGCACAGGCAGGGTCGGACGTCCGGTCGCTCGCGGGGGTCCGGTCGTCTGGAGGGCGTTGGACGTCCGTCATTTTGCTTGGATGGGTGGCACCGGATTTTCGGTGAGCGTCGGACATGCGGTGCCTGGGACTTGTCGGACGTCAGGTCTTCGTCGGTCGTCCGGCGGCTGTAGAGGGTCAGACATCCGGCGGCTTCCGATCGTCCGGTCGCTGTAGACTTTGTAGCTCCTTCTTCTTCCGTCTTCTCTTCCATGCTTCCCTCGCGGATGGTGTAGGTGTTCCTTGGCGCTTGCACTCCTCCTCGTCATCCATGAAGTTTCGACAATACCTATGCATGCACAAGAGAGGGGTGTCAAGTAGTATACCATCCTCGAAGGGGTCAAGTGAACACGTGTAAAGGAGAAGATTCGCCTTAGGTATGAGAAGTAGAGGTCGCACGTGTCACTTGCCAAATGGACTCTTGACATGGTGATGTCCGTAGGATGCTCCGCATCATTACTGCATGAGGCTCACAATCTAGTTTACACTAGGCTAATGATTGCATAGTTTTGCTTGTTGTAGTAGGTTTGTATGAATCCTTCCGCTATTCATTATGCTCCCTAAGACTTTAATTGAGCTACAGAATGGCGAACTGCTTGCTTACTTGTACGCAACATGTGGTCTAAATTTGTAAGCTAACTATGTTTTGGATTTGGCCCCAACTTCATGCTCCTCTGGTGAGCTAAGAGAGATTTCTGTATGCGGGCTGCACAAACTACCATTTTTATAATTTTTAAAATATCACCTCCTTATGCTTCATGACGTGTAACATTATTTTTAGTCATGTTTTGCCATGTACAAAATAGTCTGTCTTGCTTGCTTCACTGTTGTAACTATATTTTTGCCCTGGTCATGTATACTTATAGAAACATTTCAGGATGAAGTGACATCAACACAAAGATCTGCGAGCAGTGCTGCATGGACGTTACCAAATGATTATGGATTGGAATTGGAATGAGCTGATGTTCTCGAGCATCAACTAGAGTGGCAAGACAACGTGTACATGATTCTCAACGTGCAATCAATAAGTTGAGACTGGACTTGCAGGTATTAGATCCAGGAGTCAAAAATGAAACAAGACACTGAGGTAACCACGAAGGAATTGGAGATTTTGTAGACTAAAATTTCTGCTATCTGAATCTGGCCAATCCTATTTCCTGAAGAGATTATAGTTCAAATGGTAAGTTCTGTTGATGCGTGTCCATGATGTATGAGCTTTATTTGCCTAGTGTATGTAATTTGTTGTTTCTGTAGGCTTTATTATCACTGGTGCCGAACTATAATGCCCAGTGGGTATAATCGTTTGTAATTCCTTTGTTGTATAGTGTAGGATTATTCTATGTTTCTATGCCTTAGTATCTTTATTGTAAAGTGTATGTTTTTTAGAGGCGATCATATAGAGTAGGATAATTCTTTGAATATGCTATATTGTTGAAACGGGGGCCAACTCGCCCAAACATTACCTGGACGCCATCCGAATGAACAAACATGTGTAGTCAAAGCGGTCCTTAATTGGGCTGGTCAAATTAATATTTAGTGGATCCCAAATGATGTGGCCCCCCGTAACAACGACTCTTAGCAGGTCGTTAATAGGCTGAAAGCTCGATAGGGTCGTATAAATGGAAATGGCCCGCGGGCCTCTAGCAGGCCGAAATAAATGTCAATTTTGTCTGCCTCTTTTACTGTATGGGCCAGTACCAGGCCAACAGTGTTTTGGGCCAGAGGAGGCCCAATTTGAAAACTAGGCTTTTAACAAACCAAAAGTCGCGTCGGGCTGAAATTGTGCCCTGCGGAACGTGGGCCGCTAATGGACCCAAAATTAGGTTGCACAGTCAAAGGCCCAACTATTGCGCGGGCTATTAACAGGCCGAAAGACAAAGTGGGCTAGGAATTGGACCATTTACCGAATGGGCCGAGGAAAGGCCTAAAGTCACAACGAGCTAGAAGTTGGCCCAAATGCAGAAAGGGCAGAGAGAAGGCCGAAAGAAGTTCCAGGCCGTTAATGGGCTGGAACTGACGATGGGCTACTAACAGGCAGAAAGAAGCTTGGGCCATAATTGGGCCCAAAGACGTAGCGGTCCATTAACGGGCTGGAACTGACGATGGGCTGGAAATTGTCAAATCTATAATGGGCCTTTGATGGGCCCATTCTCAGTAACTTGTATGGGCCATGCTTGTGAATGGGCCTGACTCAAGTAGGCCGCTAATGGGCCAGCCCGCTTATTTTGATAGGCTCGGCCTTTTAACCTAAACGGGCCACTGTTGGGATGAGCCATGTGTAGATGTACCATAGGCTCGTACTGTCCACTCGCTTGATGACACCTGTCCCAACGCGGAGCTGACACGTGGATACTAAGGCGAATGAAAATTTTACACGTGGAAATCCTCATTGGTTCGGGCGGTTAACGGGTTATTGGATCGAAACCCGAACACGATAGCTTAACGGCGACCTGTTATGGTGGATGCCATGTGCCGGTCAATCTTGACGAAAGCATTTCTATGGCGCGCGATTTATCATCATAGAAGTGGACACTTCCATGATGATAATTTTGGTAATGTCATGGAACACTTCTACGACACCACAGATATGACTGGTAGAGGAAACAGTGTCCTTTCTTTCGATGAGATGGTGATTATCGTTTCAGAGGAGTAGACTTTCACGATCCGACTACGAACATGTGAGGATGTCGCGCCTTAGCAATCGCTAAACCAACTCCGAGAAGTTATTGACCACGTGGGAGCACGATCAACCTGACCACGAAGGTATATTTCCGCAAGCAAACGAAGAACAAGCAAGAAACTAAGATTGCAATCTGGATATTGTGAATATAAGATGAAAGCTTTATTGATCAAGGTGGGGTTCTGTGACGCCTTTGTCTGGTCGTTGAACACAAACGAAGTACATGAAGTTGAAGCTATGGCGAACTTTCAATCTAAACAAAACCCAAAGTCTAAATGATGCCCTAAGGGTATTATATATGGAGGAAAGAGGGAGGAATTTCGTGGCCCTTGGAGTAGGGGTCCGAAACCAACCCTAACTCTTGTTTCCCCACACATACAGACTCTAAAAATAGCCTATAATCAAGTATTTCAAAATTACATGGGCCTGGCCCAAAAATAAGGTGACGCAGCACCTAGAATAGCCTCTGGACGAAATTTATGAAGTGGCATTTGTATATTTCGTACAAGGCTTCATGCACTCGTTATGGTGGCTTCAAAGTCCTGGAATCATCACTTGTAACTCCGTTCTTGTTCCCCTTGTGCATGCCATCATCTCCATGCTTGAACTTTCTCCAAGGTTCATCTTTCTTGTCCAAGCTAGGCCCTTCATTCGTAAGCAAAACAAATGTATCCAATTTAGGCAGCATCATATTCTCATGAACATTAGAATCATTACCAAGAAACGAAAGTACCTGGTAATTCAATTGGTGTGCGCGAGCTCTAGTAATTGGTCCAGTAAGTATAACAGCATGGGCTGTGGGTGTAACAATGGTATTGATGTCCTCATCATCCTCCCCTTCTTGAAATGAAGTCGTCCTCGACGGAAGCTCATCTTCCTCACCCAAATAAGGCTTCAAATCTGCAATGCTAAAAGTGGGACTAACCCCAAAAACTGCAGGCAGCTCAAGTTTATATGCATTATCATTTATTTTCTCTAACACATTAAAAGGACCATCAGCACGTGGCATTAGCTTTGATTTATGCAAATTAGGAAATCTATCCTTACACAAATGTAACCAAACAAGATCTCCAAGTGCATACACAACATGTTTTCTACCCTTATCTCCAGCAAGTTTATATTTAGCATTCATACGATCAATGTTTTCCCTAGTTAACTCATGCATTTTTAAAATCAACTCAGCACGTTCTTTAGCATCAAAATTAATCTTCTCCGAAGATGGAAGAGGCAACAAATCAATAGGTGCACAAGGTAGGAAACCATACACAATTTCAAAAGAGCACATCTTAAGAAAATTCAATATGAGGCAAGCATTCTTCCCACATTTTCTTATTCTTCAAAACAGCCCTAAGTATAGTAGACAATGTTCTATTGACTACTTCAGTTTGTCCATCAGTTTGCGGGCGACAAGTAGTACTAAAAAGCAGTTTAGTCCCCAACTTAGCCCATAAACATCTCCAAAAGTGGCTATGAAATTTAATATCACGATCTGAAACAATAGTATTTGGCACACCATGCAAGTAAATAATTTCACGCAAGAACAAATCAGCAACATTGACAACATCATCGCTTTTATGACATGGTATAAAGTGTGCCATTTTTGAGAATCTATCCACGACAACAAAATATGCTATCCCTCCCCTTCTTTGTTCGAGGTAAACCTAAAACAAAGTCCATAGATATATCCTCCCAAGGAACACTAGGTACAGGCAAAGGCATATATAAGCCATGAGGATTGAGTCGTGACTTAGCTTTTTGACATGTAGTCCAGTGAGCAACAAAACGCTTAACATCCCGTCTCATCTTTGGCCAAAATAAATATGTAGCAAGTACGTCCTCCGTCTTCTTCACGCCTCCATGCGCCTCCTGGAGCAACAAAAGAGGAATGGAGCTAGCTGGCATGCATAGCTTGTTAGCACGGAACACAAATCCATCATTAACAACGAACTTGTTCCACATTCTTCCTTCTTTACAATTCTGCATTACATCTTTAAAATCAGCATCATGCACATATTGATCTTTGATGGTCTCCAAACCAAATATTTTGAAGTCAAGTTGTGAAAGCATAGTATATCGACGAGACAATGCATCAGCAATAACATTTTATTTACCCTTCTTGTGTTTAATGACATAAGGGAAAGTCTCAATGAATTCAACCCATTTAGCATGTCTATGATTCAGTATAGCTTGACTTTTAATATGTTTCAAAGATTCATGATAAGAATGTATAACAAATTCTTTAGGCCATAAATAATGTTGCCATGTTTCTAAAGTCCTAACAAGAGCATATAATTCTTTATCGTAAGTAGAATAGTTCAGACTAGGCCCACTCAATTTTTCAAAAAATTATGCAATAGGTTTGCCATCTTATAATAATACACCTCCTAATCCAATTCCACTAGCATCACATTCAAGCTCAAAAGTCTTATTAAAATCAGGAAGTTGGAGTAAAGGAGCATGTGTCAACTTATCTTTTAATACCGTGAAGGCTTCTTCCTGTGCGGTACCACAAAAAGAAAGGCACATCCTTCTTTGTAAGCTCATTAAGAGGTGCAGCAATGGTGCTGAAATCTCTCACAAAACGCCTATAGAATCCGGCGAGGCCAAGAAAACTCCTGACTTATGTGACCGTTTTGGGCTGCGGCTAACTCTCAATAGCTTCAATCTTGCCTTTATCAACTTCAATTCCTTGTGGAGTAACAACATATCCAAGAAAAGAAACTCGGTCGGTGCAAAAGTTGCACTTCCCAAGGTTACCAAACAAACGTGCATCACATAGAGCAATAAAAACAACACGTAGATGTTCCAAATGTTCTTCCAAAGATTTTCTATAAATTAGTATATCATCAAAATAGACTACCACAAATCATCCAATGAAAGCACGTAAAACTTCGTTCATTAATCTAATGAAAGTATTAGGTGCATTAGTTAACCCAATAGGCATGACTAACCACTCATATAAACCAAACTTATTTTTAAATGTTGTTTTCCATTCATCTCCCAATTTCATACGATTTTGATGGTATCCACTACGCAAATCAACTCTGGAGAATATTGTAGAGCCACTCAATTCATCAAGCATATCATCTAGCCTAGGAATAGGATGACGATAACGAATAGTAATATTATTAATGCCTCTACAATCAGCACACATACGTGATGTACCATCCTTCTTCGACACTAGAATAATTGGAAAAGCACAAGGAATAAGGGATTCACGTTTGTAACCTTTATCGAGATGCTCCAGGACTTGACGCATAATCTCCTTTGTCTCCTATGGATTGGTACGGTATGGTGCACGATTGGGTAGCGATGCACCGGGAATTAAATCAATCTGATGCTCAATCCCTCGAATAGGTGGTAATCCGGGTGGCACGTCTTCTGGAAAGATGTTAGTGAACTCCTGCAAAATGTTAGTAATAGCAGGAGGCAAAGAGGAAGGCACGTCCTCGAATGAAAATAATGCCTCTTTTCACACAAAAGCATAGCAAACAGATTTGCTAAAATGTAGCTCATCAATATCTGATTTGGTGGCAAGCAAACATGCACTTTTCAATTTAATTTCAGAAGCAACACTAGATGGTTTATTATTAGGTTTCACTTGTTGCTCAAATTCTTTTGCCACAATCTGTTTTTCACTCTTAATTTCTCCTGTTTTGCTTTATTAGCTCTATTAATATCATCTTCCAAAATGGAATCAGGAGACATAGGTAGCAAAGTAATATGTTTATCCTTATGAACAAGAGTGTACTGATTGTTTCTACCATGGTGTACAGAATTTTTATCAAATTGTCATGGTCTACCAAGTAATAAGGAACATGCTTGCATGCGTACCTGATGTAGGGTAGGAACCCTAATCGGTCGATCTTTCACGAAAGGAGCAGATCCCACGAAGAATACGAAGAACACGAGGAGGGAAATGAGGGAAAACACGAGGGGACACAAGAGAAACACTAAACCGACAAGAAATAGTCACACATGTGCTAGAGCCTCGAGTACATAAGAGTTCACACGGTACACGATCAACTAGGGACGATACAAAGGTAGCCGGTCTTCTCCGAGAGGAGGTCTTGAGGTTCTTCCCGTAAAGGAGTCTTCAATCCGCTTGGGGGATCTTCTCTGAGGAGGCGCTATCTTCAGAGAGAAGGTAACCAAGTGGATGAGCAAAGCTCTCACATGAAATATGAGCTAATCCTTTGCTAACCCTAACTAGGAGGAGGTGGAGGAGCATATATAGTCTAGGGACACGAAGGGGTAAGTGGGGGATACATGGGCCTCGGGCCCGATCTCTGTGCACAGACAGGCGCCGGTCGTCCGACAGGTACCGGACGTCCGGTGGCTCACAAGGGTCCGGTCGTCCGGTACTTCTCGGACGTCCGGTCGCTGGAGTGTGCCGGACGTCCGGTACTTTTCGGACATCTAGCCACTGTAGCTTCCATTGGCTGGCCCTGCTTGCTGGATGAGTGCCCAGGCTTCGAACGTCCAGCGTCGTCCGATCGTCCGGTGGCTGAAGCTTCCGAGCAGCTCCTTCTCTTGCTCCTCGCGCTTGGTGTCCTCGCCATCTTGTTCATGGGCTTCCTCTTGGTTCTTGGTCATGCATAGCACACATGTTTGAGGTAGTAGCCATGTCTCACATGTGGCAAGTGATGATTTGGAGAGGAGCGAGTTCACCTTGTGTCCAATGGTGTATACTTGAGGTCTTGTCTTATGTTCTCTTGGGGCTTGGAGAACGTGGGATGCTCCGCATCATCCCCCCCTTGGGAAAGATCCGACCTCGGATCGTGATCCTCATCACTATGGAAATGGTTGTCGTGGACGAACTTGTAGTTGGACGGAGTTAAAGGCATTGCGCAATCCAATTACTCCAAGGTGTCTCCGTTATGTGGTACATGCAAAATGAGCAAACACGAAGTACACTTGGAAATACAATGTTTAGCACACACAAAGTGTCCATCAAGTAAGAATGAGTCCGTGAGGCAAGATTGTTCGTGACAAAGCACATGAAGCTTAGCAAGATGATATGGAATGAGATGTAAAGCATTCATTGTGCACACAAATGTGTCATGAATATGATCAATGCAGCCTCGTGCAAAATGATGTCATAGGGAGACGGTTTATTAATAGCATGAATATGGCAATGGATGCTCAATATGATTATGCTATCACACAATTGATGGTGGGCAATTTGATGATGATGTATAAATATGCTATCAAGGAAGATCACAACAAATTTGCTAACAAAATGCACAAGCTCATATATCATGGATGACATGGGAATACAAGATGCAACAATGCAATCATAATGTGTGTCAATCTATTCATAGGGTGCAAATTTGTCATGTGTATGATATGTCCATCGAGCATGACATGTGTGAGCACAATCAACAAATATGGAGGTTGATAGAGGCGAGGGTATCCCTATCTTTCGATGAGATGATAACTATCGATTTGGTGGAGTCGACTTTGACGATTCGACAAAAAACATGCACGACGTTGCGCCTTAGCAATTGCTAAACCAATCTCTCGAGGTTACTGACGATGCTGGAAGCACGATCAGCCTGACCACGAAGGTCTATTCCTGCAAGCAATTGAAGAACAAGAAAGAATATGATAAAGCAATCTGAATATTGCGAATATAGATGAAGTGTTGATAATGGTGGGGATCCGGAAGAGGTCTTGGTCTGGTCGTTGGACACAAACGAAGTACACAAAGTTGCAATGGCTAACTTTTAACTAAACAAATCCCCAGGAAAAAGTTACTGGATGGATCTACTTATATAGGAGAAAGGGGTGGCGGCCAAGGAGGTGGAAGGACGTCCCAAGGAAGCCTAAAACTAACCCTAGGTCGTACAAGGCTCATGGGCCCAACTGGAGGTGATGCAACACCTTTGGACTTGTTGTTTGACTCGGATTCTACTGCAGCATCAAATTTTTTCATCGATATCTCAATGCTCCGGACGAATTTGAAGGTGACTCCAATTGGGTTCGAAAGAGCACGAAATCTACTTTTCAACAAAAAAGGAATCACCCAATTCGGAGTCCGTATGAAAAATTTGTTGGCGTTTTGATTCAGGTATGTCTATGCAGTCCGAATCTGAATCCAAAACGTGAGAGACTTGGACTCTATCTTCTCTTGGCCCAAAAGTGACGGGAGAGGACTTTTTGAACAGAATCTAAACTTTTCGTTTTCCCAATATTTTTGGTCGTGTCCAAGGTAGTCATGTCCTCATCATCCTCCCTTCTTGAATACAAAGACGTCATCGGCGTTGCTTAATCTGAAATGTGGCTAACAAAAAAGACAAGGTGTACATGTTGTATATGTATATGTCATCCAATTTTTACTTCCCTTGGTTTTTGCACAAATGACACATGTATACATGAGTAATTTTCATAGTTCACAAAATCTGAAGCCGAAATATTATCACAAGAAGTAGAAGGCATGAAAATATTGCAACTCAGTTTGCACATATAAGTGAAGCTTTTATTCATATCAAATGATTGATAATGTTCATCATTAAACCATCCCAACATTGGTGAATAAACCTTACTTGCATCAAATTTACATGCTACAACATGCTTAAATAAGCAAACATGCAATAAGTCATTTGACACAGAATCATCACCAAGATTAGAGGTCATATCAAAATGATTAAACATTGGTTCTATTGCATCAACATTTAATTCAATGGTACTCAAAATTGTTGGTATTTTAGTTGTTTGATCACACGACGCATTCATGACAGTAACAAGATTCTCTAAAATAGGTGGTGTTCTCAAATCAAGAGGTAACTCAACACATGATGCATTCAAGTTAACTAGGCATTCATCATTCTCATGTGAAGTTATATCATCAATACCTTTACTATTACCTTGTCGCAAAGACGTAGCTGATGTAGGTACGGACGTTGACAATGTACCATGCTCTTGAGATGATGTCGCGCTCACAATCCGAGGTGGGGCTGCTCTAGTAGGTGCAAAGATAGAGGAACCAACCGGTGGTGGTGAGCATGAACTGGAATAGTAGTTGTTGTAGTCTCCCAATGCATCCTCCTATATCTTTCTCTCAAAGGTACAAGCACAAACATACATACCAGTAATGCAATGAGGAATATACTGAAATCTTGCCTGAATATCATGGTTCAAACCATCAAAAAATCTATTCATTGTATCATCCTCAGATTCTTCTATGTCACAATGATGCATATAAGATTTGAACTCTTGGTAGTAAGCATGAACAGTGTTGTTGCCTTGTTTAAACTGTTCAAATTTGCGAAGCAATTCACGACGATAGTAAGGAGGGAAAAATTGTTGTCTCATTACATATTTCAAATCTTTCCATGTTGTGGGTTGGTTATCAATGTTTTTCTTACAATGCACACTCCACCAAACAGAAGCAAAACCAGTAAATGCTCTAGTGGCAGCTCGTACTCGCTCAAGTTCAGAAAAGTCATGGTGACTAAAAACTTGTTCTACTTCAAGCTCCCAAGCTAGATAAATAGCAGGATTAAATCTACCCTCAAATGACGGTAAAAAGTTAACCTGACCATGTGCTTGTGTGTGTTGTCCCAACTCTCGTGATGGTGAAGATGTGTCCGTCGTCCAAGAACTTCTATCTCCGGAACCTGTCATGATTAGTAGAAACAAGAAACAAAAATTCAAGAATAATGTTCCTATGAGCTACTAGGCTGTGGTTGTAAAGTGCTCACAGTAAAGCAAATATCAATATCTTACAAGTTCTTACCATGCGGCAGGTGGTGACAGGCAACCAGCGGTGTCAAATAACTCCGAAGATTGTGTAAAGCGATTGCCAGGGGAATGTACGTATACACGGTGTAGAAATACGTGGAGCTGGGTTGGCTATATATGGTAGCAAAAGATTAGCAATAATCAATTCAGAGATGCAATGTTGAATAAACGCTCAACGACGGCACTGTGCTGGTCCTAGGCTAGACCGGACTAGAGACGCGAGCCTAGAACACTAATGAGGTTACACCATAGCAAAAGTAGCATCAATAAAGGTTATGAAGTAGCTCTGGACAGCAAAATATAAGTGAAGATCACAATAGCCATAAAGATAATGATGTGAAACAAAAGCCAAGCAGGATATATCAACAACTTTCTCTCCAACTTTCCTTTAGAGAAGTTTGTGCCAACTTTTTGATAATTTTTTCAAGAATAATATTGACTCAAGCTTTCAAACGCAAAAGGAATCACTCAATTCCGAGTTGATATGAGGAGTCAAAAAAATTCTAAAACTTGTCTGAAAAACTGGAATAAGCTGTGTTCGTGAACTTCAGAGAGCAAAAAGACCTATTCAGAAGCCGATTTTGAGGTGCCAAATATTGAACAAGCTTCTGCAACTATTTAGATGCGGCTCGTCGCTAGCTTTCATTTGAGTACTCGCGGAGCCAAAACAGACTTCGTATGAGGAAGTTATGCCTGTTTTACTGAACAGTGCAGAAAACACATTCCAATCCAAATTCAAGTACGAGATTGAGTCTAGATAGATCCGAATTTTGTTTTTTTTCTCCTCCATTTTTTTCCTCACACTTTTTTTATTTTTCTTTCTTTTTTTCTCTAACTTTTTTTTACTTTTTTTCTCTTGTTTTTTTTCTCTCTTTTTTTTCTTCCCCTCTTTCCAAAACAAACTAGATAAGATGCAGATTTGATCAAGCGAAGATGTGAATGATCTCAACTATGATTATGACAATGAATGGTGGGTAGCACATGGTGGAAATTGATGGATGGGTGGTGGACAGCGGAAGGGATAACGATGCAGCGGCGGCATGACTAATGTGAACAGAACTCGAAACTCTAAACGAACTAGACACTAAGACCAGCAACTCGACACGACGATGCAACCGATAATTCAAATATGCAACCAATGAAAATTAAAATTGCAAAGTCTCAGGCTGGCTTGGACAAAGGATGAATAGATCTAACTTTTTTTGTGGCTTTTTCTTGGACAATAGGTATGAAAATAAATCTAATCTAGGGAAAACTAGAAATTCTCACCGAGCAACCTGAAAACTAATACCACTTGATAGAGCCGAGGGTGTCCCGATCTTTCGATGAGATGATAACTATCGATTTGGTGGAGTCGACTTTGACGATCTGACTACAAACATGCACGATGTTGCGGCTTACCAATCGCTAAACCAATCTCCTGAGGTTACTGACGATGCTGGAAGCATGATCAGCCTGACCACGAAGGTCTATTCCTGCAAGCAATCAAAGAAAAATCAAGAATATGATAAATTAATCTGAATATTGCGAATATAGATGAAGTATTAATAATGGTGGGGATCCGGAAGCGGTCTTGGTCTGGTCGTTGGACACAAACGAAGTACACGAAGTTGCAATGACTAACTTTTAACTAAACAAACCCTAGGAAAAAGCTACTGGATGGATCTACTTATATCGGAGCAAGGGGTGGCGGCCAAGGAGGTGGAAGGACGTCCTAAGGAAGCCTAAAACTAACCCTAGGTCGTACAAGGCTCATGGGCCCAAGTGGAGATGATGCAACACCTTTGGACTTGTTGTTTGACTCGGATTTTGCTGCAGCATCAGATTGTTTCGTCTATATCTCAATGCTTCGGACGAATTGGAAGGTGAATCCAATTGGGTTGGAAAGAGCACGAAATCTACTTTCCAACAAAAAAAGAATCACCCAATTCGGAGTCCGTATGAAAAAGTTATAGGCGTTTTGAGTCAGGTATGTCTGTGCAGTCCGAATCTGAATCCAAAGCATGAGACACTTGGACTCTATCTTCTCTTGGCCCAAAAGTGACGTGAGAGGACATTTGAACAGAACCTAAACTTCTCCTTTTCCCTTATCTTCATATGTGGATTGTACAAATGTCCCATACACCTGCAATTAAACAAAACACAAAAGTGTGTGAAGTCTTTTTGTTCTGGATAACATAAATAGATTATTGAATAGTTTACACTAGAAATCACCTGACAAATATGCATGTATGCAATATTTTTGGTCGTATCCAAGGTAGTCATGTCCTCATCAGTGGTGTTGGTGTACCAATGCTCGATGTCGTGGCATGAGTGGAGGTTCGAAGGTGCATCCAATAAGTCCGAACGCTCCTCAAAATGAAGGTCCATAGAACCAATCTTCAATGTCGCTGTGATGGCCTGACTTATTAGGGATGATAGACTACTCATATCAATAAGGAATTCCTTCTTTTTCGGGAGCCCATTTGGATAGAACTCCAAAGTTAAGCGTGCTCAGCTTGGAGTAGTGTTAGGATGGGTGACCGACCGGGAAGTTGCTCCCGGGTGCGCATGAGTGAGGACAAAGTGCGCAGAAAAGACTAGTATTGATCTGTGGGGCTAGTCTAGATCCCGCCAGGAGTAACGACCACCGGCAGGTGTGTCCGGGGCGTTACAAGTTGGTATCAAAGCCGACCCTCGCGGTTACACGGATGGTTGCGGACAGGTGCGTGGTCATGTTGTTCATGACGTTTGTGACCCATCGTGGCACACAACATGGCACATGTACTAGACTGGAAGCACAGACATATGTGCCAAGAGGGAACGTTCCTGTGGCCCGACGAGGACGTCGATTCCTCTGAGTGGGGGTGTATGTGATGGCCTGCCTTATTAGGGATGATAGACTACTCATATCAATAAGGAATTCCTTCTTTTTCGGGAGCCCATTCGGATAGAACTCCAAAGTTAAGCGTGCTCAGCTTGGAGTAGTGTTAGGATGGGTGACCGACCGGGAAGTTGCTCCCGGGTGCGCATGAGTGAGGACAAAGTGCGCAGAAAAGACTAGTATTGATCTGTGGGGCTAGTCTAGATCCCGCCAGGAGTAACGACCACCGGCAGGTGTGTCCGGGGCGTTACAAGTTGGTATCAAAGCCGACCCTCGCGGTTACACGGATGGTTGCGGACAGGTGCGTGGTCATGTTGTTCATGACGTTTGTGACCCATCGTGGCACACAACATGGCACATGTACTAGACTGGAAGCACAGACATATGTGCCAAGAGGGAACGTTCCTGTGGCCCGACGAGGACGTCGATTCCTCTGAGTGGGGGTGTATGTGATGGCCTGCCTTATTAGGGATGATAGACTACTCATATCAATAAGGAATTCCTTCTTTTTCGGGAGCCCATTCGGATAGAACTCCAAAGTTAAGCGTGCTCAGCTTGGAGTAGTGTTAGGATGGGTGACCGACCGGGAAGTTGCTCCCGGGTGCGCATGAGTGAGGACAAAGTGCGCAGAAAAGACTAGTATTGATCTGTGGGGCCAGTCTAGATCCCACCAGGACCTTTCATCCTCAAACCAGTGGCCAAGTCGAGCGAGTAAATCAGATTCTTGAAGATATGCTCAGGGCTTGTGTCATCTCTTTTGGTATGAAGTGGGAAGATTGTCTTCCATATGCCGAGTTCTCCTACAACAACAGCTTCTAACCGAGTTCGGGCAAGGCCCCATTCAAGATTCTCTATGGCAGGAAGTGCCGTACTCCTCTTAACCGGTCAGAGACTGGTGAACGCCAACTTCTTGGCAATGACTTGATCACATAGGCTGAAGAAATGTGCAAAGTCATTCGTGAAAATCTCAAAGCCGCGCAATCGCACCAGAAGAGTTACTATGATAGCAAGCATCATGACTTGGCTTTCGAGATCGGTGACCATGTCTACCTCCGCGTCTCTCCAATGAAAGGTACTCGTCACTTCGGTATCAAAGGGAAGCCTGTCCCTAGATACGTGGGTCCTTTCAAGATCATTGGCAAAAGAGGCGATCTCGCCTATCAACTTGAGCTTCCATCCAACTTTGCAAACGTCCACGACGTGTTTCATGTGTCTCAACTCCGCATGTGTTTCAAGACCCCTGACCACGCCGTCAACTTTGATGAGATTGATCTCCAAGAAGACATGTCTTATCATGAGCACCCATTTGCTATTCTTGAAGAAACTGAGTGCAAGACTCGCAACAAATCTATCAAATTCCTGAAAGTCAAGTGGTCACATCATTCCGACCGTGAAGCCACCTGGGAACGCGAGGACCACCTCCGTTCTGAGTACCCGGAGTTTTTCCAATCCTAGATCTCGGGACGAGATCCTTTCGTAGTGGTGGAGTGTTGTAACACCCCGTATGTAACTTGCCATATTTGTATTCCAACTCTTGCCATTTCCGGCACTAAGTTATGTAATTTCCTCGTTGTCGGGTTTTTGTCTTCGTGTTTTTTTGTCTTTGTCATGCATCTCATATCATGTCATCATGTGCATCGCATTTCCATACGTGTACGTATCATGCATCCGAGCATTTTCCCCGTTGTCCGTTTTGCATTCCGGCGCTCCTATGTCCTCCGGTGTCCCTTTCTACCTCTTTTCGTGTGCGGGTGTTAAACGTTCTCGGATTGGACCGAGACTTGTCATGCGGCCTTGGTTTACTACCGGTAGACCGTATGTCAAGTTTCGTACCATTTGGACTTCGTTTGATACTCCAACGGTTAACCGAGGGACCGAAAAGGCCTCGTGTGTGTTGCAGCCCAACACCCCTCCAAAGTGGCCCAAAACCCACCTAAACCCCCTCCATCATCTAGATCGTTCGATCACGATCGCATGGCCGAAAACCGTGCTCAATTTGGAGCCTCCTAGCTCCCTCTACCTATAAATTTAGACCCCTCCGAAATTTTCGGGTCATTTCTACCCTAACCTAGCTCCTCTTCCTCTCGCCGTGCCGGACACGTCCGGTCCGGCTGGACGAAACCGCCGCCGCTGCCCGCACCCAACCAGGGCATGACATGTGTCCTCCCGGGCGCCCCACTTCGCCGCCTCGCCTACGGCGGCCCAGCGCCGGCCCCCGAGGGCGCGCCGCCCGCCTCCTTCACTCCCCGCCACCCGTGCCTCATTGCGCCGCCTCGCCGCCGCCATCGCCGGCCACCGCCTCGTTGCGCGCTGCCGTCGCCTCCGGTCGCCGTGCGCTGCCTCCATGCCGCCCCTCGTCACCCCTTGCCGCCCCCGACCAGATCCGGCCAAGGGAGGACCGGATCCGGCGATCCTCGACAACTCCGGCGACGCCCCGCACTGTTCCGACGAAATCTTCGGCTGACCTCGAAGTCCGTGTCCCGGATCCAGATCTGGATCGGTTGACTTTTTGCCCTAACCGTAGTTTTTTTGCATATTTCATCGCATCATAACTCTCCAACCGTGGCTCCGTTTCGGGCATGTAGCATATCAAATTGTTCGTCTCGACGAGTACTTCATTTCATCTCATTGCATCATGTTCATTTGAGCCCATGTTGATGCCCTAGATGCTGTTGGAAGAGTGCTAGTTTCTATTAGTTTCAGATTCATATCAGCAATTGGACATTTGTCATTTTTGCCATGATTGATGTGGCCTCCTATGAACTTGAGCCCTACATGAGTTTTGAAGTATGCCATGCCATCTTTACAGGGGTGTATGCCATGTATTTTTGTGATCTCTGTGGTGACTAGCACAAGCATGCAAAGTAGCTCTCGTAATGTTGCTGATTTCAAGGACTTCGAAATATTCTAAGTCTTTGTCCTGTCAATATTTTTATGCCATGTGTTCTTGTTGCTACAGAGTGATCCATGCCTCTTTTGAGCATGATCAGTAAGGATGTTTTGTAGATATTGTTGTGCTCTATCCATCCATGTCTTTGTTTGCAATTATGGAGCACCCTAGCTTAACTCAATCGAGCTCTACTTTTGCTATAAAATGTTCCTGGCAGAATGTTTACATGTGAAGCAATTTTGCCGAGCTTGTTGTAGTTGATCCATGCATGCTATGTTGTTGTTCTTGCTATGTTTAGCTTCTTTGCCATGTCTACTTGCTGGGTGTATGCTTAGTTTGCCATGCAATGCTTTGTGGTGAGTGCATCGAGCTCGTAAACATGCCTACTTGATATTTGTTTTGCCATGTTCCAGTTTTTCACTAAGTCTGAATCTGTTAACGATAATTGCTATGTTCACATGGTTGCCATTGTATTTTCTGATCCCTTTTGGCTTATGGTTAGTAAGGAACTTTTGTTGTATGCTTTGAGTAGCTTCATGCCATGCCTTGCTATGCCATGATATGTTCCTCTATCATGTAGTTATCTTGATCTAAACATTGCTTCCTGATGTTAAATTCCTGACTTGTTAATTTCACTAAGTCTGTAACCTGATATCTTTTGCACTTTCTCCATGCTTGTTTGAACCTGCTATTTAGTGAATTAGCCGTAGCTCAGTGTTCATCTTTTGTCAAGAATCTTGAGTGGATCCCTGCCATGTTTTTTATTGCTATGTTAGAGTGCTGTAGCATGTTGTTCTTGACGCATTTAGATGGCCGCGTGCTCCTAATCGCAGATGGGTGCCATATTTGTTTTGCTTGTCATTTGCAACCCGTGCATCCGATTCCGGTGATCTTTATATCGATTTTGACCGAAATCAACTCATCTTGCAGTGGCACTCTTGGTTTTCCAAGTTGAGGCCAGGTTCAATCATTCCTTTCCGAATCATGCATATGCACCGCATATCACATCCCGCATATAATACCATGTTTTGCATCATGTTGCTTGTGCATTGCACGTGGTTGATTGTGTCTCCCTTTGCTTGTGTTCTTGCTTTGGGTAGAGCCGGGAAACGAGTACGTGATCGAGGAGCCCATTGAGTACGTTTACGAGGATCAAGCTAACGTCAACTCGGAGATCTTTGCAGGCAAGATGACCATACCCTCGAAATCACTTCTATCTTTGCTTGCTAGATGCTCGCTTTTTTTGCTATGCTTATGCTACGATACCTACCACTTGCTTATCATGCCTCCCATATTGCCATGTCAAACCTCTAACCCACCTTGTCCTAGCAAACCGTTGCTTGGCTATGTTACCGCTTTGCTCAGCCCCTCCTATAGCGTTGCTAGTTGCAGGTGAAGATTGGAGTTTGTTCCTTGTTGGAACATGTTTATTGTTGGGATATCATTATTATATCTTGTCTATTTTAATGCACCTATATACTTGGTAAAGGGTGGAAGGTTCGGCCTTATG
The DNA here is from genome assembly GCF_003073215.2 of Triticum urartu. Taxonomy (NCBI): domain Eukaryota; kingdom Viridiplantae; phylum Streptophyta; class Magnoliopsida; order Poales; family Poaceae; genus Triticum; species Triticum urartu. The sequence continues at coordinate 388,374,843 of NC_053028.1, forward strand.
CTTGGTGTTTTCTTCCACTCTTTCTGCCCTAGTTTCCGTCATACCGGTGTTATGTTCCTTGATTTTGCGTTCCTTACACGATTGGGTTATAATGCGAACCCCTTGACAGTTCGCCTTGAATAAAACTCCTCCAGCATGGCCCAGCCTTGGTTTTACCATTCGCCACCTAGCCTTTTCCCTTGGGTTTCGCGGACTCAAGGGTCATCTTTATTTTAAACCCCCGGGCCAGTGCTCCTCTGAGTGTTGGTCCAAACTAAGTTGCCTGCAGGGCCACCTCGGGGGAACTTGAGGGTTGGTTTTACTCGTAGCTAGTCTCATCCGTTGTGCCCTGAGAACGAGATATGTGCAGCTCCTATCGGGATTTGTCGGCACATTCGGGTGGCTTTGCTGGTTTAGTTTTACCATTGTCGAGATGTCTTGTAACCGGGATTCCGAGTCTGATCGGATTGTCTTGGGAGAAGGAATATCCTTCTCTAACCGTGAGAGCTTGTGATGGGCTAAGTTGGGACACCCCTGTAGGGATTTGAACTTTCGAAAGCCGTGCCCGCGGTTATGGGCAGATGGGAATTTGTTAATGTCCGATTGTAGAAAACCATAATCTTAACTTAATTAAAATGAATCAATAGAGTGTGTGGCCGTGATGGTCTCTTTTCGGCAGAGTCCGGGAAGAGAACACAGTCTCGAGTTATGCTTGATCGTAGGTTGTTCTAGGATCACTTCTTGATCATAGTTTCTCGACCGTGCCTTTTCCTTCTCTTCTCGCTCTCATTTGTGTATGTTAGCCACCATATATGCTAGTCGCTTGTTGCAGCTGCACATCATACCTTTTACCCTTCCTATAAGCTTAAATAGTCTTGATCGCGAAGGTGTGAGATTGCTGAGTCCCTGTGACTCACAGATTACTTCCAAAACCAGATGTAGGGACCGATGATACCGCTCCAGGAGATTCGATTGAGCTCAAGTGCGAGTTCGATGAGGACTCAGGACGATACTACGTTTCCTTTCCAGACGATCCGTAGTGGTGCCTAGTTGGGGCGATCGGGGACTTTGTTGCATTTGGGGTTGTTCTTTATTTTGGTTCCGTAGTTGGACCTTGATTGTATCTGGATGAATGTAATGATATTTATGCTATTGTGTGACGTGGCAAGTGTAAGCCAATTATGTATCTCTTTCCCTTATTTATTACATTGGTTGTGTGAAAATTACCTCACTTGCGACATTGCTTACAATGCGGTTATGCCTCCAAGTCGTGCTTCGACACGTGGGAGATATAACCGCATCGTGGGCGTTATAGTCGCTCCTCCGTTCACGAGATGTATCATGTAGACAACAAGAAGGAAACAACAATAAAAGAGTGACCCATCCAATATGCGTATTTGAGGATGGCTCAAAGGGAAGGAGTTCACCTTTATGGGAATGTCGAAAATTTTGGTGTCGCACATCGTGTATGCCTTCACATAACCAAATTGTCTCATGATGGTATCGCCTTGTGGATCCTTCAAAATGAAAGAACATGACAAACACTCGAAAAAACAAATGAGGTTAGCAGAAATGCAAAACCTATCATTCGTGTGGTAAAATACCCAACACGTGTATGCATCATGCTCATCATAAGAAAGGACAAGGGAGCATTTCATAGTTGTCCGGACCCCGATTCCAAGTATCTAGCCGGTAACACCTCATATCACATTGCGGCCTCACGCACGGAATCCCCACGGGTGTCGCCTTACCATGGCCCGGGACCGTTTGCGCCTTTTGGCTCACGTATATGATAGTGTCGCTAGCATCCATATGACGGAGAACCCGGGCCGACATGGCTAGTCGTGAACCCAAAGCGGCACAGATCTATGGAGACAGACATACATGAATCACATCGAGCATGTCGGTCATCAGCGAGTGAATCCGGGCTGTAGCACTGGGCTAACAGGACTCCGAGGAACCCGGGCTGTAGCAGGCTAGGCAGGACTCCGGATGTCACCGCGTGACATTTCCCCGAAGGGACAGACAAGGAACGAAGTGAAAAACATGTCGGCCAGTCAAGTGTCCTGAGCAGTAGTGCTGGGCTAGCAGGACTCTGGTGAACCGGGTTGTAGCGGACTACTATGGCTCGAGGAACACTAGACTACATTTCCCCATAAGAAAGGCTGCCGAGGATAAACAACTAGATTGTCGGATCCCACACATACCAAGCATTTCAATCATACACACAATATGCTCGATATGTGCAAATACAACATGGCATCACAACAAAACTCTACAACTCAAGTACTTTATTTAAAGGCTCCAGAGAGCCATACATAACAAGTTCATACAGGTAGGGGTCACATGACCCGACACTCAAGTCATACAAGCATACAAGCACATGCGGAAGCAAATAGTCTGAGTACAGACACTAGAAAGAAAGAAGGCTTCTTGAAGCCTGTCTATCTACATAGGGCCCTTTGTGGCCAGGATCACCACCTGGGTGGCAAGTCACTCATTGACGTCGAGATCTACATAAAACCCATTAGAGGGGGCGGTGTTGTCGTCTGAAAACAGTAATTAAGCAAACATGAGTACAAAGGTACTCAGCAAGTCTTACATCAGAACCTACTATACATGCTCATTCTCAAGAAGGTGGTGGAGTTATTGCAGCAAGCCAGCTTTGACTCTTGGCTAAGCTATCGTACGGGACACCACTAGTAAAATATTTTTCGCACACGGGTCCACTAATCACCAACACAATACTCCACCGGGGATCCTCCCTCGTCATCCTACGAGAGGGCCATCCTCGGTACTCACACTTATCTTGAGTCTTTTAGTAGTATCCATTAACTTGTCCATGAACTGTATAGGCAACCAAGTAGTCCTTTACCGCGGACGTGGCTATTCGAATAGTTTTATACCCTGCAGGGGTGTACTTCATCACACATATTTCCACCACTTAGCGTCTGCACACGACATGTGCTCGGCAGACTTCAAGCGAAAACCGACGTGGGTGTAGACCACGACCTGACTAACCGCACAAGTCTCTAGTCCAGGTTTATCACCTATTCAGGTTCCATCCGCAAGGAAATCCGGTCGGGGTGTCCTCAACGGCCCCAAACGATGTGTGCAGGGTTCCCGAGACACCAAACGGGCGACTCGGTACACCGTGCCACGGTGTATCTGCCGCATCATAGCCCACCCCTAGGGTCAGCGCTACGCACGGCCGCCAACACATAACCAACAAACACCAGAAACTAGTTGCAACTCCTGGACAGAGGACGAGAGGGCTCAGTAAGTCGAGCGGGGTCATATTTCAGGGCCCAATGTGTGGTAGTAGCTGAATCTTAAATCACGCATACAGATCTCAGTTCTTATGGACGGCCTCAATGAAACAACCCACCATGTACTCATACATGGCCTCTCATCGATACCTTTACCAAAACATGTTCAACACATCCCTCACATTAGCAACATAATCATTTCACTCTAGCCCATCACCCAGATGAACCAGACCTGACACAACTCTAAGCATAGCAGGCATAGCAAGGTAGGAAACACATACATGGCTCAATCAACTCCTACACATGCTAGTGGGTTTCATCTAGTTACTGTGGCAATGATAGGTCATGCAGAGGATAAGGGTTCAACTACCGTAGCACATAGCAGTTTGAAACGTTGTTGTCTTAGTGCAGTAAATGAGAGCAGAGGCGAGAACATGGGATTGTATTGATATGATCAATGGGGCTGCTTGCCTGATGTAGTGGTAGTAGGGTACTGCCCTTCACATGGATATTCGGGGTTATCCTCCGAGGCAGAACCTACCACGAAAGACACACCGAACATAATCAAAACATGACAATATGCAACAATATGATGCATGATATGACATGGCAAAATGAATGTGTCTTGGCCTAATGCAAGCTAAAACAGAAATGAATGAACCCATTTGAATCAAAGATTCAAATGTTAGTTCATTTAACATAGCCATATTAGTGCATTATCTTATTTTTCTTAAACAGCAATGTTATCTTGTTTTGTCATGCATGAAACCATTACCAATGGATAGATTGAATTTTTCTAATCAAAATTCATATATAAATCTTTTCATTTGGAGTTACAGATTAATTTCTATGATTTTTTAAAGATTGCAACAATTTCGGGAATTCTCTACATAAAAATAAATCCAGAAATTAGTTATTGCGTCAGCAGTGCGTCAGGGTGACGTAAGTGGTCAACGGGGACGTCCAGGTCAACCTGACCAGTGGGTCCCGCGTGTCAGCAGTTATTTAAACTAACTAAATTTAGTAAAAACTAATCTAGGTTAATTAGCAAAGGGGGGCCCACTTGTCATACACTCAGGGGAGTCAACCTGGGCCCACCCAGTCAAGGTCAACGGGTCAAACCCGCCGGTGTTAAGCCGCCGGCGAGGACAAACGCGGAGGAGGGAGTCAGGATTCCTCCTCCGGCGACCAAATGGCCGACGGAGGGCATCTACGTGCTGCTGGTGAACTCGCGCGCCGAGTGGAGCAAGCGGTGTGTGCGGGGGTGGCCGGAGATGACGCCGGCGTCGAGCCGGGCGGCGGCCGGAGTTCGGGCGTGCACGGAAACGGCGTTATGAGGCACGGCAGGGGGCGCAGAGGGGTGCTACGGCCTCCTGGGGTGCAGTGAGTGTGTTGGACACGGTGGTGTGGCCGGTGGTTGGCCGGAGACACGTCGGCGACGAGCTTGGCGGTGGCGCGTGCAGTGAAGCTTCGTGCAGTTGCTACGGTGCACGAGAAAGCAAACGGAGAGGATGGGGAGGTAGCTGAGCTCACGGCGGTCACGTAGGAATGGACGGCGCGGTCAGGGACGAGCTGATGCAGTGGCAACGACGAAGAGGATCTCCGGCGATGGCGGAGTCGGGCGAGGTTGTTGCAGAGGTTGCGGGGCAAGCGAGCGCTCGGGGCTCGGCTTGCTCGAAGGAGTGGAGGGCGGCAGAGCTTCTGGACACGGTGGCTCGGCGCGGGGATGACGGAGTGCGTGACTACGGCGGCGGTGCGGCGGCAGGTGCATCGGCCAGGGTGCGGGAGAGCGAGGGAGAGAGGCAGGGGGCGAGTGAGGTGTCCACGAGGTCGGGGCGGCGATGTGGAGCCTATCCAGCGTCCAGGCGCGCGAAGCGGCAAGCTGCTGGCGCCGTGGCGAGCTCGCGCTCGCCGGCGTCAGCTCTCTGCCTGCCTGGCCGGGACGAAGCAGCTGGCTGGCATGGGCCAGCACAGCGCTGGGCCGCCAGGTGGGCCGGTTGATGGGCTGCGGCCAGGTAAGTTCTCTCCCTCTCTTTTAATTTCTGTTTTCTATTTTTCTGTAGGTTTGTGGCTTTATTAAAAATAGCTAGGCACTTCTAAAAATCCTGAAAATAATCAGAGGCTCTGTTTAGAATATTTCCAACAGCCCACACTTATCTTCAGAATTATTTGAGCATTTCAAATATTTACTAGCATTCAAATGCCCAAATGCAAATTACATATGATTTAATTCAATGACCTTCTGTTGACCTAGAAAAATGTGCACCAATTTTGCCAGAGGTTCTAACCCAAGACAAAGAGAGTGAACTTTTTAGAAGGGCATTTCAGGTTCATTGAAAATATTTTTAGTAAACCTTAGTTGATTCCAAAGGGGGTGCTGGGGGTTCTGTCTTCCCCAATTCAAGTTTCTGATGAAAGATAGACATGATGCAACACTCTAATGCATGACTAGCTAGGATGTGACAATAGTATGGAGGCATATGATGCGAGAAAATATAATAGGCGCAATCAAGCAAGCATGCATCACAAGTAAAGTGTCCAAGTCTCCAAGATCAATAATCATACATGCAACAATTGGAGGCAACTGGCAATGAACAAGATGTATCATGTGAGAGGCATGAATATATATGTCATCAACCCAGGAAAGCGAGTAAGAAAGGAACATGGGTGATGAAACAAAGCAAGCAATCATAGCAATCAAGTGGTGTGAGCTAGTAGTGCGATGATGCAACATACTAGAGGGAATCATGTCAAGCATCTCATGTGTGCAAATGGTGGTCATGAATAATGCACAAGACATATCACAAGCATGAAGGCAAGATATGAGCAAAATATCATCAATGTATTGGCGAGAGGCCATATGTAAATAGCAATGGGACATCATGACTCTCCCAACACAACAAGCATCAATAGCATGAGGCACATGATAAACATGGCAATAGAAACAAGGATCTCCACCAATCATGAAAATACACATAGGAGTAGCATAATAGTGAATCATGGGTAAATGCAAGCAAGGGTCACAATTGCATGGCAAAATCATGTAAAGAGGCATAGCATGCAAAGTGAACACGAGAAAATGGGCATAACGTGACAAATGGTAAATAGCCCATAGCCGTGTGAGAGCCAAGTGAAAGAGATGCGCGTAGTTCTTGCGCGAATGGAACAGTGGTAATGGTAGTCCACGGGATCCCAGATCGTCGTTGCTCTCAAGAGCTCGTTTCGTCAACTCTTGGGATTGAGAGGTTGACGAGTATACGTGAGTACCTACACAAAACAAAGACAAAGGGAAAATTGTGTGTGCGTGGTATATGTACACATCATCCATCATGATGCGCACGTGCTTGTGTTGGTTAGCACAAAATACCCAATGCTCGAATAAATGAGATGCATGATACAGAAACATGTCATCCATCATGATAGGTTTGTTGTTATGTATAGCATAATGGAGACTCAAATTGTGTAATGCATCATGGGAAATATCTAGAGCATTGTTATGCGTGGGATGCATATGGTGCAAGCAATTATGAGAATCATGCAATGTATGGAATGCATCAAAATCTCCTAATATGTATGAGGAAACTATGGGGGTCTCCTCATGAACATTAATGGAAACATCACATGGAGAATATTGACAGCATCCAAAACAAAGCATATTCGAAACAATGTGATGATGGCATGGGATAGTAGATGAATTCCGCAAATCATGTAAAGGAAGCATGGCAATATCATCACATGAAAAACAAAAACCAATGACCATCATCTCGTCATCTATGCCATAAGTGCAAATGGGATTTATTTTAATGGGGCATGCAAAGTTACTATGTTGAGATTGAAATGATGCAATATGGGAGATCTCACTCATAGCATATGACAAGTTTAATGGATTGTCAAACATGATGTGTTCAAAAGAATTTTCACATGATATCCTATGGATCATAACGTCACAACTAGGCAACTCGACATGCTCGTTATCATATTCATCATAAATAGGTAAGTCATGACATGAAGAAGTCGCACTAGCATGAAGCATGGGAATAGGTGGATCAACATCATGCAAGCAATCATTGGTGAGATAGTCCACTAGTGGGACAAGAGAAGCACCATCATCTATGTTATCTTTGGAGCATCGCTCATGTGTTGTAGGTGAGGTGTCGAAGAACAAGTCGTGATCATCTTCATCTTGATGGAACCATGTGGGGGGTGCATCTTCTTCCACCATGGCCATTGTTGTCTCCATTGGAGATATGGACTCGTCGAGGATAGGCATGTCGTCATGTAGGAGACCTAGCACCAAAGAAGAAAACACACTCGGAGTAGAGGTTAAGTCGTTAGGAATCATAGTGGCCTCATGTGTCGTGTCAACTACCTCACTCACTAAGTGTGGTGGCTCACTCACTCCCTCTCGGATGCTCTCAAGTGTGTGGCTAGTGGTGGTCACACTCATCCTCTCATAGGAAATGCACTCAATGTCCAAAATGGTGGAGTCACTCATATCACTCATGGTGGGGTGGCTCTCCTCACATGGGAATTAGGGCATCTCTTTATATGTGGGTGTCGGAGAGATGTTGGTGCAAATGTCTCCATGCTCAATCATGTCGTACTTGTAGCCGTGGATGAAGGACGAAGATGGCACATCATAACTCTCCTCTAAGACCAAAGATAAGGTCTCATGTGCGGTCTCGTAGCTTGACTCGGAGTATGAGTCCAATATGGGCGCCGTCTTCATGTTGTTGAAGAGGTTCATGCTCATCACCATGGTCGAAGGGCATGGCCCTAGTTCGATCATCTTGTCATCGTCTTGTTGTTGGAGGCCCATATGATGCGGCACCTCGTAGCTCGTCTCATGACCGAAGGGAAATTCCCATGCTCGGCCATGTTCCTTGAGGGGCTTCTGAAGATGGAAGTGTCGCCCTCGCTCGTAGGTGGTCGCCTTGTACTTGATGATGTCGATGTAGGCGAACTCACGGGAAGTAGGCGAAGATGCCGTACGTCCAAAGGCGAAGATGCCTTGATAGCACTTGGCGAAGATGCCAAAGTGGTTATTGTAGCCGTAGCTCCATCTTGGTGGTGCTCGTCTCGCGGTCTTCTCTTATGCTCTTGAAGGTTAGACTTGGCGTGAAGTAGGGCTTGTTGGGACTTGTACATTTGCACTTGGCGAGCATCTTCATGATGATGGTGTCGTTGTCGCACTTGAGCTCGTAGTAGATGTCGTTCGTCGTCGTCGTGCACATGTTGCTTGGAGGTGACTTGCCCTTCATGACAAGGTGGATCACGAACGTGATGGTGGTCGCCATGGAGATGTGGACATGGACGACTTGCACTTGCATTATTTTTGCGCTCCGAAGACTTGTGACTTGAACGTCGCCTCCTTGAGGATGATGAAGGGGAAGAACGGTTGATCAACAAGGTCCGAATCTCCTCCATCCTTGCATCTTGCTCCTCCTTTTGTGCAGAAAGCTTGTTCTCGGTGTAGTCCCTTTTTATTGCTTTGGAGTGACGAATGTCGATGGAGAGGTTCTCGATGCGCTCTCGCAATCTTGATTGTGCGCCTTGCATTTGTCGTCGTAGATTGAAGATTAACTTTGGTGATGTAGTTGTTCACGCCGTCGTTGTTGTGGAAGACCGGAGATGAAATGCCTTGCCTATCCATCACTCCGAGAGAAAAATGTGAGTGGTAGAAAGAGAAGAACGAATACCAAATGTACCTTGACCGAATTTTAAAGTGGATCAATGATCACTCCAATGTGGACAAGGAAATAGCACAATTGGTACCAATTCTTGTCGGTTTCTCACACCTACACAAGTAAGGCTTATGGTGGAGCTTAGTGAGGATAGTGGCACAAAAAATTTGATGCAAAATGTTTGCAAGAGTCAATAATGTTGAAACAGATTCACAAATTCTCAAGTGAAACAAATAGACCAATAGCAATATGTGGCACATGGAAACACACACACGGATAGATAAACGGGGTCGTGCAACCAAGGAATGAGCTCAAAATGTGGAATCCACGTGGAAAATGCTCTTGTTGCACAACTCTAGAGAGACACTAGCACGATTGCTCAATAGGCGGATACGAAACTTGTGCACAACCTATAGGAGACAAAAATGCAACGAATTCTATCCCAAGTATGCTATGTATATGATGTTCCAGTGGTATGATCCAAGATGATCAGATATGACAATCTTATGCAATGTGGTATGATGCTATGGCACTTTCTTACAAGCTTGTTTGCTCACTCTTTTTCTTTGCTTAAAAGCTTATTCTTCTTCTTCTTTTTATTGCCACAATGCGGAATGCACAAACCAAGATAGCAATTGTATATATGAGGGAACAAACTTGAGGCACACGGGATGATATGATACCAAGATGATACTGATATGGTATGGTATGTATGCAATGTATGGTGTAGATCACTAATGTGCACAAGTAACGTTGCCGGCAATACTCAAAGGCTAGTCTCGATAGGCAAGTGACGCAAAATGGGCTAGGGGTTATCAATGCAATGGCAAGGGGAATATACAATGGAGGGATACCACGATACCAAGATGATATGGAGGTTACCGTTCGTGTCGATGATGAGTGGCGGTGATCTTGATGGAGATACCAAGATGATGGAGACTCGTTACTTAGTAGCCGAAACACCTTAGGAAACGGAAAAACCGCGAACTCAAAATCTCAAATGTCAAATAGTGGTAGCGGGAATGCGGTGGTTGTTGCGGAAGCTCAAAGGGATTGACGAAATGGAGGGTAAGGTGGTGGACTATACACGGTGTCGGAGTTGGAAGCACGGTCCCTAAGTAGCCGAAACACCTTAGGAGACACAACTCACAACACAAACAAAATTGGGTTAAATTGGTGTGGCGGAAGTGTATGGTGGGTAAGCCTATGCGGTAGTGGTGGTGGTGGTTGATGAAGAAGAAACCATCCCTAAGTATCCTAGACACCTTAGGAGACCCAAATCACACCTCAAGCAACCACTAATGCGATGGGGAACAAAATTGGTTAGGTGGCGGAAGTCGGTGGTGGTGTAGCGGATGATGTGGTGGAAGCCCTAGGCAAAGATTCCAAAGTTCCAAACATTTGATGGAGTCAAATGATGATGGTAGTATTTTTGTGGGAAGGAGGATGTCAAGGACTTCGGATGAATTAGTTATGGTCGAAACAAAAATCAACCGAAGGTGATATCTACAGGTTACGGACGTTCGGACAAGGTCGGGGGTCCGGGGGCCGGAAGTCCGTAAATTTGGCTCGGGTTAGGGGTTCCGGTCGTCCGAAAAGGACGGACGTCCGGTCGTTCCAGGGGCTCCAGACGTCCGTAAAGTGTCGGTTGTCCGGGGGGTCGGGGTCAACGCAAAATTTTAGATCCGGGACACGATTTTGGGCGGAATTTTGGGATTTTGGGGTTAAAAATGAGGAGATTTCGTGGATGAAATATGGGGACACTTGGGGAGATGCTAGATCCACTTGAAACCAAGCAAATCTATGGATCAAATCAAACAAAACTTCGTCAAACCAACAAATCACAAAAAAATTGGGGCTATTTTTGGTGGGGATTTTCGAGATTGGGGAAGAACACAAAAAAATTAGGCTAGAAAACGAAGAGGGAAGGCTCCGAAATTGTGATCAACATGGCTCTGATACCAAGATGATGTAGGGTAGGAACCATTATCGGTCGATATTTCATGAAAAGAGCGGATCCTGCGAAGAACATGAAGAACACGAGGAGGGAAACGAGGGAAAACACGGGGGAACACAAGAGAAACACTAAACCAACAAGAAATAGTCACATATGTGCTAGATCCTCGAGTACATAAGAGTTCACATGGTACACGATCAACTAGGGACGATACAAAGGTAGCCGGTCTTCTCTGAGAGGAGGTCTTGAGGTTCTTCCCATAAAGGGGTCTTGAATCCGCTTGGGGGATCTTCTTCGAGGAGGCGCTATCTCTGTGAGAAGGTAACCAAGTGGATGAGCAAAGCTCTCACACAAAATATGAGCTAATCCTTTGCTAACCCTAACTAGGAGGAGGTGGAGGAGCATATATATCTAGGGACACGAAGGGGTAAGTGGGGGATACATGGGCCTCAGGCGCGATCTCTGTGCACAGACAGGCGCCGGTCGTCCGACAGGTACTAGACGTCCGGTGGCTCGCGAGGGTCCAGTCGTCCGGTACTTGTCGGACGTCCGGCGTTTTGGCTCGGTTGAGGTGGCGTCGGATTTCCGAAGACGATCAGACATCCGGTCGCTGGAGTGTGTCGGACGTCCGGTAATTGTCGGACGTCCGGCCGCTGTAGCTTCCATTGGCTGGCCCTTCATGCTGGATGAGTGCCCAGGCGTCGGACGTCAGGCGTCGTCCGGTCATCCGGTGGCTGAAGCTTCCGAGCAGCTCCTTCTCTTGCTCCTCGCGCTCGGTGTCCTCGCCGTCTTGTTCATGGGCTTCCTCTTGGTTCATGGTCATGCATAGCACACATGTTTGAGGTAGTAGCCATGTCTCACATGTGGCAAGTGACGATTCGGAGAAGAGCGAGTTCACCTTGTGTCCAATGGCGTATACTTGAGGTCTTGTCTTATGTTCTCTTGGGGCTTGGAGAGTAGTCGGAGTGTACATGGGGATGAGCGTGTGATGCTCCGCATCAGTACCACATCACAATCAACATAATCGGCATACGTGGAGATACTAAGATGCACACGAATAGTACGTGTTACCTTAACCTTGCCGCTGTTGTTGAACTATCGGATATAGTGAGGATGTGGATGTGGTCTTGTGGTGAGAGATAGCTTCTCCACCATCTGATGTAGGGTGAAACCCTATACGTCCGATCTTTCACGAAAGGAGCGGATCCCAACTAAGAACACGAAGAACATGAGGGAAAACACGAGGGGGAAATCACAAGGGGAACACAAGAGAAAACTCAAACCAACAAGTAGGATCACACATGTGCTAGATCCTTGAAACACAAAGAGAGATACACGATCCAAAGTCAACAAAGGACGATACAAGAGATAACCGGTTCTTCTCCGTAAGGAGGTCTTAAATCCACGAGGGGATCTTCCCGTGAGGGGTCTTTAATCCAGGGTGGATCTTCTCCATAGAGGTCGTGGTCTCTCTCGTGGAGTAGATCCGATATGGATGAGCAAAGCTCTATCTCTAATGATCTACTACTCTGCTAACCCTAAAACGTAGGTAGAAGGAGAGTATATATAGTCTAGGGGGGCAAAAGGGTACATGGGTTTCAGCCCTTTACTGTGCACAGACAAACTTGCCCAGACGTCCAGGTGTCAGGCCGGATCTCCGGGGCTGGGGCCGGATGTCCGGGCTGCAGGTGCTTCTCTTCTATCCTCTGGATAGATGGTGTCCGGATATCCGAGCGGGAGGCCGGATTTCTGGGCCGGGGCTGGATGTCCGGGCCCTATAGACTTGGCCGCTGGCTCCTTGCTGTTGTAGATACTTCCTGGGGCCAGATGTCCGGGGCCATGTCTGGATGTCCGGGGCCTGGGAGTTGTTCTTGACTCCTTCCGCTGGTTCTCTTCATCCGTGAACTTGGGGGCTTGTCCATCTTCACGCGCATCTTTGGGAGGGTACTCTTGGTACCTAATCATGCACAATGTCTCGGGCTTAGGTAGTAGCCATGTCTCGATATGATCATATGTGATTTTACTAAGGAAAGAGATCACCTCGTTGTCGAGAGCTCTAGCTCTTGCTCGTGACATGGGTCCTCTTGGCTCTTGATGAGACAATGGTAGGTCCATGGGGATGACCAAAGGATGTTCCGCATCATCTCCCCTCCCTTGGGGAAGATCCGACCTCGGATCGAAATCCTCATCACCATGGTAGGGTGAGAGATCTTTGACGTTGAAGATATCTCTCACGGAGTACTTGTCGCGCAGAATGTTATCTTGTAGGTGTTGTTGCTGTAGCGTTCAAGCACCTTGAAGGGTCCATCCACTCGTGGTCGAAGTTTGGACTTGCATTCGTTGGGGAACGGTCCTTCCAAAGGTGTAGCCACACAAGATCTCCAATGTTGAATACCATGGGGTGCTTGTTGATGTTGCGCTTGGCCGCAAGTCGTTGTACTTGGCGCTCGATGGTGTGCCTTGTATCTTCATGCACCTTCTTGAGATGGTTCACACATGCACTTGCGTCCATATTGATGCGCTCTTGTAGTGGTAGCAGGAGAATGTCCAAAGGGGACAATGGGTTGAATCCGTAGACGACCTCGAAGGGGAACTTGCCGATAGTTGAGTGTCGTGCGTGGTTGTAGGCAAACTCGGCGATAGGTGGGCACAGTTGCAAGATTTCCCTACAAAATAGGTTTGCAATATGTGAAGTATCGTCTATCTTGTTGCAAGGAATGAAATGAGCGCTTTTGAAGAATCAGTTCACAACAACAAACCCGGAATCCTTTCCATTCCTATTTCTTAGCAACCCAAGCACAAAATCCATACTAATATCTTCCCATGGTTGATATAGAATTGGAAGTGGCATGTAAAGGCCAGGAGATTGAGCTTTGGATTTAGCTTTGTGACATGTAGAGTATTGGTTGGTGAAGCGGTTGACGTCGCGAAACATCTTGGGCCAAAAAAAAGTTCTTGGAGAGCGTAGCAAGTATCTTGTCGTGTCCAAAGTGGATGAGTAGTTGAACTTGCCATAGGATCTACTAAGGTTCCTCAAGGTTGACGCGGTAGGGAGCCTTGTTAGGAAGGTGCGCTCCGGGGATGAGGTCGATTCGGTGCTCAATGCCTCGTAGAGGAGGTAGACCCGGAGGTACCTCGTCGGGGAAGACGTCTTGGAATTACTGCAAAAGAGAAGATAACACTAAAGGTAGAGTGAGGGAGTCCTGGATTAGGGGGTCTCCGGACAGCCGGACTATATCCTTTGGCCGGACTATTAGACTATGAAGATACAAGATTGAAGACTTCGTCTCGTGTCCGGATGGGACTCTCCTTGGCGTGGAAGGCAAGCTAGGCAGTACGGATATGGATATCTCCTCCTTTATAACCGACCTTGTGTAACCCTAGCCCTCTCCGGTGTCTATATAAACCGGAGGGTTTTAGTCCGTAGAACAACAACAACAACAACATACAATCATGCCATAGGCTAGCTTCTAGGGTTTAGCCTCTCTGATCTCGTGGTAGATCTACTCTTGTACTACCCATATCATCAATATTAATCAAGCAGGACGTAGGGTTTTACCTCCATCAAGAGGGCCCGAACCTGGGTAAAACTTCGTGTCTCCTGCCTCCTGTTACCATCCGCCTAGACGCACATTTCGGGACCCCCTACCCGAGATCTGCCGGTTTTGACACCGACATTGGTGCTTTCATTGAGAGTTCCGCTGTGTCGTCGCCGTTAGGCTCGATGGCTCCCTCTATCATCGTTAGCGATGTGGTCCAGGGTGAGACTTTTCTCCCCGGACAGATTTTTGTATTCGGCGGCTTTGCACTGCGGGCCAATTTGCTTGGCCATCTGGAGCAGATTGAAAGCTACGCCCCTGGCCATCAGGTTAGGTTTGGAAGCTTGAACTACACGACCGATATCCACGGAGACTTGATCTCCAACAGATTCGAGCCTCTGCCTTGTGCGTCACGCGGTCATGATGAGTACGATTTAGCTCTACCATCCGACGGTGGTCAGGAGATCGCACCGGCAGCCGCTCTGACCCTCAATTCGGAGCCAATTGCGCCGTCCATGGACGGGTGGATGGACCCCGCCAAGGAGGCCTTACCCTCATCGGCGATCGAGCCGAACATCGACCTTACTCTGCACGAGAGCCGTGTTGAAAAACTGCCGGATCTCTCTCCGGCCACGGACTCCGAACCGCCTGCGCCCATTCCTATCGAATCCGATTGGGCGTCGATCATGGAGTTTACCTCTGCGGATATCTTTCAGCACTCGCCCTTCGGCGACATACTGAACTCATTAAGGTCTCTCTCCTTGTCAGGAGGATCCTGGCCGAACTATGTCCGGCAGGACTGGGATGTGGACGACGAAGAAATTCGCGGCCCACCCACCACCCACTTAGTAGCCATTGTCGATGACTTAACCGACATGCTCGACTTCGACTCCGAAGACATCGACGGCATGGACGACGATGCGGGAGGCGAAGATGAACCACTGCCCACAGGGCACTGGACGCCCACTTCATCACATGACATATACATGGTGGACACACCAAAAGAAAATGACCACGAGGAACAGAAGGATGCAATGAAGGGTTGTCCCCTCGAGAAGCGGTCAAAGCGGCAGCGTAAGCGCCGCTCCAAATCCCGCCTCGGCAGAAACAACGATCATACTGACCCAGTGTTAGAGCAGGGTGAACCATCTCCGGACCACAGAAACACGGAGAATCAAACCGAACAACCCGATTCTATCAAAGATAACAGTCCGGATGACATCACACCGGACAGACACCCGGAGCAACAGAATGCCCGTCAAAGGCTCATCGCCACCGCGAGGAGTCTAAAAAAGCAGAAGCAAAGGCTCAAGGCTGCACAAGACACACTTAAAATCAGATGGAGTAAAGTACTCAATACAGCAGCGAAGTACAGCGGTAATTGCCCCACCAAGAGCTACCCGAAGCAGAAGTTGCTACCTGAATTCGATGAGGAGGCCTTAGATCCCCTGCAACCAAAAATTAAAACGGCCACCTGGCCGGATAGACGACCTCACGGCCAACATAGAACGGCAAACAACGCCGCACATAAGCCAATACGTGATCCATGCGAGGGCTCGCATCAAAAGGACGGCGCAACCAGATCCATCTATGGACCACGCAAGCGCGCTCCAGCATACGATGCACCACAACAAACATCCGAACAACGCGGTACACCCAGATACAGGGGTGCCGCACACCCCCTATGTTTCACTGATGAGGTGCTGGACCATGAATTTCTAGAGGGATTCAAACCCGTAAACATAGAGGCATACAACGGAACAACAGACCCTGGGGTCTGGATCGAGGACTATATCCTCCATATCCATATGGCTCGAGGATATGATCTCCACGCCATCAAGTACTTACCCCTCAAGCTCAAAGGGAGAGCTCGGCACTGGCTTAAAAGCCTTCCCGAAAACTCCATCGGAAGCTGGGAAGAGCTCGAAGATGCTTTTCGGGCAAATTTTCAAGGGACTTATGTCCGACCTCCGGATGCGGACGATTTGAGCATATAACTCAACAGCCCGGAGAGTCAGCCCGAAAGCTTTGGAACAGGTTTCTTACTAAAAAGAACCAAATAGTCGACTGTCTGGACGCCGAAGCCTTGCAGGTTTTAAGCATAGCGTCCGCGACGAATGTTTGCCAGACACCTCGGCCAAGAAAAGCCGAGAACAACGGCAACATTAACAAGCCTCATGGCCCGCTTTTGCGCGGGTGAGGACAGCTGGCTAGCCGTATGCAGCACCAGCGACCCAAGTACATCCGAAGTTAGAGATGAAAACGGGAAATCACGACGCAGCAAAAATAATAAGCGCCGAAATAAAGAAAACAGCCCGAAGAGCACGGCAGTAAACGTCGGATTCAGAAGCTCTCGGCCAGGTCAGCAAAAGCCGCCCCCTAAAGGCGCCAGGGATGAACTGTCCAGCCTGAACAAAATTCTGGACCAAATAGTCAGATCCATAGCACCCCTGGTAAACCCGCTAATCATACCCACAGAGAATGTTGGGTCTTCAAGCAGTCCGGCAAGCTGAACGTCGTACACAAGGGGGAGGATACACGAAGCGAAGACGAGGATGAGCCTCTCAAGCAAGACACTGGGGAACAAAAGAAATTTCCACCAGAAGTCAAAACAGTAAACGTGTTACACGTAATCAAGGGGAGAAATAAAGCGGCACTCCCAGAGAAATATGCCCAAGGGCCTATCACCGCGGAGTCCTGCCACGGGTCGGCTCAACCGATCACTTTCGGCCATCGGGATTACTCAGCTAATATTCGGCACACAGGATGGGCTGCCTTGGTATTAGACCCAATAATTGACGGATACCATTTCACATGAGTCCTGATGGACGGTGGCAGCAGGCTAAACCTGATATATTAGGACACAATCCGCAAAATGGGGATAGACCCAACGAAAATTCGCCACAATAATACTACCTTTAAAGGAGTAACGCCAGGCCCAGGGGCTCACTGCACGGGCACCCTACTACTAGAAGTTATATTCGGCTTCCCCAATAACTTCCGTCGTGAAAATTTAACCTTTCACATTGCTCCGTTCCAAAGTGGCTATCAAGCACTACTTGGACGCGAAGCTTTCGCTCGCTTTAACGCAATACCGCACTACGCTTCCCTCACGCTTAAGATGCCCGGTCCACGTGGCATCATTGCAGTAAATGGAAATATGGAGCGATCCCTGCGCGCCGAAGAAAATGTGGCTGCCTGGGCAGCCGCACACTAAAACGGCCTCACCAACTAAAGTATTCGATAGGTTGTCAAGACCACGAACACAGTTAGACGAGTCCGGCGCTGCTGTATGTAATTCGTACAGGTTTGATGGCCACACCCCTATCACAAATACAAGGGGCTCAACGCGCGCAGACAAGTGGCAATTTTTACTCATCTTGAATTATACGTTGTTTTCTCAAAAAACCTACCTTTTTGCACGACAAATTTTCACCTAAGTTCCTCTCTTTTACAGATGACCACCGTGCTACACGCGTCCAGGATACAGCACAATGGAGACACAGGCGCAGACGTGCAGCAAGGACCCGTTCCAAGGATTCTTTTTAGATTAAGACCCTGCGTCAACCTTTTTTACTGTCTCTTGTTGATACACATCCCTCAGATTCTCAGTACAATTGAGAAGGATGCTGGCGTCTTGGCATGTGGCCACGTCAGAATAGTGCACATACCTGAACACCAGGGGATTCTTACAAAGGGCACTGATTAGTCCCGGTTCATACCATAAAGACTGAATACCTTAGGGAGTGTTCGGCGTCGCGAGTTTGGCCCTATATGCATCAGCTCGGAATCATGTCTTTGGTCAAATGTTGGGTTTGCCCAGCTCCTATGTTTTGGTACCTTACGTTCCGCTCTATCGGCTAAGGTAGCACTAGGAGAACTACTACGATTGTGCCCTGGGTCATCCGGACGAGCACCTCAGCAGAGAAAGCCGAAAACTGACTGTCATGATATAGCATGAGACTGGTCAACCACTCGATGACCTATCGGAATGTTAGAATTTCTCCGCCTTAATGAAGGGCCATTTACCGGCCAAGCATGTACGCACCCCGAATTCGGGAGAGTGCGGAGCCACTAGGGGCTATATAGTAGACCCACCGTCAAACTCCTATGGCTAAGTGAAAGTGTTAAAGCATTATAGTCCGGTTGCCTCGTTCACTGTGCTATCACCTCCTTAATAGGACCAAGATGTTGGGTTAAGTGTGAACATGCGTCTTCTGCGAACAACCCCCCATTCTATGCGTGGGGGCTGAAGCCGACGACTGCAATCTTTCAGGTTATACACATGTATACATAAACAGCCGCACAGGAGGCATCATATTACTTTCAGGCAAAAGTATAAACACAACCTTAATAAATTTCATAAAAACATTGTGTTTACAATGGGAATACATGTCACTCAAACATAATATTCTTCAAGCACTGGGCCTCTATCAAACGAGCACCCTCGAGAACCTCTTTGAAATAGTGCTCGGCAGCCACTCGGCCTATGGCCGAACCCTGCGCCGCAACAGTGGTAGCATCCATCTCCACCCAGTATGCTTTAACACGGGCAAGGGCCATCCACGAGCCTTCTATGCACGCTGACCTCTTCATCGCATTGATGCGCGGCACCGCACCAAGGAACTGCTGCACTAAGCTGAAATAGCTGTTCGGCTTCAGCTTTTCCGGCTACAGCTGATCCACGACAGACCTCATGGCGAGTCCGGACAACCTATTGAGTTCGGCCCATTCGGCTAGCTAATCAGTCAATGGAAGCGGACGCGCTGGAACGTTAAATTGCGACCAGAACAGCTTGTCCACTTCACGATCTATTTGATCTTGGAAGTATTTGGCCGCATCGACAGCGCTCGCCGCCAAGTCCATGTATGCGTCTGCCGAACTCCACAGCCGATCCAGAGGGGCATACCGTGGATCTCCGAACTTCCTCCGCAGCATAAAGGGCTTCCCAGCCGCAATATCCCCGGCTTCACGCAGCTCCTCCTTCTTCGCTCTCGTAGCAGAGCGGGTGTCTTTGTTCGCCATCGTAGCTTTTTCAAGGTCCGTTGCCTTCGCTCGGTTTTCTTTTTCAAGGAATTGGCAATGGTCGGCAGTGTCTTTTAACTTTACGGCCATCTTGGTCATCTTCTCTTTGCCCTCGCAATGCGTAGCCTTCTCGATTTTCAACTCTTCGGCCGCCTTCACAGCAGCCGCATTACTAATCCTTGCTTGTTCTTTGGCTCGGGCAAGTTCCGCCCGCAGGGTTTCCATGGTGGCGGCTCCATCTGTAGTCACAACATATTAAAGATACTGGCATCATGCTGCTCTTACTATGTGGCACTCACCAGAAAATACCACTTACCATGTGCCTCGTCAAGCCTCTTGTTAACAAGCTCGATGTCGGCATCCACCACATCCAGTTGCCGCTTTAGTTCGGAAAACTCATGAGTCCGGCTAGCCACCGGAGCTCCCACTACCTGCACATTAAAGCGGTATGGTTATTACCTGGGACTACGATCCTCTATTTGCTGCCGTTCTCGGCGACAACCAGAGTCTCAGGGGCTACTTGTAACGCCCTCGATGCGGCTATATCTCCTACGTGTCGAAGCATGACTTAGAGGCATAACTGTTGGAAATATGCCCTAGAGGCAATAATAAAATGGTTATTATTATATTTCTTTGTTCATGATAATTGTCTATTGTTCATGCTATAATTGTGTTATCCGGAAATCGTAATACATGTGTGAATACATAGACCACAACACGTCCCTAGTGAGCCTCTAGTTGACTAGCTCGTTGATCAAAAGATAGTCATGGTTTCCTGACTATGGACATTGGATGTCATTGATAACGGGATCACATCATTAGGAGAATGATGTGATGGACAATACCCAATCCTAAGCATAGCTCAAAGATCATGTAGTTCGTTTGCTGTAGCTTTTCTGAATGTCAAGTATCATTTCCTTAGACCATGAGATTGTGCAACTCCCGGATACCGTAGGAGTGCCTTGGGTGTGCCAAACGTCACAATGTAACTGGGTGACTATAAAGGTACATTACAGGTATCTCCGAAAGTTTCTGTTGGGTTGGCACGAATCGAGACTGGGATTTGTCACTCCGTATGATGGAGAGGTATCTCTGGGCCCACTCGGTAATGCATCATCATAATGAGCTCAATGTGATCAAGTGGTTGATCACGGGATCATGCATTACGGTACGAGTAAAGTGACTTGCCGGTAACGAGACTATACAAGGTATTGGGATACCGACGATCGAGTCTCGGGCAAGTAACGTACCGATTGACAAAGGGAATTGTATATGGATTGATTGAATCCTCGACATCATGGTTCATCCGATGAGATCATTGAGGAGCATGTGGGAGCGAACATGGGTATCCAGATCCCGCTGTTGGTTATTGACCGGAGAGTCGTCTCGGTCATGTCTGCATGTCTCCCGAACCCGTAGGGTCTACACACTTAAGGTTCGGTGACGCTAGGGTTGTTAGGAAGACTTGTATGTGATTACTGAATGTTGTTCGGAGTCCCGGATGAGATCCCGGACGTCACGAGGAGTTCTGGAATGGTCCGGAGGTGAAGATTTATATGTAGGAAGTTGTCATACGGTCACCGGAAAGGTTCGGGGGCATATCGGTATTGTACCGGGGCCACCGGAGGGGTTCCGGGGGTCCACCGGGAGGGGCCACCTCTCTCGGAGGGCCTAATGGGCTGTAGAGGAAAGGGAACCAGTCCTACATGGGCTGGCCGCATCCCCCCTTGGGCCCATGCGCCTAGGGTTGGGGGGAAACCCTAAAGGGGGCGCCCCTCTTGCTTGGGAGGCAAGCCCCCTCCCCTTGGCCGCCCCCCCTCTAGATCTCATCTAGAGGGGGCCGGCCCCCTTCCTCCTTCCCTTATAAATAGAGGGGCAAGGGGAGGGCTGCATATAACATCCAAGGCGCAGCCCCTCCCCTCCCCAACACCTCTTCTCCTCCGTAAGAGCTTGGCGAAGCCCTGCCGGAGTACTGCAGCTTCACCACCACCACGCCGTCGTGCTGTTGTTGGAGCCCTCTTCCTCAACCTCTCCCTCCTCCTTGCTGGATCAAGGCGCGGGAGGCGTCCTCGCTCAGTACGTGTGTTGAACGCGGAGGCGCCGTCCGTTCGGCGCTAGGATCTTCGGTGATTTGGATCACGACGAGTACGACTCCATCAACCCCGTTCTCTTGAACGCTTCCGCTCGTGATCTACAAGGGTATGTAGATGCACTCCTCTCTCCCTCGTTGCTAGATGACTCCATAGATAGATCTTGGTGTTGCGTAGAATTTTTTTTAAAATTCTGCTACGTTCCCCAATAGTGGTATCAGAGCTAGGTCTATGCGTAGTTACTATGCACGAGTAGAACACAAAGCAGTTGTGGGCGTCGATATTGTCAATTTACTTGCCGTTACTTGTCTTATCTTGATTCGGCAGCATCGTGGGATGAAGCGGCCCGGACTGACCTTACACGTACGCTTACGTGAGACTGGTTCCACCGATTGACATGCACTAGTTGCATAAGGTGGCTGGCGGGTGTCTGTCTCTCCCACTTTAGTCGGATCGGATTCGATGAACAGGGTCCTTATGAAGGGTAAATATAAATTGGCAATTCACATTGTGGTTTTGGCGTAGGTAAGAAACGTTCTTGCTAGAATCCTATAGCAGCCACGTAAAAACTTGCAACAACAATTAGAGGACGTCTAACTTGTTTTTGCAGCAAGTGTTTTGTGATGTGATATGGCCAAAGGATGTGATGAATGATATATGTGATGTATGAGATGATCATGTTCTTGTAATAGGAATTACGACTTGCATGTCGATGAGTATGACAACCGGCAGGAGCCATAGGAGTTGTCTTTATTTATTTATGACCTGCGTGTCAACATAAACGTCATGCAATTACTTTACTTTATTGCTAAAGCGTTAGCCATAGTAGTAGAAGTAATAGATGACGAGACAACTTCAAGAAGACACGATGATGGAGATCATGGTGTCATGCCGGTGACAACGATGATCATGGAGCCCCGAAGATGGAGATCAAAAGGAGCAAATGGTATTGGCCATATCATGTCACTATTTGATTGCATGTGATGTTTATCATGTTTTACATCTTATTTGCTTAGAACGACGGTAGCTTAAATAAGATGATCCCTCGTAATAATTTCAAGAAAGTGTTCCCCCTAACTGTGCACCGTTGCGAAGGTTCGTTGTTTCGAAGCACCACGTGATGATCGGGTGTGATAGATTCTAACGTTCGAATACAACGGGTGTAAGCCAGATTTACACACGCAATACACTTAGGTTGACTTGACGAGCCTAGCATGTACAGACATGGCCTCGGAACACGGAAGACCGAAAGGTCGAGCATGAGTTGTATAGAAGATACGATCAACATGAAGATGTTCACCGATGTTGGCTAGTCCATCTCACGTGATGATCGGACATGACCTAGTTAACTCGGATCATGTTTCACTTAGATGACTGGAGGGATGTCTATCTGAGTGGGAGTTCATTGAGTAATTTGATTAGATGAACTTAATTATCATGAACTTAGTCTAAAATCTTTACAATATGTCTTGTAGATCAAATGGCCCACGTTGTCCTCAACTTCAATGCGCTCCTAGAGAAAACCAAGCTGAAAGACGATGGCAGCACCTATACGGACTGGGTCCGGAACCTGAGGATCATCCTCATAGCTGCCAAGAAAGATTATGTCCTAGAAGCACCGCTAGGTGACGCACCTGTCCCAGAGAACCAAGACATTATGAACGCTTGGCAATCACGTGCTGATGATTACTCCCTCGTTCAGTGTGACATGCTTTATAGCCTAGAACCGGGGCTCCAAAAGCTTGAGAGACACGGAGCATATGAGATGTTCGAAGAGCTGAAAATGGTTTTTCAAGCTCATGCCCAGGTCGAGAGATATGAAGTCTCCGACAAGTTCTTCAGCTGTAAGATGGAGGAAAATAGTTTTGTCAGTGAGCACATACTCAAAATGTCTGGGTTGCATAACCTCTTGACTCAGCTGGGAGTTAATCTCCCGGATGACGCGGTCATTGACAGAATCCTTCAGTCGCTTCCATCGAGCTACAAGAGCTTTGTGATGAACTTCAATATGCAGGGGATGGAAAAGACCATTCCGAAGGTATATTCAATGCTGAAATCAGCAGAGGTAGAAGTCAAAAAGGATCATCAAGTGTTGATGGTGAATAAAACCACTAAGTTCAAGAAAGGCAAGGGTAAGAAGAACTTCAAGAAGGACGGCAAGGGAGTTGCCGCGCCCGGTAAGCAAGCTGCCGGGAAGAAGCCAAAGAATGGACACAAGCCCGAGACTGAGTGTTTTTATTGCAAGGGAAGTGGTCACTGGAAGCGGAACTGCCCCAAATACTTAGCGGACAAGAAGGCCGGCAACACGAAAGGTATATGTGATATACATGTAATTGATGTGCACCTTACCAGTACTCGTAGTAGCTCCTGGGTATTTGATACCGGTGTGGTTGCTCACATTTGTAACTCAAAGCAGGAGCTGCGGAATAAGCGAAGACTGGCGAAGGACGAGGTGACGATGCGCGTCGGGAATGGTTCCAAGGTCGATGTGATCGCCGTCGGCACGCTACCTCTACATTTACCTATGGGATTAGTTTTAAACCTCAATAATTGTTATTTAGTGCCAGCTTTGAGCATGAACATTGTATCAGGATCTCGTTTAATTCGAGATGGCTACTCATTTAAATCCGAGAATAATGGTTGTTCTATTTATATGAGAGATATGTTTTATGGTCATGCTCTGATGGTGAATGGTTTATTCTTAATGAATCTGGAGCGTAATGCTACACATATTCATAGTGTGAATACCAAAATATGTAAGGTTGATAATGATAGTCCCACATACTTGTGGCACTGCCGCCTTGGTCACATAGGTGTCAAACGCATGAAGAAGCTCCATGCAGATGGACTTTTAGAGTCTCTTGATTACGAATCATTTGACACGTGCGAACCATGCCTCATGGGTAAAATGACCAAGACTCCATTCTCAGGAACAATGGAGCGAGCAACCAACTTATTCGAAATCATACATACTGATGTGTGCGGTCCAATGAGTGCTGAGGCTCGTGGTGGCTATCGTTATGTTCTCACCCTCACTGATGACTTGAGTAGATATGGGTATGTCTACTTAATGAAACACAAGTCTGAGACCTTTGAAAAGTTCAAGGAATTTCAGAGTGAGGTTGAGAATCAACGTGACAGGAAAATCAAGTTCTTGCGATCAGATCGTGGGGGAGAATACTTGAGTCACGAATTTGGCACACACTTAAGAAAATGTGGAATAGTTTCACAACTCACGCCTCCTGGAACACCAAGCTTGTAAGGACGTTTGCAAACAGGTTCCATGCCAGGCTCAAGATCGATGATGAATTCAACTGGCCGGTGCGGAGGCATTCCTGGAAGATCTTCTGGAAAGACGTCTTGATATTCGCAAATGACTGGAATTTGAGAGATGGCATCTAGTTCACCCTAGACGAAGCCCGACACCACCACCACGAAAACTTCGGACGAAATCTCTATCATATGTTTGTTCCGACTTATTTTGCAAGCCAATCCTTTGAGTTGTGGTATTCGAGTTGCTTCGAAGTCAAATGTTGATTCCATAACTTTCCTAAGTGGTGTTCTCGTATTCCTACGGGAGTACTAATCCTTCATGATAATCGACATTGTCATGACAATCCTTTTCAACCGGTGTGTTTCTCTTCAAGCGGATCTGTTCATTTTCAATATCCTCAAGATTCAATCTCATCTTTCTCAACGGTGTTCGTTTCATCCATTCCAAATTGTCTTTCTTTTTCCCACCCTCCCTCCCTTTTTCTTCAAGGACTTAGATTTCTTTTTCAAGTATCCATTTTATTGATGGAAATCTCTCCATTCTTTTTCCTTCATGTTCTTATCCGGTGATTCTCATGAAGATCCTAACGGAGCCTCAAGTTCATCATTATTCATTCTCTTTCTTTTCCGATGGAACCAATTCAAGCTTGGTTGATCATATCATTTCCTCGTTTCAAATACCATCTCATACCGGTGCACCTCTTAATCATTCACCTCCCGCTATAAATTTGTTCCGGAGTGCCGAAGATAGCTCAAAAGATTCGTGTTTCCACTCCGCAGTCGTTCAAGATCTTTCGAGGATGTTATCTCATTCAAGTCATTTAATTCTACCGCTGCAACCTCTCTTTTAAATCATTTCAACGGTGTTTCTTTTGAGTGGGCCCATAACCCACAGGTCCCAGGATCGAAACCTGGCTCTGATACCAACTTGTAACGCCCTCGATGCTGCTATATCTCCTACATGTCGAAGCATGACTTACAGGCATAACCGCATTGAAAGCAATGTCGCAAGTAAGGTAATCTTCACAACAACCCATATAAATAGATAATAGGGAAAAGATACATAGTTGGCTTACACTCGCCACGTCACACAAATACATGAATAACATTACAATCATCCAATACACTCATGGTCCGACTACGGTACCAAAATAAAAGATCAACCCCAACATGCGACACGGTCCCCGATCGCCCCAACTGGGCACCTCTACTGATCATCTAGGAAAGACACATAGTAACGGCGAGAGTCTTCGTCGAACTCCCACTTGAGCTCAAGCGCATCATCTGGAACGGTATCATCGGTCCCTGCATCTAGTTTGGAAGTAATCTGTGAGTCACGGGGGCTCAGCAATCTCGCACCCTCGCGATCAAGACTATTTAAGCTTATAGGTAAGGCATGGTAATATGTGGAGCTGCAGCAAGCGACTAGCATATATGGTGGCTAACCTGTTCGCAAAAGAGATCGAGAAGAGAAGGCAAAGCATGAACGAAGAACTATGATCAAGAAGTGATCCTAGAACAACCTACGTCAAACATTACTCCAACACCGTGTTCACTTCCCGGACTCCTCCGAGAAGAGACCATCACGGTTACACACGCGGTTGATTCATTTTAATTAAGTTAAGTTTCATGTAATCTACAACCGGACATTAACCAATTCCCATCTGCCCATAACCACGGGCACGACTTTCGAAAGTTCAAATCCCTACAGGGGAGTCCCAACTTAGCCCATCACAAGCTCTCATGGTCAACGAAGGATATTCCTTCTCCTGAGACATTCCAATCAGACTCAGCATCCCGGTTCTACAAGACATCCTCGACAATGGTAAAACAAGTCCAGCAAGACCACCTGCTGTGCCGACAAATCCCGATAGGATCTGCACATATCTCGTTCTCAGGGCACACCAGATAAGCTAAGCGTACGGGAGCCAACATAACCCAAGTTGCCAAGGGACGGCCCCGCACGGTGCTCTGGGTTGGACCAACACTTAGAGAAGCACTGGCCCGGGGGTTTAAAATAAAGATGACCCTTGAGTCCACGAAACCCAAGGGAAAAAGGCTAGGTGGCGAATGGTAAAACCAAGGTCGGGCCTTGCTGGAGGAGTTTTATTCAAGGCGAACTGTCAAGGGGTTCCCATTATAACCCAACCGCGTAAGTAACGCAAAATCCGGGAACATAACACCGATATGACGGAAACTATGGCGGCAAGAGTGGAACAAACACTAGGCAAAAGGCCGATCCTTCCACCCTTTACCAAGTATATAGATGCATTAAGATCACAAGATAATATAGTGATATCCCAACAATAAATAATGTTCCAACAAGGAACGATCTCCAATCTTCACCTGCAACTAGCAACGCTATAAGAGGGGCTGAGCAAAACGGTAACATAGCCAATCAAAGGTTTGCTAGGACATGGTGGGTTAGAGGTTTGACATGGCAATTTGGGGGGCATGATAAGCATGTGGTAGGCATCGTAGCATAGGCATAGCAAAAGAGCGAGCATCTAGCAAGCAAAGATAGAAGTGATTTCGAGGGTATGACCATCTTGCCTGCAAAGTTGTCAGAGTTGACTTGATCCTCGTAAGCAAACTCAACGGGCTCCTCGTTAGCGAACTCGTATCCCGGCTCTACCCAAACAAGACAAACAAGCAAAAGGAACACAATCAACCACGTGCAATGCTCAAACAACATGATGCAAACATGGTATGCTATGCGGGATGCGGTAAGTGATGCATATGCAAGATTTGACAAGGAATGATTGAACCTGGCCTCAACTTGGAAATCCAAGAGTGCTACTGGAAAGGTGAGGTGATTTCAGTTGAAATCGATATAAAGATCACCGGAATCGAATGCACGGTTTGGAAATGGCAAGCAAAACAAATATGGCACCGGTCTGCGATAAACAGCAAGTAGCCATCTAAATGCATCAAGATTAATATGCTACAGCACTCAAACATGACAACAAAATACATGGCAGGGATCCACTCATGATGCTTGACAAGAAAATGAACACTGAGCTACAGCTAATTCATCCATTAACAGGTTCAAACAAGCATGGCGAAAGTGCAAATGATAACAGGTTTCATACTTAGAGAAATTAACACCAGTCTGGAATTTAACATCAGGTAGCACACTTTGGAGCATGAAAACTATATGCTACAGGAGATTAACATGGCAAAGCAAGGCATGGCATGAAGCTACTCAAAGCACTTAACAAAAGTCACTTAGTTACCTTGAGCCAAAAGGGATCAGAAAATACAATTGCAAGCATGTGAACATGGCAAAAACATAATCAGATTACAGACTTAGTGAAAAACTGAAGCGTGCAAATCTGTTAACGAGTAGGCATGTTTACGAGCTCGATGCACTCAGTAAAGAGCATGGCATGACAAACTAAGCATACACCCATCAAGAATACATATCATAGAAGATAGACATGGCAAGAACAACAACATAGCATGCACGGCTCAAAAACAACATCCTCGGCAAAATCGCTAACAAGTCAACAATCTGCCAGGAATCACGAAATAGCAAAAGTAGAGCTCGATTGACTCAATCTAGGTTGCTCCATAAATGCAAACAAAGATATGGATGGATAGAGCACCACAATGTTAACAAAGCATCCTTACTTATCATCCTCAAAAGAGGCACGGATCACTAGGAAACAACATGAACATATGACATAATGACAAAAATCAGCTCAAGGATTTAGAGAAATTCTAAGTACCGGAAATCAGCATTAACGAATGCACTACTTTGCAAGCTTGTGCTAGTCACCACACATATCACAAAAATACATGGTAAGCACCTCTGTAAAGATGGCATGGCATATAACAAAACACATGTAGATCTCAGGAGCATATCATGCACACATTAATCATGGCAAAAATGACAAATAGCTAATTGATGAAAACGGATCTGGCAATTTTATCACATAGCCCTCTTCCAACAGCATTTCGGGCATCAAGATGAGCTCAAATGAAAATTATGCAATGAGATGAAATGATGTACTTGTCGAGTCGAACATTTTGATATGCTACACGCGTAAATTGGAGCTACGGATGCGGAGTTACGGCATGTCAAATTATGCAATAAATACTAGGGAGAGTGGGAAAAAGTCAACCCCCTAGGGTTGGATCTGGATCCAGATCTGGCCGGGCACTGTAGCGGCGCGCTGCACGAGGTTCATCGGAGAAGATGGGGTCGCCGGAGTAGAGGTCGTCGGGGCCCGAGCTCGGAGGTCGAGGAGGAGGTGCGCCGGCGACGAGGCAGTCTGGACGGCGGGGCGGCGCTGGTGCGGGGTGGCCCCGGTCGGCGAGGTCGCCGGACGCCGGTCTCGGGCGGCGCACGCTCCGGCGCGGCGGCACAACCCCGGCGAGAGCTAGCGGGCGGCGGGGCGAAGGAAGCGGCGCGGGCGAGGACGCGGGCCGGGAGGGCCGGCTCCGGGCTGAGTGGGCCCGCGGTGCAGCGAAGTGGGCACGGGGCGGCGGCCAACGGGGGCGTGACACGTGGCGGCGGCGGCTAGCCGGACATGTCCGTCGGCGAGGATTGTGTCCGGTGCGCGAGGAGAGGGAGGGATCTAGGGTTTCGTCCGGATTTCGGGGAAGGCATAGAGGGAGCTAGGAAGCTCCAAATGGAGTGCGGTTTTCGGCCACGCGATCGTGATAGAACGCTCTAGGTGATGGAGGGGTTTTCGGTGGGTTTTGGTCCAAATTGGAAGGGTGTTGGGCTGCAACACATACGAGGCCTTTTCGGTCCCTTGGTTAACCGTTGGAGTATCAAACGAAGTCCAAATGGCACGAAACTTGACAGGCGGTCTACCTATAGTAAACCAAGGCCGCTTGGCAAGTCTCGGTCCAATCCGGAAATGTTTAACCCCCACACATGAAAAGAGGTAGAAAGGGCCACCGGAGGAGATAGGAGCGCCGGAATGCAAAACGGACAACGGGGAAAAAGCTCGGATGCATGAGACGAACACGTTTGCAAATGCAATGCACATGATGACATGATCTGAGATGCATGACAAAGGCAACAACACATGAAGAGAAAAACCCGAACCCGAGGAAAATAAAATAACTTAGCGCCGGAAACGGCAAGAGTTGGGATACATATAAGGTAAATTACATCCGGGGTGTTACACTACTATCTACACAGGCACACCTAAAAATGTGCGGTACCATCACAAATGTACATCAATTTACGTACCTCAAAGCCCGTCAGTAGACTCATAAAGGCATCATGCAACCTGCTTTCGGCGGATGAAATCCTTTCCATCACCGTACCCATCAATGTACGGTGTTCTTCTGAGATGGCCGCTCGCTCCAACAGCTCCCTCGGTACATCTGACCGCATACTAGACGGTGCCGGACTCTTCAGTTTGCTCTCTTCGAGAGCCGGACGCTGGGGACTTCGGGTGACTATAGGATTATCTTCTGGCCTCACCGGATCTAGAGAGGCCCTCCGTGACGACACTTCAAGGTCGCCCACCTCTTGAGCGGAGGAGTCCGCGGGAGGCATTTCGCTCTCCATCATCTCCGGAAGAAGATCCCCCAAAGACGAGCTCTGCTGAGAAGCGCTAAGATCCGAACTGCAAGATAAATACTTCGGTTATTTTCCTCAGAGTAAGGTAATATATCTTCACTATTAAAGTACTTTTAATTACTTACAGCTCATTAGAGGGCTGATCCCCGCGTGGACTTTGTGCGGCAAGAGCACCCTCTAAGGCAGGACCCTCTGGTGGAGATTTCTTCTCCCGCTTAGAAACCTTGGTTTCCGGATCTTGAGAGGAAGTCCTCTTCCTTCCCCGGGGTGAGAGAATGTCAGATTCCTCCCCTCGGTTATCCTCCCTCATGGAGGCGCTTGTTCCCTCGGTCGTAATAGGTAGCGGTGGAGGCCTGCTCTCGCCCTCATTATTCCCCCCTTTGTCTTCCTTTGAGGGCTCCGGGCAAGGTGCTAGTTCGAGCATCTTTTCCAGTACCGGATTTTCCAAACCCTCAGGAAGGGGTACCGAACACCGAATCATCTTCGCCTTTGTTATCCAGTCCTGGTCAAAGAGTGATTTCTCACAATAACGCCATGATAAATGGAAGACGATGGGTTCGTCTAGAGGATAACTTACTTGGTCGGCGGTGTGGTTGCTGCTCAGGCCCACGTCCTTGGTAGTATCCGGACACTCTATCTGGGGTCCGAAGAATGATCTATACATCTCCTGGTGCGTCAGGCCGAGGAAATTCTGAATAGCGTGTGGTCCTTCTAGGTTGAACTCCCACATGTGAAGAGGCCGACGTTTGCATGGTTGGATTCGTCGAACCAGCATGACTTGAATTACCATAATCAAGCTGAAATCTCCTTCGAAGAGATTTTGAATGCAACTTTGCAGTACAGGCACGTCCTTGGCTGGGCCCCAGCTCAGCCCTCTGCTAATCCATGACATCAGTTGTGGTGGAGGGCCTGAGCCGAAAGCAGGGGCAGCCGCCCACTTGGCACTTCTGGGAGCTGTGATGTAAAATCACTCCAGTTGCCATAATCCGGACACCTCTGGGATAGAACCTTTTGGCCATGGAGCTCCAGAGATCTTGCTTATTAATGCACCTCCGCACGCTACATGCTGCCCCTCGATCATCTTCAGCTTCACGTCAAAGGTCTTGAGCCACAGGCCGAAGTGAGGGGTAATGTGGAGGAAGGCCTCACATACGACAATAAATGCCGAGATGTGGAGAAAGGAGTCCGGGGCTAGATCGTGGAAATCTAGCCGGTAATAAAACATCAGCCCCCTAACGAAGCGATCCAGAGTGAGGCCTAGACCTCGGAGGAAGTGGGAGATGAACACGACGTCTTCGTTGGGTTCAGGAGTTAGGACGACCTGCCCTCGGGTAGGCAGCCGATGCGAAACCTCGGCGGTCAGGTATCTGGCCTCCCTCAACTTCTTGATATCTTCTTATGTAACGGAGGAGGGCATCCACCGGCCTTCAAGGTTAGATCCGGACATGATTGAAGGTCCGGAGCACCTGACCTGGGCTTTGGGTGTTAGAACTCGAGGCGGGGGAAGGATTCGATTGAGCACGGGAGGGAAAGAGTAAAAGCCTTGTCCCTTTATAAAGAGGGTGAATAGCAAGTGTCCTCTCTGTAGCCGTTTGGGACTTGCCTATGATCTAGGAGTCCTAGATAGGGTTGGGTTACCCACGACCGTATTGATGAGAATCCCGTAATTAGGGGAACACGATCTCTGCTTTGACAAGACGTGTCAAAAAACTGCCTCGCGTTATGTGCGGGGCCATGACATAATGTCGTGTTGCCAAGACGTGTCAGCAGATTAGATTTGTGGAAGTATTATTCTCTCTACGGTGGTATGTGGAACTTATTTTGCAGGGTCGGACACTATCCTTGTATTCAAATTCTTCCGTGAGGTATTCGGAGGAGGAACCCGCCTTGCAATGCCGAAGACAATACTGCGCACCAGACTCATCGTCATTGAAAGCCTGGTTCAGGGGCTACTGAGGGAGTCCTGGATTAGGGGGTCTCTGGACAGCCGGACTATATCCTTTGGCCGGACTGTTAGACTATGAAGATACAAGATTGAAGACTTCGTCTCGTGTCCGGATGGGACTCTCCTTGGCGTGGAAGGCAAGCTAGGTAGTACGGATATGGATATCTCCTCCTTTGTAACCGACCTTGTGTAAGCCTAGCCCTCTCCGGTTTCTATATAAACCAGAGGGTTTTAGTCCGTAGAACAACAACAACAACAACAACAACAACAAGATACAATCATACCATAGGCTAGCTTCTAGGGTTTAGCCTCTCTGATCTCGTGGTAGATCTACTCTTGTACTACCCATATCATCAATATTAATCAAGCAGGACGTAGGGTTTTACCTCCATCAAGAGGGCCCGAACCTGGGTAAAACTTCGTGTCCCCTGCCTCCTGTTACCATCCACCTAGACGCATAGTTCGGGACCCCCTACCCGAGATTCGCCGGTTTTGACACCGACATAGAGTGTGTGAGGTGTTAGCTTTTGGTGCCTTGGCTTTGCATGAAAGGACATAGTGCATGACACTAGATGGGTTCTCTCACACTTCTCTCATCTCATGTTTGGTGGTAAATAGAACTAAGTTCTTCTTGTCGCTCATCGTGGAGGCACTCGATTTAGGCTTGTGGCGCTCACTTTCTTTTTGGTGGTTCGCTCCCTCACTATTCTCTCCATGATGGGTGGCTTGCTTGTCGGTGATCACTTGGCTTGGAGACATAGGGCGAAGTACGTAATCCTTCCCTTTCATATTTAAGATGTAGTGGTTCATTCGACCATTGTGGATCACACCTTTATCAAATTGCCATGGTAGTCCAAGAATAAGGTGGCAAACGGTCATTGGAACGACATCACACTCCAAAGTGTCTTCGTAAGCTCTGATGTTGAAGGAGACGTGTACTCGATGCTCGACTTGGATAGTGTCGGAGTCGCTAAGCCATTGAACGTTGTAGGGATGAGGATGCTTCATCTTTCCCAATTGGAGCTTGGAGCATAGTTCTTCACTTGCTAAGTTATGGAAAACCCCTCCATCGATGATGACCTTGATGGATCTTCCATTGATGCCGGCCTTGGTATGAAAGATGTGGCATCGTTGGTCTTATTCTTGTTGATGTTGAAAGGTCAAGACCTTGGATACAACGAGAGCGGGACTTGAATCTTCGTCACAAAAGACTTAATCCTCTTCTTCTTTGTTCACACGCCGGTGCATTGCCACTTGCTCATGGGCTTTCATCTCCTCTTCACTCATGGAGTCATAGTTTCCTCATCGTTGAGGGTCATGGAGCCCTTGTTTATACACTCAAAGGACTTGTGGCCTTGGCCGCCGCATGTGAAGCAGTTGAAGGAACTCGTCTTGACGGTCTCATCATTTGGGGTAGATGATGATGAAGCTGTCGGCTTGAAGTTGCTTGTAGTAGGAGGATTACTTTTGGTAGTCGAAGATGGTGGAGTCGTTGAAGCTTGGGTGTTGGATAAGCCATATGACTTGGATGAGAACTTGGCATACTTGAAGTCATCTCGCACTTGACGTTCCGCTTTGGTAGCTTGATG
This sequence comes from Triticum urartu, assembly GCF_003073215.2. Lineage (NCBI taxonomy): Eukaryota > Viridiplantae > Streptophyta > Magnoliopsida > Poales > Poaceae > Triticum > Triticum urartu. The sequence continues at coordinate 388,408,738 of NC_053028.1, forward strand.
CACTAGCTCGATGAGGTTCGAGTATGGTTGGAAGTCGGTGATCTTCTTGATAGGATGATTGAGCCCATTCAAGAAACATGCCATAGTTTTCTCATCATCTTCTGTGACATTGGCTCGTATCATTGCAATCTCCATCTCCTTGTAGTACTCTTCAACGCTCTTGCTTCCTTGCTTGAGTAGTTGGAGTTTCTTGAGGAGGTCGCGGTTGTAGTAGGTAGGCACGAAGCGTGCTCTCATGACATCCTTCACTTGCGCCCAAGTAGTGATGGGTGGTTCACGTCTTGCCTCACGGCGCTCAATGACTTGTTCCCACCAAATGAGGACATAGTCTTGGAACTCAAGGGATGCCATCGCGATCTTTTTTTCTTCTTCATAGTTGTGCAAACGGAAGATTTTGTCGACCTTCAATGCCCATGAAAGGTACTCTTCGGGATCATTGCTTCCAATGTACTTGGGCATGGTGAACTTTAGCTTCCCGTAGCGTTGCTCTTCATTGTGTTCGGGACGGGGATGATGACGTCTTTGACGAGGAGAATCGTCTCTCACAATTTGCTCTTGCTATGCAGGATTTCCATTGTCTTCTTGTTCTTGTTGAACTTGATGTTCTTGGCGAGCTTGTGGAGGAACTTGTCGAGCTTGACGTTGCACGCGAGCTTGATATCTTCATTCGTGAATTTCTTCGTGAAGTGCTTCTTCATGTTCACGAGCTTGTCGGCCTCGGTTAGCTACGGCTCGACTTGAATCTCAGAGGGCTTGTTGCACCTCAAGTGCTTGAGCATCTCGCAATTGTTGCTCTTGACGTTGTGCCTCGGCATCTTATGCTTCTTGGTGTAGACGCGCTCGTTCTTCCTCTTCATGGTGGCATTGTCGTTGCCGTTCTCGTGCTTGCGCAAAGACCCTAAAAAGATTATGCAAAGGCTCGGAATGGTTCGGATATGTAACACCCACGATGCGGCTATATCTCCCACGTGTCGGAGCATGACTTAGAGGCATAACCGCATAGTAGGCATGTTGCAAGAGGGGTAATCTTTACACATCCCATGTACTGAATAAGAAAGAGATCAAGACTTGGCTTACAATCGCCACTTCACACAATACATAAATATAGCATTACATCATCCAGAATACAATCAAGGTCCGACTACGGAACCAAAATAAAAGAAGACCACCCCTAATGCTAGATCCCCGATCGCCCCGACTGGGCTCCACTATTGATCGACTGGAAACAAAACAACACAACAAACACGATCTTCATCGAGCTCCCACTTGAGCTCAGTTGCGTCACCTGCACTGGTATCACCGGCACCTGCAACTTTTTGGAAGTATCTATGAGCCACGAGGACTCAACAATCTCACACCCTCGTGATCAAGACTATTTAAGCTCATGGGTAGGAAAAGGTAGTGAGGTGGAGCTACAGCAAGCACTAGCATATATGGTGGCTAACATACGCAAATAAGAGCGAGAAGAGAAGCAAAGCACGGTCGTGAACTAGAAGTGATCAAGAAGTGATCTTGAAACTACTTACGCACAAACATAACTCCAAAACCATGTTCACATCCCGGACTCCGCCGAGAAGAGACCATCACGGCTACACACGCGGTTGATGCATTTTAATTAAGTTACGTGTCAGGTTTTCTACAACCGGATATTAACAAATTCCCATCTGCCCATAACCGCGGGCACGGCTTTTGACAGTTCAAAACCCTGCAGGGGTGTCCCAACATAGCCCATCACAAGCTCTCATGGTCAACGAAGGATATTCCTTCTCCCAGGAAGACCCGGTCAGACTCGGAATCCTGGTTACAAGACATTTCAACAATGGTAAAACAAGACCAGCAAAGCCGCCCGATGTGCTGACAAATCCCGATAGGAGTCGCACGTATCTTGTTCTCAGGGGCACACCGGATGAGCGCTCCATACAACTAAAACCAAACCTCGAGTTGCCCCGAGGTGGCGCTGCAAAGGACTCTAGTTTGCACCAACACTCAGAGGAGCACTGGCCCAGGGGTTTAAAATAAAGATGACCCTTGAGTCTGCAGAACCCAAGGGAAAAAGGCTTAGGTGGAAATGGTAAAACCAAGGTTGGGCCTTGCTGGAGGAGTTTTATTCAAAGCAAACTATCAAGGGGTTCCCATTATAACCCAACCACATAAGGAACACAAAATCGAGGAACATAACACTGGTATGACGGAAACTAGGGCGGCAAGAGTGGAAAAAAACCAGGCATAAGGCCGAGCCTTCCACCCTTTACCAAGTATATAGATGCATTAATTAAAATAATAG